>NC_056728.1:1655252328-1655612328 GCF_019279795.1 Protopterus annectens | reverse complement strand
AATACGGGCATTTACCTCCCCATGAAGACAGAAGCTAAAATGATGGGGTGTGAGATCATTTTTGTCTGATTTATTTCCAGTTGTATGACAGAAGAAAGAGGATAGTAAAACATAGGGAAATGTTGTTGAGCTTTCTATATGTGCAAGCTAATTATGTACCTGTCCTATAAACACCAGTTTCAAAGTTAATATTCAGTAACCTTTATCTACTAATTTTGAAACTTGTATGTTCCTGTTCTAAAATCCCTAAAACCAAATATGCAGCACATCGAATAGTACTCAGAAGCAAAAACTAACTCAAGGACCATCAGATTAAATTTATTTTACTACTCTTTCAGCCTACTCTATTGTTATTTATTTTAAGGGGCCAATGTAGGCGTATTCATTGAACTCCATTCATAATAAAATAAAATAAAATAATATAAAATAAAATTCTCCATTCATGTTTGAAAAAAGTCATCAGTCTATGTGGTGACATATTGATTTTTATTGCAGGACATGCTGCATTACTGAAAAGTAAGGATTTTTAAAAAGTGTGATGAATAAATATAACAAATGTACACATATATTTGTTTTGCTCTGGAATGTGCAAGGCTAAATGTATGTTGAATGGGTCTGACATATTTTGTAGTCTGGAGGGTAATATAGACTGAAACAACACCTCTTCTAACTACTCCAAAAAGAATTGTTGAGAACACCGTTGTCTTGCTTTATCGGTTCTCTTTGCATTTCCAGCATTTTCAAGAGGTCTTTGCTTCAAGGTTGTTTGACGGTGAAACTCCATCACTAGCTAGTTTCATTCTGTTTCCAAACTCCTTCCTATGGCATCTGCATTAATTGTTATGCTCTACTCTGTCACTGTTACAACACATGGAACTGTATTTTTAAACAATAGCAGATTATTTTTCTCACATTATTAGATCCAGTCAATAGATGTTAGCAGTTTTGCCTACTGTTTTTCTCTTCTGCTCTTAGCAATTGCCTTTCCATAGCTGTTAAACTTTCAGTTTTTCTCTTATTGTGTATGCACAAAGTTTTGTGTTACTATTTTGCCTAATATCTGTTGTAGTATTATTTTGATCTCCCAGTGTGATGTCAGCAATTGATCTTTCCAGTTAAGTAAATTAATTAAAATATTTTGGGAGAATTTTCATTAGTACTTTCATAAAGTAGAGCGTGACATATTTTACAAGGTAAAATCACTGTTTCCAATGACTCAGTGACATTAATGTATTTCTAATTTGTAGCTACTGTTACCCCCATGATCTCACAACATCTAATAGATTCCCTACACACAAAAGTAGAACATTGCATATGTTATAAAATAAAAACAGTTTTCTGTGACTCAGTGACCATCAGGCACAGTTTTTATCATCATGATACACCGTGGCAGTATTTCTAATTCTAGCCACTGACCCACAATTATCTCACAATATCTAGCATAAGTTTTTATACCCAGTGCATGTGTGTTGCTCATTGCTGAAACTATTGTTAAAAAGTGGAATCACATCACAGTCATGTCTGTTTCTGTTTTCCTTAATTGAAAAGCATAAAGGATGGTGAATGCTGATTTTGTTATTTACTTTTTTTTCAGAATGGGGGGGTGAGTTTATTTATTTATTTATTTTCTGTTTAAGCCTGCATGTGTGGGTTTTGCAGTGTTGAAAAGATACAGAAACATGCAGCACTGAGATGTGGGGGTCTCGGCTGGGAGTGGGGCTACAGTTGAAAGGGGAGGCGACACTAATGCCCCTGCTAATTTCGTCAGATTTCTGTAAATAAAAGTAATATAACTGCTGCTGAAGTTTGCTGCCAAATATCCACAGTGACCACATGAGCTTAAAAATGGTAATGATAATTACTGGTCATGAATAGTCATATGTTTTTAGTTAATCTGGCGGTATGTTTTTACATATCACTGTGCCTGCTAACTACCGCCCCCCCCCCCCACCCCGACCGGCCAGCCAGCACGCACTCCCTGTCACTGTCCTGCTCATGTATTTATCAGATTCTCTTTTTTGTGTATTTTATTCTGTTGGACTTCAATTTTAGCAAATGCACGCGATAATTGTGCGGCTATTGCAAATTAGCATACCATTAATTTGATGTAATTGTCATTGTATTTTTTTTTTTTACTTTTTTCTTACAGAGGTTCTGAGAAAAAACATATGCCATAGTACCATGGTGCTAGTCTTCTAGTTGGGAATGTCATATGTTTGCAAACTATGGATGCTTTACACAATGACGACATTATTACCAGTTATGCACAGGGATGCAGTATGTCTCCTTTAATTCAGAATTCCAACGCAATCCCCCTCTTACTGGGCTATTCAGCATCAGTGAGTTCTTCATGAATGGTAGGCTGAGCAGAATTTTTTAAGTAAACCGTCAGTATTGAAAATATGACTACAGAACTGTATTTTAATACAGGATATTATGAAATCTGGATCAGACACTTCACTTTCAACATAATGCATCTTTAAAACTTCTAAATCTCATTCGAAACTTTAAATGGTTCTCTTGATGTGAAACTTGGCTCCTGTAAGAAAGCAACTTCACTGCCTTATTTGCAACAACCTGCACTAGAGCAGCACCTGTTTCAGTATACTTCATATATTAAGCATGAAATCGTGTTTCTTATCCCCCCCCCCCAATAAAATGCATGTTGTAATTTTATACAACAGCTTAAACAAACCGCTTCTGGCCCCCTCTTAAGAGCTTTCGTTTTCTGCAAAATGTTGATTTATTCACTGTTGACAGGTGCGCCTTACTGTATATTTACTGAACTTACCTGATCCGATGTTTCTGATTTCAGGTGCCGTTCTTTATACAATGACCAAAGACCAATATTTGGCAGGAAAATGAGGGCCACGGTAAATAATAATGCCATTTGTAAAAATCTCTTCTGCTTTCGTTTCATTGTAGTGACTGCGGGCTTGTCTTTTTATCCACTATTCCAGGATGCCAAGTAGAATTGCAACCCTTTTTTTTTTTTTGGTTACTTGAGGCTTCAAAGCAGAAGTGCTACCTTCACCCAGGAAACTTTGTAACACGGATTAAAGCTGTGCCAGTAGCAACACTTCCATTAGAAATGTTAATGCTAGAATAAAGTTCAGTAGTAACTATTTATTTACGGGTACAGGAGGAATATTAGTCAGAGGTGCATGCCAAAAGGTCAGTGAGTGCATATCAGGTACTGAGGTTTGCCTCCCCAAAAAAAACTTAATGTCTGGTATGGAGTTCTTCTTCACTGTGCACAGGGTGTACGTGCACATACTTTGCAAAAGTAACTTACTGTTGTGCTTAAACATAAAGGAGAACCAGAGGTCTGGCAAAGAAGAGTATGCAGATAGAGAATAAGACACACAAAACTATAAGAAAGTATGAGTTTATAGTTTCCACATTTACAAAATATTTTAGACTGAAACTCTGTTGTCATATCAGCCTGGAATTGTAAATGTCCCCTTTTCGTGAATGCATCCGTTTCGCAGATGCATCTTCTTCTATTAAAGAAGATAGACTCGGAGAAAAGATACAAAGATGCACAAGCCGATGCAGTATCCTAACTGGAACCGTTCGAGTCAAATTGTAGTCAATCCATTTCACATATGTTACAAGCAAGACACCAGGCAAACAGTCTTAGAACAAACTAGAGTTGCGCAGGTCGATAGCGGGATAGACAGAGATGAGACGTAGCCCCCACTACTAATCCTGAGGCATGCAAACTGTAAGATGAAAAGAGGGCATGTAGCATGGATGGTAACTGTGCCTGTTCAAACATCCAGAAGGTTTCCGAGCCTAAGACAGCAAAGCCTGACAGCACTGTTGAGCCTGAGTATTGGATTGGGCAGCGTTCCATGTCCAGAGCCAGTACTTCATTCTTCCCAGTGGGAGGTAACTGTTGTACATTGTACTGTATACAGCACGTGGACGGCCAGTTCCAAGAACAACGCCCACCAGCATTGCACGCTACCGAAACAGATGCTGAAGAAGGGGAATGGGCTTTGCAGGCAGCAGCTACACCTCCTTGTGTTTGTCGTCAAGCTCGCTGAGCACTTATCAGTCTTGGTCTCTCACATCCTCATTATCCGTTGATAATCCAGAGCGGAAGGGCTATGCACGGTAACTGCAAACGACAGAGATGGCTAGAGCTTTAGCAGTGAACATGGTCCTGGCGTGAGGATGAAGAAATGGAACTAGCCTTCATGAAGTCTTTGCACTCTCATCCCTAGTCCTGCTTGTGACAGCTTCTGTGGGCACAGCATCTTCGAGATGTGGGAGCATTCCAGTGGCAGTATTATTGAAAGATTAGCTGCATCGGTGTGACAAAGACGCGTTCAACTGTGACACGTTTCCCCATCATCCATTAAGTATGGTGGAGAAGGAAAACAGCTTCAAATTTTAATTGCAATGTGAGGAATCAAAGTAACACATTTACTCACTAGTGTACAAACACACACTGGCAAGAAGCTTTAAACAAGTTGTTAACTTGGCTCACAAAAGACGCAAGGCTTTGAACAAATTGTAGAGTTATCTGATGGAAGTTGTTTGCATGTGGGCATTTCTGTACGTGTGTTTAATTGTTAATTCTCGGATTAAGGGTACGACAAATATGTTTCTTTGGGGAGAAAATTTGTTAAAATTGAATCACACATATTTTTTATAAATCTTCATAGCACCGAACATATGGAAATCATCGTGCGTTTTTACCTTTAATGCCATTTATAAACAATGCAGTGCTGATATTTCATTCTTTGATTTCATCTCGCAAACACCAGTTATTGTTTGGGGGTACCACAGTGCTGTCACTATAGTATGTGGTGAGAAACGGGGGAGCTACTGATTTGTGGGTGTAAGGTTCATTACTGTGATATGTCCAATTAAGTCGGTTTGTAATGTATTGGAAAACGATGAGCTTAGGTTAGCATGGTCACCGAAACAAGTAATGTGAACTGTAGGTTTTAAAAGAAATGTACTAGGATGTCAATCTTATTGGAAGGCAAAAACAACTGTTAAGAAAAAAGTAATCGGGAAAATAGTGAGATATTTGCATGGTTTAGCACAGTAAGTCACAGTGTGACACCGATAAGCAATTTATGGCAAAGAAGTGGTATTCAAAAATGCACACATTACAACCCTTCGCTGCATTTCAGCCTTTACAGTAATGCACTGCCACCTAGCTCTAATCCGTGAATTATTACCATTAAATTGAACTGTTTGAGCACCGTTTCTGCCCCAAGCAGCATACAATGACTTACTGTCAGGCTTAAACGAGTAGGCCGGTAGCAGGCTATTAGGATTAAGTGCTGCTTATGAGCTAGAGGTTACTACTTCCATTATGCTGCGTGGTTGTAGTCTGTGCATAAAATAAAACAAATGTGTATTTTGTGTAAAATCAAACAATATCTTGGATAGTATCAAATCCCATGCTGTCCAGCGACATCCGACACCTTCTGCGACCCTATAATCAGCTGCCGTCATTCACAAAATTTTATTTTACTATACCTAAATTGTACAGTAAAAAGGTATAGCGCCTTAAGTGTACTGATACACCCCCTAATACTTTGTAAATATGTCTATAATTCACAATCAGGGAAATAACATTGGCAGACTCGAAAAGGACAATAGATAGATGCCTCATGAGAGGACATTTTAAATACTGGTATGTCTAATGCAAGGGAAAGGAAAGGACCAGGCGGTAGCATCCTTCAGGCCGTTTGCCAGCATTTGTAGAACTGTTCATTCATTGTACACATGGCTGCTACTTTTACATGTCAAACAATGGCTTTAGGGAGGACCTAAAATAAAATTACCATGCTTTTAACAAATGAAAACGGCTATACGAATAATTTATTTTATCAGCACACATTTCTCTCGTACGCATATGTAATTCAGACGCATCACTGGCTGTTTATATTTTTCTTTCCATCTCATTATTGCCTGATGCATTTCAAACAGCCCCTTTGTTTTTATTTTCATGAGGTGAATCTTCTTGGCAATGCCTGAAACATTTTGCCAAAATGTAGTACAAAGGTGCTAGTACACAATCAAACTGAATGTTCTGTTTATACAATATTCTATGGCAACCTTCCATGACATGCAGTGAGCAGACCAGAGAAACATTTGGAAAATTATATATAATATGCTGCCACAGACACATACAAAGGAATTATGTGTAACAGACATTTAGGTATGTAGAGTTGTGTCCTGCAAAAAAACTGAACAAATGGCAAATGTCCTGATATCTTAGGACAAAAATATTTCCTATATTTTCTTTAATAGTTGCATAAAACAGTTATTTTGTCCCACTTTGGGCATTTGAAAAGGTGGCAACCCTAGTATGTAGGGGCTCAAAATGATAACACATATTTTTGTAATTTACAGGTATGGAATCTACATTTCCAAAATAAATAAATGCATTGACATTTGAATGTTTATAGGTTCATAGGTAGGTACTAGGCTATTGGCCCTAGGGCCTATATAAGCCTTGTCAAACGGTACCCTGGCTTTTGCCACCCAAGAAAATTATTTTCCTGTGCACCTGTCAAGCAGACCCACAGAAGTGATCCCCGGGGTGAATTTCCTATCTCCCATCCAATCATCAAGATTTTTCTTGAAGAGTGCTAATGAGGTGTTTTGTTTGATATAGATAGGTTGTTTGTTCCAGAGTATGGCAATTCTCTGGGACAGGAATGTATCCCTCCAGCATGTTCTGTTTATTGCGGTGACAAGGTTTAGGTCCCTAGAGTGTGTAGCTCGGAACGATTGGGATTTCTTTACGTGGAGCATGTCCAACAGCTCTGGATTTGACATAGCTTTGTATGTTAGGCTGTCTTGTGAGGTACATACCAAAAGGGGCATTGTACTCTATAATGGGTCTAATGAGTGATGAGTAGAGGGCAACAATGATCTCTTTTTTTCCTGGATGAGAAATCTTTTGTGATGAGGTGTGTTACTTAGAAGGATTTCCTGACTACTGTGGCAATGTGATTATCAAAGGAGAGACTACTGTCCACCTGTGTCCTAAGGTCTCTTATCACACTTTTGGTGTTAAGTAGACTACCACCTATGTGGTAGTTCATGGGTACAGAGTTTTTACCAAAACGGATGAGAATGCACTTTTTGGCACTGAGCTTGAGGCCATGGCTTTGACACCAGGCATCTGTCTCAGTGAGGCCCTTTTGTAGGATGTCCACATCGTTAGGAGTTTTGATTATGGCTCCTAGTTTGCAGTCATCTGTGAACTTTGTAAGCCAAAGACCTTCGGTGTTAGCCTGTACTTCAGAGAAGTAGATACCAAACAGGAGTGGACCTAGGACTGAACCCTGTGGTACTCCACTTGTCACTGATCTGAAGTTGGATTTAGAGTCTGCAATTTTCACCGTGTGGGTTCTTTCAGTGAGCCAGTTGGCAACCCATCTTGTGACGTAGGGATTTATACCTAATTTAGTGAGTTTGTCTATAATTCCAGAGTGGGAGATGGTGTCAAAAGCCTTGGCGAGATCTAGATAGGTTGTGTGAACCACCTTACCCTCATCTACGGCTTTGTGACCACTTCAAAGAAGTATATTAGGTTTAGGAGACATGAGCTGCCTTTTACAAACCTGAACTGGGTAGGGTCCAGAGTTTAGAGATTACCAATGTCATTGTTTATAAGTTCCATGATGATACGCTCCATAGCCTTGCAGACCAGGCTCATCAGGCTAATGGGGCAGTAGTTCCCGGGGTCCATGGTGGCTCCTCCTTTATGGAGTGGGATAACCGTTGCTGTTTGCCATTCAGTGGGCACAAATCCTGAGGTGAGGCTATGACTGAACATGGTACTTAGGTGGGGTGCCAGTTCATTCTGTAGTTCATGTAGAATGCAGCCTGGGATGTTGTCAGGTCCCATGGATGCTGTGTTCTTGGCTTTGGAGAGTGTTTTTACCTGTGCAGCTGTGATTACAGGTACTTTGAATTCTTCCAGTATAGAGATGGGCCCTTTAGGGGATGAGAGAGGGGTAAACTTAGCACTTAATCTATCTGTCAGGATGTTGGCAATATCAGTTGGTTCTGTATATTTAGTGCCATTGTGCTGTAACTCAGAGGAGATCTGAGTGTTGCCATTGAGATTCTTGACATAGCTATAGAATGCTTTGTGGTTGTCTTTAGAATCAGTGGCAATTTTGTTTTCATAACTAGCTTTGGAGGATTTTATGAGGGATCTCAGCTTCTTACTGAGGCTGACTATGGAGTTCCTACAATCATGGGATTTTACTCTTTTTTGCAACAGTTTCTTTCTTCTGTTGTAGAGTTTGTTTATAGCAGAGGACCACCAGACTGGCTTCCTTATTTTGGAGGTTAGCATCTTGCTTCTGTTATGGATTGCACGATCCATGCAGTCGTGTAAGTGCTTATAAAGTGCAATTGTATAGGATTCAGCAGTCGTATCTCTATCGTCTGTCGGTATGGGTGTTGTGAAGTTTGCCACTTCTGTCTTAAGAAGCGTGAAGTTGGCTTTGGAGAATTTTTTTTACGGTGGTTTCCCTAATGGGGGTGGGGGTGGGATATGGATGTCTAGGGTGATTTGCTTGTGGTCGGAACTGACCAACGAGGAATTGACCTCTGGTGTGGAACACCGGTTGCCCATGTTTTAATGACCAGGTCTAGGATATTGCTGCCCCTGGTGGGGGTGTGGATAAGTTGATCGAAGGCATTGGAATTTATGAATTCCAGAAAACGTTGAGCACAAGAGTTGGTACATGAGTAGTTTTCCCAGTTAATGGTGGGGTAGTTGAAATTGCCCATTAATAGGGTGTTAGGTTGTACCCCAATATTTTCTAGTGTATCAAGAAATTAGGAGTGGGAATCCTGGGACATGGTGGGGGGATCCGTAGCAAGTTACAATTTGCATTGCTGTATTGCCCAGAGTTAGTTGCACTTGGATAATCTCAGATGCTTTATGCTGAGCAGCTAGGCTGGAGATGTGGATATCCTTAATTAATATGGACACGCCTCTGCCTTTAGTGCTTCAGTCCAGGTTAGGTGGCCGAAAGGTGTGGTATGAATTATAGCCTGGTAATGCAGGGGTGCTCTCTAGAGCCTTGTACCAGGTCTCTGTCACTGCACATATGTCAATGTTCTCCTTTTTAAGGAGTGCCTCGAGTGAGTGCATTTTGAGATTTAGACTTCTAGCATTAAGTAGCATTACCCTCAGATTTTGCTTGCTTGTACCTGTTATGGTGGTGAATTTGTCATTTGAATCTTGCCTAAAAAAGGCACTATAGGGGTGGCAAAGAGCCATAGCCAGTATCTGGAATCCCCAGGGCAACAGGTGCAGGCCATCTCTGGCAAAGCATCGTGGTTTGTCGATCATGTCATCCCAGACAGACAGATACTGGATCCCCTTAGAATGACATTTTAAACACACACACACACACACACACACACACACACACACACACACACACACACACACACACACACACACACACACACACACACACACACACACACACACACACACACACAGGTACTTAATGTGTTTCCTACAGCATAGCATTTTTTTGGGTAACAAAATCATGTGTTGCTTAGTCAGGACAAAACATTTTTTTCTATTACAAAATATTATAGACATGTTGTAAAAGTGTCTTTTTAAGGAATAGCAAAACATCAACCATGAATGCCATAAACTACAATCAGAAGATCGTTGACAGATAGTTGTTGGAAGTAAAATTGTGTATGTTTGAGGTATGCAGCTCACTCTACTTAATATTATTACATCTTGGGATACCATGAGTCAGTGTTGTGGCAAATGCTTGTTGTTTTGTACATACATACATGCATACAGACATACATACATAAATAGACAAAATTAACAAATAAATAAAATATATGAATTTCTTCTTTCTTCAATCAATTTGAAGAAAAACACTGTTTTAAAACATGTTGCTTCAATTTTTTTTTTTACATTCTGACCTCACCCCCCCATTTTGCCAGAATGTATATTGTGTTTTACATGAGGGAAATTATTTTGGAATGCCCTACCTAGGTGAAGCTATTGATGTTACATGTACCTCCACACATATCATCAGTCATCTCCAGCCCTACCCTTTTATGCTGAATTATTATTATTGTTATTATTTTTATTATTATTATTATTATTATTATTATTATTATTATTATTATTATTATTATTATTATTTTAAATGTCACTCTTGGCATGCCACCATCTCTGGGCAGTGTCAGATAAGAGATAGGCATCCCATCCTTCTCTCCTAGACTGGGTGCTCTGACAAAATGCTCCGCTTTCCCAGACCACCATACACAAATCATTCAGTAACTAAGTTGATAATAGATATCAGGTATTGATTATTATTATTATTATTATTATTATTATTATTATTATCAGCATCATCATCAATGTGAATAAAGCTGATATGTTTTAAAAAGTACAAAAATGTGGAATTATATAAATAACTTTTTGTTAAGTGACTCCAGCAGAAACTCTTTTTGTAAGGAATCTCTGAGGTCGTCCTAGTTGCTGCATATGCCTAGTCAGGTACATACTGAAGTAGCATCGTACTCTATAATTGGTCTGATTAGGGCAGAGTACAGTGAGATAATGACCTCTTTGGACCTAGATGCCATACCTTTATTTATTTATTTAACATTTGTTTACTGGGAAAGTCTGACTTAGAACAGAGTCCATTTTCAGAGGTTGTCAAGGGAGAAACTCTTCAGATGTATGTCTATGGAATATGGCAGGAAACCAGAGCACCTGTAGGAAACCCACACAAACCCTGGGAGGGCATGCAGACTCCACACAGAAGGCACTCCAGCTGAGAATTGAACTGGAGAACCTGTTGCTGTGAGGTGACAATGCTAACTTCTGCACCACTGCACCACCTTCCAACTTATAAGGTGCGCAGCATTTCCTCATCACTGTGGCCATGTGTTGGTTGAAGGTAAGGCTAATATCTATGTGCATACCTAGATCCCTGATCACTGTGTCGACTGTTAAGGGGTAACATGGTAATTAGTTGGGATGACTGACTTCCCAAAGGGTACAATTATGGATGTCTTAGCACTGAGTTTAAGACCAAAGCTTTGGCACCATTTGCTAGTCAGAGATAGACCTTCTTGAAGAATGCTAATGTCTTGAGGGGAATCAATGAAAATCCCCAGCTTGCAATCATCTGCAGATGTAGTCACCCATAACCCTTCAACATTTGCTTCTATTTCAGAGAAATAGATGCCAAAAAGGAGTGGGCCCTGTGCAGAGCCATGGGGGACTTTGTTAGTGATTTGTCTCTTGTTGGAGGTAGCCTCACATGTTTTGATCTCTTGGTTCCTATCAGTGAGACATTTGGCTATCCAATGGGTGAAAAAAGAGTTTATATGTAAATTAGTGAGCTTGTCTATAGAGCTTGAGTGAGGTATTGAATCAAAAGCCTTGGCCAAATCGAGGTAGGCTGTGTGCACAGTTTTAACTTCATCTGTTGCTTTGGTGACCCTCTCAAAGAAGTCAACCAGATTTAATAGGCATGACCTTCATTTAACAGAGCTGAACTGTTATGGTCCCAGCATTTGTAGGTTACCTATGTCCTCAGTTATCATGTCCATTATGATTCTTTCCATGGCTTTACATATGAGGCTGGTCAGACTTATGGGCCTGTAGTTATTGGATCAGTGGTTGGGCCTCCTTTGTGCAGGTAATGACTGTAGCCATCTTCCATTCTTTGGGCAGAGAGCTTGACTGTAGGCTCCAGTTGAAGATAGATTCGAGTGGATCAGAGACTTCATGTTTCATGCTATTTATTAAGCATCCCAGAATGTTATCAGGGCCCAAATGTGCATTATTTTTGGCTTGGAAAGGGTATTGATGGCCTGTTCCCCAGTAATGTTGGGCAGATTGTGGTATACAGTATTTCCTTTGGATTCTTGGGTTGAGTGGGTGGTGAATTTGAGCTGAAACTGTTAGCCAAAAGGTTGGCAATGGCCTCTGGTTCAGTGTGGGTGATGCCATTTACAACAAGTTCTCTACATTGCTGCATATTTCTCGTGAGGTTACAGCCATAGGTTCATAGGTTCATAAGCTGGTATTAGGCTATTGCCCCTAGGGCCTATACAAGCCTAGCCATAACAATTCCCTGGATATTTCTTCCCACAATATTTACTTCTCTGGACCCCTGTCTAGCAGGGTGACTGACATGATCGCTGGGGTGAATTTCCTATCTCCCATCCAATCATCAAGGTTCTTTTTGAAGAGGGCCAAGGAGGTGCTCTGCTTGACATGTATGGGCAGTCTATTCCAGAGTATGGGGAGTCTCTGGGTCAGGAACCTATCCCTCCAGCATGTTTTGTTCATTGTGATAACAAGGTTTAGATCCCTGGAGCATGTGGCTCTGAGGGATTGGGATTTCTTTAAGTGGAGCATGTCCAGCAGCTTAGGGTTTGACATGGCCTTGTATGTTAAGCAGAGATCGCCTCTGAGTAGACAATATGCAGCAGAGTATAGCTGGAGTTTTGTTAGATGGTCAGCATATGGCATCTGCTTTAGGTCTGTGATTCTTTTAGTGAGGTATTTCTGTGGCCTTTCCAGCTGTTGCAGATGTCTTGTGAGGTACATACCAAATGGGGCATTATACTCTATAATGGGTCTAATGAGGGATGAGTACAGTGGGACAATGACCTCCTTTTTTTCTGGATGAAAAGCACTTAGTGATGAGGTGTGCCACATAGAAGGATTTCCTGACTGTTGTGGCGATGTGGTTATAGAAAGTGAGACCACTGTCCACCTGTGTCCCTAAGTCTCTCATCACACTTGTGATGTGTAGTGTACTGCCACCTATGTGGTAACTCATGGGTACCTGTTTTTTCCCAAAGGGGATAACTATACATTTCTTGGCATTAAGCTTGAGCCCATGGCTCTGGCACCAGGCATCTGTTTCTGTAAGACCCTTTTGTAGAATATCCACATCATTTGGGGATTCAATAATGGCTCCCAGTTTGCAGTCATCTGCAAACTTTGTTAGCCAGATTCTCTTAGTGTTGGCCTGTACTTCAGAGAAGTAGATGCCGAACAAGAGTGGTCCCAGGACTGAACCCTGAGGTTCTCCACTTGTCACTTGTCTGGAGCTGGATTTGGAGGCAGCTACTTTTACAGTCTAGGTTCTGTCAGTAAGCCAGATGGCAACCCATTGAGTGACATAGGAATTTATGCCCAGCTTAGTAAGTTTATCTATGATTCCAGAGTGAAGGATGGTGTCAAAGGCCTTGCTGAGGTCCAGATAGGCTGTGTGGACCACCTTACCCTCATCCACAGCTCTGGAGATTGATTCGAAGAAGTCAATCAGATTTAGGTGATAAGATCGGCCCTTCACAAACCCAAACTGGGTGGGGTCTAGTGTATGAAGGTATACAGTGTCTTTGTTTATAAGTTCCATGATAATGCGTTCCATGCCCTTGCAGAGCAGGCTTGTCAGACTGATGGGATGGTAGTTCCCGGGATCCAAAGCAGATCCCCCCTTTGTGGAGTGGGATAACTGTAACTGTGCACCACTCAGTGGGAACGAAGCCTGAGGTGTGGCTATGATTAAACATGCCACTTAGGTGAGGTGCCAGTTCATTTTGTAGTTCATGTAGTACACAGCCTGGGATGTCATCTGGTCCCATGGATGCTGTATTCTTAGCTTTGGAGAGTGCGGTTTCTGCCTGTGTGGCTGTGATTACCGGAATTTGGCAATCTTTTGGTATTGAGATGGGCCCTTTAGGGGGTGAGAGGGGGGTGAAGTTGGCACTAAATCGATCTGCCAGGATATTGGCAATATCCTTGGGATCAGTATATTTAATGCCATTCTGTTGTAGCTCAGAGCAGATCTGAGCATTGCCATTTAGATTCTTGACATAACTATAGAATGCCTTGTGGTTGTCTTTGGAATCATTGGCAATTTTATTTTTGTAACTAGCTTTTGAGGATTTTATGAGGGATCTCAGCTTCTTACTGAGGCTGGTGAGGGAGTTTTTTGCATCCTGGGATTTTCCTCTTTTCTGCAACAGTTTCTGCCTTCTGTTGTATAGTTTGTTTATAGCAGGGGACCACCAGATTGGCTTCGT
Organism: Protopterus annectens; assembly: GCF_019279795.1. Taxonomy (NCBI): domain Eukaryota; kingdom Metazoa; phylum Chordata; order Ceratodontiformes; family Protopteridae; genus Protopterus; species Protopterus annectens. Next base: position 1,655,598,231 of record NC_056728.1, on the reverse strand, counting down.
CTTTTTGGAGAAGAGCATCTTGGTTCTATTTGGGATGGCATGATTCATGCACAAGTGGATGTACTCATACAGTGCCTTAGTGTAGGATTCTGCAGTCGAACTTTCAGATCCCGTCTGCATGGGTGTCATGAAGTTTGTCACTTCTGACTTCAGTAGCATGAAGTTGGCTTTGGATAAGTTTTTTAAGGAGGTTTCCTTACTGGGGGGTGGGGGTGGGATGTGGATGCAAGGGTGATTTGCTTATGGTCAGTCCTGACCAATGAAGGGGGTGACCACTGGTGTGCAGCATCTGTCTTCTATGTTGGTAATGACCAGGTCTAGGATATTGGAGCCCCTGGTGGGACAAAGGATTAGTTGATCCAGGGTGTTGGAATTTATGAATTCCAAGAACCGTTGGGAAAAGGAGTTGGTACCCGAGTAGTTTTCCCAGTTAATGGCAGGGTAGTTGAAATCACCCAGTATTAGGGTGTTTGGTTGTATCTTAATATTTTCCAGTATGTTTAGAAAGGTTTACTGAGAATCTTGGGGCATGGTGGGGGATCTGTAGCAAGCTACAATTTGGATTCATAACTGAAGAAAACGTTGTTGTTGCCCTTTACCTGAGAAGCTATATTTTTCTTCAAATGTAACTGTAAATTATTAATTAAACCTCTTATCTGCCTGTTTAGATTGGTCAGGGGTCTCTTAGTATGTAGGGCTTTGTTCCTTCTAAACTTGGCCAAGATTTTTTTCTTTTGTTTTATAACTGACTGATATTGTGATTCCACCAGGGTGGCTTGTCTTTTGAGTTTGTCTTATTCTTAATATACAGCTTTCAATATGGCTGTACAGAGATGTTGTAAATAGCTAAGCATATGCTATGGTATATACTGGGTTTTGGGGTGCTTGGAATTTATCCATTGTGTTTCTTAGTAGAGAGAGGTTAGACTCGGAATAGTTCCTAAAGGTTTTTGGTTTAACTGCGCCCCTGGATTTAATTGTTTTTATTTCAAGCAATATTGCCTTATGGTTATATCTGACAAGTAAAGACATTGCATTGGTTGAGGAACATCACTCCCACATGTTTTTGAGTACAAGGTCAAGCAGATTTGCACCCCTTTTAGGAGAATGGAGCAGTTCTTCCAGGATGTTCGTATTAACAAAGTTTAGGAATCGCTGGGCTTGTGCATTGAAAGTGGTGTAGGATTCCTAATCTATAGAGGGATAGTTGAGATCCCCCATGAATATTGTATTAGGTTGAACAGTGAGGGACTCTAGTATGTTGAGACAGGTAGTATGAGCTCCCTGGGACATGGAGGGGGACATATAGGGTGCAAGGATATGGTATGAGACCCTGTTTTTGTTGGGTTGCACATGTGTGAATTGAGTTCTAGTGGGGCATATAATTTAACTAGTCTGGATATGAGATTGTTTTTAATATAGACTGAGATTCCTCCATCTTTAGTTCCCTCCTGTGCAGTAGCTGGTGTAAAAGTGTGAGAGGCATTATAACTTTGCATTGCTGGGGTACTCAACACAACTTTAAACCATGTCTCCATTACTACACAGATGTCAACTCTCTCTAGAGAGAGGAAGGTAAGCAGGGAGTGGAGTTTCTTGTTAAAACATCTAGCACTTAGCAGTACTGCCTGCAGATATTACTTTGTAGGTTCAGTTAAGTCAGCAGGTGTATTTATTTATATACTTATTTATTTACTTTTATTGTTTTTTACACAAATGCATTTCACCTAGGGAATTTTTTATTTGTTTCTTTTTTATTTAGCTTAAGAAGACTCTCCTTACCTTCTGCTTCAGTGCCAGTGATATCTCCTGACTGCAAATGCATAGACTGGCTGTTTGGCACTGCACTTCACTGACCTTATCAATACATAAGTGCCAACTCTGTCACAGCTGAAGCCAATACTAATGTTGCTAATAAAATGCCTATCAGTTGGATGTCTCAGCATAACCAAGCATTGATAATAAGTAGGCACAAATCAAAACATGTCTCCTACAGCACCAAGCTCAGATTGTGGCTGTTACAGTATGTTGGCTAAAAGACAGTACACTGATCAGCACAAATCAAAACATGTCTCCTACAGCACCAAGCTCAGATTGTGGCTGTTACAGTATGTTGGCTAAAAGACAGTACACTGATCAGCACAAATCAAAACATGTCTCCTACAGCACCAAGCTACGATTGTGGCTGTTATAGTATATTGGCTAAAAGACAGTACACTGATCAGCACAAATCAAAACATGTCTCCTACAGCACCAAGCTACAATTGTGGCTGTTACAGTATGTTGGCTAAAAGACAGTACAGTGATCAGCACAAATCAAAACATGTCTCCTACAGCACCAAGCTACGATTGTGGCTGTTACAGTATGTTGGCTAAAAGACAGTACACTGATCAGCACAAATCAAAACATGTCTCCTACAGCACCAAGCTACGATTGTGGCTGTTACAGTATGTTGGCTAAAAGACAGTACACTGATCGGCACAAATCAAAACATGTCTCCTACAGCACCAAGCTACGATTGTGGCTGTTACAGTATGTTGGCTAAAAGACAGTACACAGATCCTACTTATCATTACTCAAAACTGCTGTTTATTTCTGGACTACAAACCAGGTCTGAGATACGAGGGGAGTGCTGTGATAGTGACTGAAAAATAGAACAACTAAACTAGCTCAAAAAATTATTGTCAAACACAGTGCACTCAGTAAAAAAATACTAACAGAGCCTGGGTACATTTCCATATTTCCACTCTAAGAGCCCTAATTATCCTTGATAACACACTTCACAAAATGTTTCAGCTATTCAAACACTATAAGCTTATTATTATGTTAATTTGGACTGGAATAGCCAAATAGGAACTAATCTTATCTCACTAACTGCTAAGCTTAACCCTAAGCTAACTTTACATGAAGGTATTAGACTCAACCCAAATACTTTCAGATGCTTATTTCTTGACATGCTTGTAATCAACTCTCTGGAGGATATTCAGGCTCTGTCTATTCCCTTAATGCCCTATGTGAAGACTGCCTTATCTTCTCTACTCAGTTACTGAAATCATATTACTTTTGTTCTACTTACATTGTATGATGGATCATCACTGTACCTTCGGAAGATATTTTGTTGTCTGAACTTAGTTTAGTTGACTTGTCATCTGTATTTAACTCAACTGACCCTTGTTTGACTCTTAATATATTCCACAACACATAAACTGCAATGCAAAATAACATTTCCCCACTCTTCATCAGAAGACTGAAGGGTAAGCCACCCCCTTATTTATCTAATACCTTAGACCAATAAATAAAAAATAGACATTTATTATGGAATGAATTGGAAAAGACCAACACAACATGATCAGAAAGTACCACATTGTTGAAACTCTCACCAGGATCAATATCAGTAAACCTGTATGCGTGCACTGCAAATCTATAAGGCCAGTTCTGTTCTGATAACCTAAGCTATTTTATAGTACTATAAAAACATTTCTGAAATCAAAATGCTCCCCAAGAATAAATATTCTGGTCAAATTATGCATGTCATAGGTTCATAGGTAGGTACTAGGCTATTGGCCCTAGGGCCTATATAAGCCTACACAAAAAGATACCCTGGCTTTCGCCACCCAAGAAAATTATTTTCCTGTGCCACTGTAGTTAGAGCCACAGAAGTGATCCCCAGGGTGAATTTCCTATTTCCCATCCAATTATCAAGATTTTTCTTGAAGAGTGCTAATGAGGAGCTTTGTTTGATATAGATTGTTAGTTTGTTTCAGAGTAAGGGGAGTCTCTGGGACAGGAATCTATCCCTCCAGCATATTCTGTTTATTGTGGTCAACAGGTTTAGGTCCCTAGAGCATGTAGCTCAGAGGGATTGGGATTTCTTTAAGTGGAGCATGTCCAACAGCTCTGGGTTTGACATAGCTTTGTATGTTGGGCAGAGATTGCCTCTGAGTAGGCAATATGCAACGGAGTAAAGCTGGAGTTTTTTGAGACGGTCTGCATAGGGCATCTGTTTGAGGCCGGTAATCATCTTTGTGAGGTATTTCTGCGGCCTTTCCAGTTGTTGTAGATGTCTTGTGAGGTACATACAAAAAGGGGCGTTGTACTCTTTAATGGGTCTAATGAGTGACAAGTAGAGGGGAACAATGACCTCTTTCTTCCTGGATGAGAATCCTTTTGTGATAAAGAGTGCCACGTAGAAGGATTTCCTGACTACTGTGGCAATGTGATTATCAAAGGAGAGACTACTGTCCACCTGTGTCCCAAGGTCTCTTATCACACTTTTGATGTTACGTAGACTACCGCCTATGTGGCAGTTCATGGGTACAGAGTTTTTACCAAAGGGGATGACAATACACTTTTTGGCATTGAGCTTGAGGCCATGGCTTTGACACCAGGCATCTGTCTCAGTTTTGTAGGATGTCCACATTGTTAAGAGTTTCGATTATGGCTCCTAGTTTGCAGTCATCTGTGAACTTTGTTAGCCAAACACCTTCTGTGTTAGCCTGTACTTCAGAGAAGTAGATACCAAACAGGAGAGGACTCAAGACTGAACCCTGTGGTACTCCACTTGTCATTGATCTGAAGTCAGATTTGGAGTCTGCTACTTTCACAGTGTGGGTTCTGTCAATGAGCCAGTTGACAACCCATCTTATGACATAGGGATTTATACCTAGTTTAGTGAGTTTATCTATAATTGCAGAGTGAGGTATGGTGTCGAAAGCCTTGGTGAGATCTAGATAGGCTGTGTGAACCACCTTACCCTCATCTACAGCTTTGCTGACTGCTTCAAAGAAGTCTATCAGGTTTAGGAGACATGATCTGCCTTTTACAACTCCGAACTGGGTAGGGTCCAGAGTTTGGATATTACCAATGTCTTTGTTTATAAGTTCCATGTTGATACGTTCTATGGCCTTGCAGACCAGGCTCATCAGGCTAATGGGGCATTAGTTCCCAGGGTCCGTGGTGGCTCTCCCTTTGTGGAGTGGGATAACCACTGCTGTGTGCCATTCAGTGGGCACAAAGCCTGAGGTGAGGCTATGATTGAACATGGTACTTAGGTGAGGTGCCAGTTTGTTCTGTAGTTCATGTAGAGCACAGCTTGGGATGTTGTCAGGTCCCATGGATGCTCTGTTCTTGGCTTAGGAGAGAGGGAAATATTATTATTCCTCAATTTCTACTACAACATTTCCAAGAATACCCAACCTGTTCCCTTTACTCCACTTCATCAGACAATATCTCTTTCACTTCTTTATTGTAAAATTGTTTCCAAAAATGAATTTACAGATCTACTCTGTACAATACAGCTGCAGTATAATCCAGGCTTATATCTAAGTCACTCACTGAAAGACACTAATTAGGCCATTAACACACATCTATATCTTCTCACAGTTTACAGTCATCATTGTGAACTGCATTTGATCGAGAGTAACGCTGTCGAATTGCAGTTTTCCAATGGGCAGTTTTGCAAACCCAAATACTTCGACTACACCACATCAAATGGGTAGTGTAGTTTGAGTATTTGAGTTTGGAATTTTGAGCGGAGATAATGGTTCAGTGAAGAACAGGGAATTAAACCATTTCCTCACTGTAGTGCAATCTCGGAGTTGGTATATATAATTTGCAAGGGGGTGGGGGGGCGCAGGAGGGGCTTGACCCCCTGCAAAATAGTAAAATACACATACTGTTGACTATAGAATGTCACGGTTCAGTAAGCTGCATAGCATGGGTGACTGATGTCACCTCCTGCTATTATGTCGAATACATTGAACCATGAGTGTAGATGTATTCAGTTTTGACCTGGCTGCAATTTCACTGTTCCGGATTCAGGATTTTGCGTCAATGATGTGACCGATCAACCTATGCAGTTTCAAGTTTTCAGTAGTAAACTCCTCTTACATCTAAAAACTTCCCACAATTTTTTTCAAGCAGACCCTTCCTAAAACACCTGCTCCTATTACTGCTAATGACTACTAACGTATTGCAAAAATTGATTAACTCACAAAGATGCTTGAAAAACTATTGTATAAAACAAATGCTGGCACATATACAGAAATAAGATATTCTCACACAGAAGTCAAAATATTTCAGATCAAGGTATAGCACTATAAATACCATGTGCTCTCTGACAAATGAAATGCTAAATTAAGTCACCTAGTAAATATAACATCTGCTGACCTGTAAATAACATTTTAAGACCACCAGCTTACTTACCATTTACTGCAAAAATTGCAATACTTTGACTTCTGCACAGAGGTATATTGCTCATTTGCAGACTACCTCAATAAGCCTTTCAGAATCGCATCGCATGGTCTTTCTCCCCTGTAACACCGAACTGGCTATGAACAGGTTCATAGGTTAATAGGTGTTTACTAGACTAACAACCATAAGGGCCTTTTTAAGCCTAACCATGAATCCCAAATCTCTGACAAGTTCTGCTACCCTTGATAAATGTAAGCAGAGGACTGGGAGATGAAACATTTATAAGCAGGGCCTGGGAGATAAACCATTTAAAGGTTGCACGTGTCCATTAGAGATACAGGTGCCAAGCCACATATGAATTTCCTGTTCCCCATCCAATTCTCCAAGTTGGACTTAAACTGGATTAGGGAAGAACTCTGCTTCACATGGGTGGGGAGCCTGTTCCAGAAACTGGATAGTCTCTGTGATACATACCTGTCTCTCCCATAGGTCCTATTTGTACCACAGTCAAGGTTTAAGTCTTTAGAATGGGTAATTCCAGCAATGTTTATTTTGTTTATATGCAGGAGGCCCATCCGATTGGGATCTGACAATGCCCTGTATGCCAGCCATAGATCTCCCCTCAAGAGCCTGTAAGAGACAGAATACAGGGATAGGCCCTTGAGGAGGTCTGCATAAGATATTTTACTTATGCCCTGTATTCTTTTAGTGAGGAACCTCTGTGGATGTTCCTATTGCTTTTTATGCCTAGTTAAGTACATATCAAAGGGGGCATTTTACTCAATGATAGGTCTCATGAATGCCAAATACAGTAAAACAATGACTTCCTTGGACCTAGATGCCATACCTTTGTTTTTAAGTTGCATAAACTAGAATGATTTTCTCACTACTATGGACATATGCTGGTCAAAGGCTAGATTACTGTCTATGTGTCTGTCCCTATGGCCCTGACTAATGGGTCACCTCTAAGGGATGTGTTGTCAATATGATAGTTACCAGGGGTGGATGACTTTCCAAAAGATACTATTATGGATTTCTTTGCATTTAGTTTTAGCACATGGCTCTGACACCAGTTGTTTGTCTGTGCCAGCCCTTCCTGGAGAACATTTGTTTCGGTGTGGGATTCAATGACAGCTCCTAATTTGCAATCGTCTGCAAATTTAGTTAGCCAGAAACCACTGACATTGGCCTTGATTTCAGGGAATGAAATGCCAAAAAGGAGCGGTCCAACGACTGATCCCTGAGGGACTACACTTTTGAGTGGCCATTTTGCAGATAGACTCCCTAATTCTAATTTCCTGGGTCATGTCTGTGAGCCAGTTAGCTATCCACTGGGTGACATATGAGTTTGTACCTAACCTCTTGAGTTTGTCAACAATGACCCAGTGGAGTATTGTGTCAAATGTCTTGTCCAGGTAAAGGTAGACAATGTGAACTATTTTGCCCTCATCCATTGCTCTGGTGACCTTCTCAAAGAAGTCCACCAGGCTGAGTAGGCATGATCTGCCCTTGACAAAACCAAACTGTGTTGGCTCCAGTGCCTGGAAGTTTACTATGTCATTATTGATAATTTCCATGATAATTTCTTACATGGCTTTGCATATAAGACTAATGACACTTATGGTCTGTAGTTTCCAGAGTTTGTAGATGGCCCACCTTTGTGCAGAGGGACAACTGTTGCTGTTTTCCATTCATGAGGCACAAAGCCTGTTTGGAGGCTACAGTTGAATAGCAATTCCAGAGGATCTGATAGGTCATGTTTAATGCTATTTAGAAAGCATTCTGGGATATAGTCTGGGCCCACTGATGCAGTGTTCTTGGCTTTAGAGAGAACATTAAGGACTTGTTCCATACTGATAGCAGGGGGAGTTATATTTGATGGTATTTCCTGAAGGAAGGTTGAGGGGCAGATGGCATAAAGTTGGAGCTAAATGTATCAGCCAGGAGGTTTGCTTTATTTTCTGGTTCAGTTTAAGTGGCTCCATTTATAATGTGTTCTGCACACAATTGTGTATTGCCATTGAGGTTGCAGACATAGTTAAAGAATGTCTTGTGGTTGTCCTTGGCCTGGGAGGCCAAATTTACCTCAAATTTGGTTTTGCTAGATGTTATTTGCCCTCTGAGTTGCTTCTTTAATTTGATGAGAGTCCTTTTATCCTGCCTCATGCTGCACTTCCTAATTTTTGTCATGATTTTCTTCCTTCTGTTATACAGCCTATTGATTTTGTGATTCTACCAGCGTGTCTTGTTTTTGATTTAGTTCTGTACTTTTTCCTAGTGGGTGCAGCTGCCTCTATGCAGCTATTAGCATGCTTGTATTGGATTTTTTGTTCCTTAAGGATCACTGTTTTTTAATGACCTTCTTTAGGAGCTACCCAAGCTACACTGTCAGCTGCATGCAGATGATATAGTTATCACCAAGTCTAGTAATAAATATGTGCATGATGAAAATACCCAACTTTCAATGGCGCTGGCACTTCTATGGAATTGTCTAGAAAAGAATAACCTAATTTTAAATAGTCAAAATGCAAGGTAATTTTTCTGGTACTCTAACACCTCTGTTCAGAACATCAAATATATCATGGTAAATGATCACAAAGGACAAAAGCTGACCTACATAACCCAAATAAACACAAAGGCCTTAACTTAGACCAGAGTCTAATGTTTCTACCAAGTTAGTCTTCAAGTATACAATGTGCCAACACAGCTAAAGGTACCATGCAAAATGTCCCATCTAGATTCAAAGGAAGCTAGATAGACTACTGCTACAAATGTTCTATTGCCAAGATTAGAGTATGTCCCACCACTGACTGCTCTACTCTCTTCCCATAACACTAATGTCCTTCAGAAAGCAAAAAGCCTAAATCTGAGTAAAATTGGATTGGCTTGTAAGGGCTCTTGAACCATTAGCCTAGTAATCTCCTTTGAACCTATGACTCTTCTTATTACTGCACATCTGAAGTCTTAATGAATGCTAACAATGTCTGCTTGTTATATATCTATATCTTTATCTCTATCTATCTGTCTACTGCCTCTCTATCTGTTGATTTATCTAACCTATCTATCTAGATATACATATATATAAATACTAGCAACACTTTTCACCCTCAGCCTCCATACAGATTTTGTCAGACCAGCCTCATATGCAAAGCTGTGGAATGAGTTATCATGAAGCTAATCAGTAAAGACATAAGCTATCTCTGAACATTGGACCCATGTCAGTTTGGATTCATTAAGGGCAGGTCATGTTTACTCATCCTGGTAGATGTTTTTGAAAAGGTCACCAAAGCAATAAATGAAGGTAAAACTGTATACACCACATGCCTCAATCTGGTTAACGCTTTTCCAGCAATCTCCCACTCAGGCATAGTAGAAAAGCTAAATAAACTGTGACTAAACCCTGATGTCACCTGGTGGAGTGCCAGCTATCTCACAGATAGGATGCAGGAGAATAAAACAGATGAAGTTACTTCCATAAAGAGGCTTATCACTAGTGGATTTTCCCAGGGTTCTGTACTGGACCCTACTCTATTTGGCATCTACTTCTCTGAAGAAAATGCTAACACCAAAGGGCTCTAGCTGACCAAGTTTGCAGATGACTGGAAGCTAGAAGCAGTCATTGAATCCCCAAATGACTTAGCCATCCTGCAAGAATGTTTTTCCTAAGTAAATACATGTGTAAAAATCATGAAGTAAAACTAAATACAAAAAAAAAAAAAAACAAAATGCATTATCATATTCATTGGGAAGTCATCAACCCTGGAGAACTACCACACTTACAATATACCCCTATCAGTTGAGCCAGTTGTTCTGGGATTTGGGAATTTATGTAGACAGTGACCTAACTTTAGACCAACATCTGTTCATTGCTGTGGGAATTTCTTTCTATACTGCACAGTTGATAAACATAGGGATTATCTCTAGATCTATGGATGTCATTGTTCCCCTTTATTCAGTCCTTATTAGGCCAATCACTTAGCATAGTGCTCCCATTTGCAAGTATCTGTCCAGACACATGCAACAGCTGGAACACCCACAGAGATACCTCAGTAATAGTATACAAGGCCTAAACAATATGTCCTGCATGGACAAACTCAATGCCCTGTTATTATAATAGGTTCTAGAGATTGTTAAGAGGTGACCTGTGTCTGGTGTAGAATGCATCCTCTAGCCCAACATTAACAAGTCAAATGGCATCAGATATACTCAGTCTAGATATCAAATCCACTTCTGCAGTATCAACAAAATGGTTTGGAGGGATAGGTATATCTAGCTAAGGATACTGTTCATCTGGAACAAACTCCCAATCCAGGTAAAATAAAACTCATCCTTATTCATATTCAAATACAACTTGAATCTGTGGATGGGAAACAGAACATTTACCACAGGACTGCACCCTGTGGACAGAGGCAGCTCCTAAATATGTTATCCCATACATGGGTCCCCTCAAATTATCTTTGTAATGTTCCCAGCTATTCTCAACAAGAGTAATATATAATTTTTCAATGAGAGATGGGCAAGGCCAATGTAACACCAAGTCTGATATGTTAATTCAAGCACCAATGAGATACTGGCTAAGCTTAAAATGTCCAAAAGAGCAGGTAGCTTAGTACTTACCTATGAACTTATGCATATATATATATATATATAAATATATATATATATATATATATATATATATATGTATGTATATATATATATATATATATATATATATTTATATATATATATATATATATGTATATATATATGTATATATATATATATATATATATATATATATATATATATATATATATATATATACATATGTGTGTGTGTGTGTGTGTGTGTGTGTGTGTGTGTGTGTGTGTGTGTGTATATATATATACATATATATATATATATATATATATATATATATATATATATATATATATATATATATATATATATATATATATATATATATTTATATGTATATATGTTTGTGTGTGTGTGTGTGTATGTATAGGTGTGTATGTTGAGGTGGACTAAGTGTGTTTTTTTTCAGAAGTGTGCTGGGATTGAGAAATACATCAGATTTGTCTTTGAATGCACTTTGTCAAAGTGTATATTTGCTGAATTGAGGTGGGTTTTATCTCTCTATCTCTATATATAAATAAATAAATAAATAAATATATATATATATATATATATATATATATATATATATATATATATATGTGTGTGTATATATATATATATATATATATATATATATATATATATATATATATATATATATATATGTATGTGTGTGTGTATATATATATATATATATATATATATATATATATATGTATATAAATATATATATATATATATATATATATATATATATATATATATATATATATATATATATATATATATAGTCAGCCAAGCAGAATTAGTGTTTTATTAATGTCAAAACTTTGGATATATCAAAAATTCCACCATTAGCAGTTAGATGTTTACTTGCAATTCTATGCAGGTTAGGGGTTAGATAAGGAGATGGATTTGGTGTGTGTGATCTAATGTGAGTTAGAGTAAGGGTTAGGTATGGGGATAGATTTAGTATAGTGGCAAACTGCTGGTGTATGTGGTGTATGCCTGAATCTGTCTTTTGTAGTGATAGTGTTATGGAAAGGGTTTGTCTATGATAAGATGCAGGATTAGGATTAGGATTTCGGCAACACTTTACTAATACATGTTAACCTTATCCCTAGCCATGACCTGCCCCCTAAGCTTAACCCTGCATATCACCTTAGAAAAACCCTTTCAGTAACACTATTACTATCACAATTCAGACAGATTTTTTATACAATCTTTAGGTCTTTTGTTAACTTGGGGATTTTGGTACCTGTGTGTTTCTACATGAATATCCAGAGTTTATCTAAACAGTCCTGTTTTGGTTTGATATTTACCCAGTAAAAGAAGTTTTATTTGAATGTATATTTTATTTCTTTCCACTGTTTTCACTGTTTATAGGAAGGAAGGCACAGTTTTTAGATAAGCAGATTTACTCTGATTTATATTTTGTTGTTTTACCTTTAATTTTCACTAACTGTTGTTTACGAGAAAGGGATACATTTTATACAGGCAAACTCTAAGCAACCTAAGGGATCTATTCTGCTATAAAGTCACACAGACTGCAGAGATGGCAATCCAGAACTTATCTAAATAATCCTGTCTTGGTGTGTGATTTATTGATCTTTACTGTTAAAAAGAGGTGTGACTGTGAGTGATAGTGAGCAGAAGCTACTTTGTGCATTTGTATGTAGCATAAAGGAATTACAGCTTTTGTCTGGCTTGTAGAACTTGTACAGTCATTGCAATAACTTTACTGTACTTATTTTAGTATTTAGTTGCACATTATTTGTGTGATTTTTCGCATAGAAGTTGATTTAAATTCTCTTAGAATTCTGTGGGTACTGATTTTGATTAGTCTTCTCTTTTCTAATTTTTTATTTGTTTGAAGCTGAATATTGATTCCTTAAATGAATATGCCATTAATGATTTGCTAAAGCACAAATATCTTGTACAGTGTAATAAATGTATATATTCAAAAGCAGCATCTGCTAACACCGGTGATCTTTGTTCCTTATGTCAAAACTTGGATGATTATTAGTAGTAGATCTAGAATTACTGATGATGATTGCACTTGTGCAATTTGGACAGCTTGGAGAACTGTTGTTGCATATATTAATGACTGGACTGGAGAGATAAATAATATTAGGCAAAGATCAAATAGAACCCATTTAGGAAAGAAAGTGTTTATTGTTTGTAAAGATCACTCATCCCCTATGAAACAAGAAGACGCCCCTGTTAACTTCACAATTCTGGATACAAGTATTCAGCCATCTGAGGATTCAGAGTGTTTAGAAGGAAATAAAAAAAAAGAAAGAAAGGAAGAAGTTCACAACAAATAACAAGGAAGAAAAATAAACTGATAAATGTCTGTAAAGTAAAGAGAATACATACTGAAAAGGACACTGATTCGTTACTCCACACATATTACAGGAAATTAAAACATTTTTCTGTCAGAAAACCTTCAGTCTACAGAACAGTGAGTATGTCTCCTAAAAAGAAGGTAGAAAAAAGAGACAAGGGGCAAGTGAAAAGGAAGAGTTCAAAACTGAACGTGGATGGAGAGAAGAGCATTACTGTAAGAAAAAAGAGGAGAAACATATATGTTGACAACATCGCTCAAGATGTGTATCTACAAAGCCAGCTGGATGAGGATCGTATGCTTGGAAATGTAATAAAGAATGAAAACAGTGGGCTTAACAAGACTTATGGTGATGAAGATCATTCCTTTGTAACAATTGATAGAGCAGATATTACATTATTAGAAGCTGTTGCCATTTAAATAACCTATTTGGCGCCAAAAGATGCACTGCAATTAAAGGAACCATGTTAAAAATTCTTCATCAAATATAAAAATTCCACTACTTTACTAATATTCATAATTGTTGAATAAACAATAACATTCATATTTAAGATTCGTTAACACTTGACATCATTATTTTATATAATATTTACACTCTGAATATATGAATGTTATTGTTTATTCAACAATTATGAAACACTCTGAATATATGAATGTTATTGTTTATTCAACAATTATGAAACACTCTGAATATATGAATGTTATTGTTTATGCAACAATTATGAATATTAGCAAAGTAGTGAAATTTTAATATTTGATGAAGAATTTTTAACATGGTTCCTTTAATTGCAGTGCATCTTTTGGCGCCAAATAGGTTATTTAAATGGCAACAGTTTTATTATTTCTGTTCTGAGGAAGCTCGCATTTTAGCGAGTGAAAGCGCTTAACCATTATTATGTTATGTCAATAAATTGGTGGATTTTATCTTCTTGTGGATACTTGGTTCGTTTTTGCTGTGATTTTAGTGGAATTGGCGTCCCAAGACACAGAGGTTATTAGCGTTCTGCATTCAGTGCTACATCTATATTTCCTGTGGGTCTACAGAACGCTTTTTGTGCATATTATTAGAAGCTAAAGATTCTTCAGATCTGGTCACAAAAGATATTCTTGTTATTGGAGAGTCAATTATTAGAGTAACTAATACTTACATTTGCAGAGAAGATAAGGAACATTGAATTGTGTTATGCTTGCCAGGAGATGTAATAGAGGATGTGAGACAAACCTTAGAATGTCTTAATATAAGGAAGTATGGTTCTATTTTTATTCATGTTGATACAAATGATCAAATCTGCAAGGACTCTTTAACTGTTAGTAGGGAAGCTTACAGCCATCTTAAATAGTATACCTTGGTGTTAGGACATATTTTCCACAAATCACATATAGAAAGGAGAGTTAGCTCACTGTAAATAAAAAGATTTTTTAGAGTAAATATCTAAAAATGTCCCGTTTTAAAAAAATGGAAATGTGTAAAGCATCCAAACTTAAATTTGGGAACACGTGTTCAGACAGGATGCCATGCATTTTTCAAGATCAGGGAAGAGAGTTTTGCAGCAGATATTTTACAATATTTGAAAAACATAAGGCAGGATTTTTGCCAGGTCGAAAATTTAATTGATCACAAATAGCAACATTTGATACATCTCTGATGGTTGTTAATGCAAGAACATTAATAGTGAACTTTTATTATTGGAAAATTTGCAACATTCCCACAAGACTGATGTTGTTATTGTTTGTGAAACATGGCTAAAAACAATGACTGAAAGCCAGTTCTGTCAGGGTATAAATATTTTTACTGTTACAGATATTCTAACAAAAAATCAGGTGGAGGTGATATGACAGGGATTAAAGGTAGCTATGAGACCTGTGATTATTACATGTTCAATGATAACACCAATACTATAGACTGTGTAACTGTGACAATAAAGAAAACCCTGGAACATATAACAACTGTTGGAGTGTATAGACCACCAATGTCAAGTGCTGATGACCTAGAGGAATTCATACATTTCTTGCATGAAACACAGCAGGGAAAAAATAATACAAGCTGGGGACTTAAACTCACCAGAAACAGATCGGAATAATATTGATCCAATGACATTACTAAGCAAATAATTTGCTATGTGTCTTCATGAACAGCAATTGCTTCAGATTGTAAAAAAAAAAACTAACAGGGAACGGAACATACTAGACATTTGTGTTCCTGAAAAAATTACTGTTACTTCATGTCAAGTTTTACCACTGCTGATGTGCAGTGATGATGGGGTCATAAAAGTTAATTTGTTGCTAGATAATTCTGCCAAACTGAAATCTAAACCAGTGCACTGAGATTAATTACTGATTATATGGAAGCAAAACAATCACTATGTAGAACTGATTGGAGTGATACGTGCAGTGGAAAAACTGCAGAAGGAATGTGAAAAGTTTTGAAACAGAAATTCTTTGCAAGCAAAATATATATAAAAAAAGTTTACTATCAGGATCTAGGCATTGAACATCAGGGGGGTATACTTCCAT
This sequence comes from Protopterus annectens, assembly GCF_019279795.1. Classification (NCBI taxonomy): domain Eukaryota; kingdom Metazoa; phylum Chordata; order Ceratodontiformes; family Protopteridae; genus Protopterus; species Protopterus annectens. The sequence goes on along the minus strand of NC_056728.1, from coordinate 1,655,582,572 downwards.
AAGAACGAGATACCTGATTAAGGTGAGAGATAAAAATATATAAGAAATGGAAAAGAGGTCGGACTACAATTTTGAGAACTGAAATAAACAAGTTGGAAATAGAAATTAAGCATAGTGAGATACAAGATCAAGAAACATTTGAAGTAAATGTATATAAAGATATTGAGCATAATAGGAAACCATTTTATAGATACATAAGATGTGGAAGAATACAAACATAGACATTGGCAAACTATGTATAGTTTCTAAAATTTATTGTCAGACACAACAGATTATAGATATATTTACAAAATGTTATGCAAAACAGTTTGGCTTCACAAAGCAGGTAATTAGAGCTATTGTAGTGATAACCAGGTAACTTCAGAAACTGGAATAAAAATGGATTATATTGAAAAAGAACCATGAAAACTGGATCCAAATAAAGCACTGGGGGTGACAGAATAAGTAATAATGACTTGAGAACCCTTCAGCAAGACCTTGTAGTGCCATTATATATATTATTTTCTAGGTCATATAAATATGAAGAGATTCCTCAAGATTGGAGACAACCTATCTTTAAGGGAAAGGGGAGAAGGACAAACCCAGAGTCATATAGACCCTTAAGTTTACCTTCATATTGTAGAAAAATAATGGAGAAGTTATTGTCAGAACTAGAAAGACTGGAACTTGAAACCATAAATCAGCAAGCATATTTTGAAAATAGATCTATTACTACCAGAGCCAGATCCAGCAGTAGGAGACATAGACAGTCGTTTAGGGCCCTGTGGCTGTGTGTTTGTTTGGGGGGGGGGGTGTAGGCTCTGGCCAGGACACTAAAGCATTCAATTTAATAATACATTAAAAAAAAAACTTCTAAACACAGTGGTTGCAGCATCTTCTTCTTGAAGGAGAACCGTGTGTGTGTGTGTGTGTGTGTGTGTGTGTGTGTGTGTGTGTGTGTGTGTGTGTGTGTGTGTGTGTGCGAGTGTGTGTGTGTGTGTGTATATGTATGTAAAAGTGTAATTTAAACTAGAGAGGATAGTGTGTGTGCATATGTATGTATGTATGCATATGTGAGTGTATGTAATTTAAACTAGCTATTTTGTTTCTGTATGAGAGAGAATGTGTGTGTGTGTTCTAGACAGTGAGGTTCAGAGTGCCACATGTAAATGCAGTACTCTGTGGGAGGAGTCTATATAAATGAGCTTCCCTGCATGCTGCTCATTTACAGTACCTGCTTAGTTCGGGTTTCCAAGACACTCAGACTTTGTAAGTACAGTGCAGGGATCTGAAGGCTTTACATTTCTGCTTCATTCTTGTGTTCTACACCAATGCTTTCCAGTGGTGGGAATCTGTGCATTGTCGTATGTCCCTTTAACCCACACACATACCCAATGGAGGTAAGTCATGCTGTATGTGGGTGCATGTGTTTGTTGATGTGTCATTGTTTGTGTGTGCTTGCATGTGCATGTACGTACATGTTTGGATGTTGGTGTGTATGTCTATGTCTTTGTGTGTACATATGTCAGTGTGTGTATATATGTGCATCTGCGTGTGTTTAGGTGAACACAGGGATAATGTGTGAATGAATCTGTCAGTGCCTAAGTGTTAATGGCTATTGTGGGTTATGGTATTTTTATGTAGTTTTGTGTGTGTGTGTGTGTGTGTGTGTGTGTGTGTGTGTGTGTGTGTGTGTGTGTGTGTGTGTGTGTGTGTCTCTTTTTCTTAGGACAAGGAGTCAGTTCCTGAATTCGTCTTACATGTATTACAGAACAGGTGGTAGGTGCGCCACTGTATAACTATTTCAACTGTACATGGAAGCAATTCATAGTCATGTTAATTTCAGAGAAACCTGAATTCCCCATTAAAGAATTTGGATGTCTATGATTTGGTACAAATCAGTGCACCACAAATCAGTTCATCAGTGTAGGGTGACTTGTGCTGCAACGCTACTGAATATTAATACCAGCATACAGTCCCTTTCTCTCTGACACACACACACACACACACACACACACACACACACACACACACACCTGATAAGAGGGATGCTTCTTCTAGGATCCTGGTTCAGAAGGATACAACTATTACGGTAGCTTTTTCTTAAGACCATTGAGAGGGGTGGTTCTTTTATGTCTGCCACTCCTGTACATCAGACAAGAGTAGCTTATCAGTCCTCTGAATTGTTTACCTTATGGTGAGCAGGATAGATAAAGAATGCACGCTCACTACAATGCAAAGTTTTCTAATACATTTTTACACCTAAACTGCCTAGGGCACAACAAATGCATGTTCAAAGATTTGTCCTGCACTACACAATTCATTCAACCATCTGAAAATGACCATTCTAAGCTGTTTCCTTACTCCCAGATTTGACTGACTAAATAAAGTAATTGGAGTTGTTGAGTCTACAATGTGCCAGTTGAAATGAATAGATATAAAGTCAAATATTGAGGTTTGAGCCTTAAAAAGTTAAGTTGTACTCTTTCAAATGGAAGAGAAACAATATAGTACTAGCACAAGTATGCAGGCATCTTTTTCAACTGTTTTCCCAGATGCTTGCTAACAACTGGATACTTCATTGTGTTTCAGTCCTTTTCTCCCAGTGGATGAGAGTAGATCTTTTAAGCCATCATACAAATAGACATCAATGTTTGCATTTTAAATTCTAACTTCCTTTTGTATGCTTCGTTAGGGAGCCAGATAGGTACCTGACTGTGGTTTGTCTGACTGATTAATCTGCAAAACCCTTTTGCTGAAAGCCATTTTCAGCAAACATTACTACTCACTTTTCTATACTAATGTGTGACTGTGAATCTGGTATGTTAAGTCAGAAGTTTTAAGATATTCCAGCCTTTTAGAGGATGCAGAGAGGCTTACCCTCTTTGCAGAATATCTTGCTTTGGTGCTTGCTGAAAGTTGCATTAAGAAAAATGGTTTTAAGGTATTTGAAATCGAAAATGTTGTCATTGATGTATCATCATTTACCCCTCAGTTACTGCATTCCAGGGATAGGCTTGCAGTAGGCACATCATGCACTGGAATGTTCCTCACTTTCACAACAGACATGAGCAAGCATGACTTCCCCTTACACCAGCAGTATGTGTGTGCACAATTTTCCTGGTTTCTGCCACAGAGACTGTGCCTGAATGGAAAGTGTACTTCACCTGTTTCTGTCACTTCCCAATCACATAATTTAGCAATAATCCATGACTGGGTGTCGGTAATGCACAATTTAACCACAGCTGGCATGGGTTGGTCATGCGGATGACGGATGAGTGATTAAACAAAGCCAATCATGGGTTATCCTGCATTACCCATATGCATGAATGGATTATTGCTATTATACAATGATATTATTTAAGAAAATGTCTTACCATTTATAAATAATGTCATTATACAAAAAGACTTTGGTGTTCTTCCACCAGCTTCTATTAGTCTGGGGAATCCAAGACATGTAGGGAACTTGCTCTGTGGGGTACACAGTACATTGGTATGCCTGCTGTTATTATATATTTATTTATTTTCTTGTGAAATCTTTTGAGATTGCTTATGTTACATGTGTTGTACTAGTCTGTGTAGATTTTTACAAAATGTATAGATGTTTGCATCATATTTTTGGTGTACACTAAATAAAAGTTGTGTTTCTGGCATATCATTGAGAAGTGAAGTCACTAAATAATACAAGACTGTTTAAGGAAGTGTCTTGCAATGTTCTTGCTCCTGGCATCAAAATCTGTGAATGTTTGTAATCTGTTGTATTAATGCTACTAGAAAATGTAAGGTAATGTGTTGCCTGTCTACTTTGAAATGTAACAGTCACCTATTAGATAGCCCAAGTTTGACTATTTGATGTCGAGATGTAAGGCAGTTTAGTACCAAGGGAAAAGTTTTTTTTTAATCCTAATTATGTAACTTCTTATTTGTCTGCTAGTGGTACACACAAAGTCAGTTAATGGAAATGTTTCATATGGTGCATGCTTGATTTACTATAAGCATGCTGACTGGTTTGTCCAATCAGTGTGCATATTTTTGAATGCAGATATTATTTTATTGTATAATTATAAACATAGCACATGCATATGTATTATATTAGAAAACTATCCCCTCCAAGAATGATTATGTCCATCCTGTCTTCCTGCACCATAAAAAGCTCAAGCTGTTAATCGATCAGGAAGCGCATGGAATGTCATTAAGGCATTATCCCTATAAGTCACCAGTACAGGTGTTGTGAGTGCATTTTAAAACCAATGACATGTCAAAGAACAGTGCTTAATTTGATGCTTTATTTTTAATAAAAATGGCTTTTATAAATAAATCATTTTAATTAATTTATATCATATTATATATATATATATATATATATATATATATATATATATATATTTTCTTTTTTTTTTTTTTTTTTTTGTAAATTAGGACAATGCAGTATTCTAAGAGCATGGCATTGTAGCCCAAGGAGCAACATTGCTGCCTCACAGCCCTTGGTTTGCCAGTTCATTTCTCAGTTAGGTACTGTCTGTGTGGAGTATGCATGTCCTTCCACAGTCCATGGTGGTATCACTTGATGCTTCTGTTTCTTCTCCCATTCCAAAGATATGCCATATATAGATTGGCAGTCCTCCAAATTGTCCGCAGGTGTGATTACTCATGTCAGTTTATGTGTGTGTGTGTGTGTGTGTGTGTGTGTGTGTGTGTGTGTGTGTGTGTGTGTGTGTGTGTGTGTGTGTGTGTGTGTGTGTGTGTGTGTGTGTGTGTGTGTGTGTGCCTGTGTGTCTGTGTGTGCCTGTGTGTCTGTGTGTGTGTGCTTGTGCCGGTGTGTCTGTTTGTGCTAGCATCCTGTGACACACTGGCACCCTACAATTAATCTCTTTGTATGTACTGAGTGTCAGGATAGGCTTCATCTCCCCCAAATCCACAGATTTTATAAAGCAGATAATGAAGGAATGAATAAATGAATGAATGAGCATTCTATGTGTAGAATCATGTCTACAAATTAGCCAACTGTCCATCCAGTTTTGATAATGGAAGTGAAGTATCCACTGAAAGATTTTAATATTAAGCAAGCAATAATGCCTGACAGGGTGTATGTTATTGTGGAAATAACACCTGACCAGGGGGGTTTTAAGGCCAGAAGTCACAGACACAGGGCCTCTACACCCCTGGAAGGGTGTTATTTTCACAACAACACACACACTTGAGAGTATTATTGCACTAAGAGAATGGGCTGTCTGTAAAATTGTTGTGCTTTACTTACTTATTTTTTTTTTATTATTATTATATATTTTTTTATATATTTTTATGTAAAATAGTTCATCTACCTAATGTTTCAAACTTGCTGTCGTATATGTTAATGGTGTTGGAAGAAGCCTTCTGCATCCAAAATATGACACCTTAAAAATATCCAGTATTTACTTTATTTTTTGATCCCTTACTCCTAAAATGCTTGGTTTGTTGACAGTCCTTGGAGATTTAAGTGACAATAATGACATACATTTGAGTTTCAGACTTTTATTTTCTTCAGAAAATCCATACTAACACAAATCCTTTATTTAAACAAGTTTTTAATTTTATAAGAGCTGGAGCATTTCTCCCCGGGCCTCCGCTGAAAACAGGCTCTGTGGAACCTAGTCGGACTTTCCCGGTCAACAAATGATAAATAAAAAAATAAAATAAAAAAAAATAAAATTAACATCCTTTTCTATTTCTGAGCCTGTGTTCCCCCTTTATTTTAGGCTTTTTCCAGATTTCTTTAGCTGAAATGTTCAGAGATATGCAAACCTCTTTACTGCTCCTGTTGCTGATAGTACTCACTCACTCACTCACTCACTCACTCACTCACTCACTCACTCACTCACTCACTCACTCACTCACTCACTCACTCACTCACTCACAGGCGCACCTCTGCTTCAGAAAATGCATGCTAACACAAATCCCAATATTCAATAAAATATGTTCCTATTTTGAGCCTTTGTCCCCCTTTATTTTAAGCTTATCCAGTTTTCTGTAGCTAAGAATCAATAGCATACCTCTCATCTCTCCAGGTTTTTGCAGAACATCCAGATTTTTGGCTCATATGGTTGGTCATTTCCTCCTAATATTTGTAGTGTTCTGTGAAACCACTGGGGATTGAATTCATTAAGTAATGACAAGCATTTGAGTTTCAGTCGTCATATCCTTCAGAAAATACAGTGGATATAAAAACTGTGCACACCCCATGTTAAAATGCCAGGTTTTTGTGATGTATAAAAATGAGATCACAATAAATAATTTCAAAACTTTTCTCACCTTTAATGTGACCTATAGCCTGTACAATTCAATAGAAAAACAAACAAATCTGTTAGGGGATAAAATATAAAATATAAAAAACATACAATAAGCTGGTTGCATAAGTGTGCACACCCTTAAACTAATACTTTGTTGAAGCACCTTTTGCTTTAATTACAGCAACACCATTTTGTCATCTTCCCACCATGACATCTTCCCATCTTACTGTACTACTACTACTTCGCTCTCCTTCAGCAATACTGTAAATTAATACAAAATACAATAATGTCATCATTTCTACAGTATTCCTTGACTTAATCTAAAGCTTTTGATAATGTTTCTCACACTTAACAGTTACTTAGTCTCTCTAAACTAGGTGTCTCTACTGAATATCTACTCTGGTTCAAATCCTGCCTTCAGCAGCAAAAGCAACCTGATAAGTGCTACCACTTCCATTGTCTCTATACCAGTTGGAGTCCCCTGAGGGTGTATCCTTGGCCCACTACTTTTCAACCTATTCATAAATTATTTGCCTTCAGTATTAACAATCACAACTATCTTAAAACATGCAGATGACTCTATAATCATCTGCCTAGCCCCCTCTATCTCAGAGCTTCAAACATATTTGCACAACTAGTGAGTAATAACTACTCAAGTCCAACCTCATATTCAATGCTAAGAAAACTAAACATATTGCATTTTCTCCCAAAACTGTATCCACACTACAAAACCCTCTCATCTTACAGTCTTGCAATGGTACCATAATCTAATTGGTTCATCACAGCAAACTAATACACATTAAATTAATGAGCATGTACAATTCAATTTGCAAATCCAACTAGTGACCCCCCCCATAAAAAACAAAATAAAACAAACAAAAACGATGCATGCTATATTGATCCATAAACTATGTTGTTGAACTCACCTTTTGACATATGCAAACCCTGTCTTTACTAACCTCCATGCAACCCAACTCTCAAAACTTGAACAATCATATAAAAAAATCCAAAAGTCACCACAAACCTCTCAAGCAGAACTCACCACTGCCTAGAAGACCAAACTGACTTAACTTCTCCACTCTTCTTAAACATAATCAACTAAGCATGATACACAAAATCCTTTATATACCCAATGTATGCTCATCTCTTAAGAACCTACTTGAATGGTACAATCGCCCATGCACTCTCCATTCTTCTGATAAATTCTTTAATATATCTTCTCATAACTCCTGTGAAAATTCACAGTATGCTATCTATGTGATCAAATATGGAGCTCCCTTCCAAGCTACCTTCATCAAATAATCTGCCAAAACAACTGAAGAGTGCTAAAACCTACCTGAAAGACATACAGTTATGTCATTGCTTTGAACCTCCTGGCTAACACTCGTAAATTCCCCTTTCACAACCATTCCACCTTAACACATTCTTCCAGTTTGAACCCCTTAGCATACTTCCATTTCTTCAACTCTTACAACCATGCCTCTTTCACATAATCACTTTCATAAATCTACTTAAAACTATTATATAACTACTTATTCCCTTTCTGCTGACAAGTGAGTCTTCCACTTTTTATCATTAGGGCAGTGCAGTGGTGCAGCGGTTTGCATTGTTGTCTTACAGCAAGAAGTTGTCTAGTTTGATCCTTGACCGGGGTGCCTTCTGTTTAGAGTGTGCTTGTCCTTTCTGCATTCACACGGGTTTCCTTCTGGTACTCTGGTTTCTTCCCACATTCCAAAGGCATGCGTCTGGAGCATTTCTCCTGGGCCTCCTTTGAAAATGGGCTCTGTCCCAGCCAATTTTCTCAGTAAACAATTGTTAAATAAACATATCACATTCCATTCACTGCTTTCTTTGTATAACCTGTTTCTCCACTGCCTTCACTTTCCTTTTATAATATGCCTGCAGCTCCTGTCAAACCCTAAAACTAATGTAGTGTTCTACATCTAAAGTAACCCTAAAGTCAGATAATGTATCATATCACAGTCTCTCATCTTTTTCCATCTCTAATGCCACTTCCACTATAATTTTCCATCGCTGACATTCATGCATACCAATTTGTACTTTTAAACTGTTTCTACACGGCAGCACTCATCTCATTTATGTAATCATATCAGTGTCTTTTTCATTTTGGCTACATTTACACTAAATATACAAAGATATTTTATCACTAGGCTATATTACTGTTATACGTTTAAATATACATTTTGTTGTATTAATGTTCATTACTTGTTAATGTAATCAAATGCATAGTGTTATTAATGCTTTTCATGGAGGTTTTCTCCCTGGACCTCTGTCTAAAAGGTATTTCTCACCTAGCTGGACTTTCTTGGTAAAAATATGCTAATAAATAAATGTATTACATTTAGTGAACATAAAAAATCCTTATCAAATTACATCCCTCCATCAGACTCTCTAAGTCTTACTGCATGGGAAATTTGTTATCCACTGTGAATTTTAATCAATAGATAAGGCAGATGGCATTATGTTCCTAAGTTGTGCAAAGACTTCCAGTATCATAAAAGGATTTAAGATCTGTTCACAGTAACAGAACAGTGCTGTTAGTTTCGCAAACTACTATACAACAGACTTAACAAAGGGATATTTCAGGTTTCTTTATTTATTGGTTGCTCTACATTAATATGGTATCGACATGAATATGGTATCTACTTTTATACTAATTTTAATCGTATCTGCCCTTGTTATACTCTTTGACACCATCAGGTGCTTACTTATCCAGCTACACACAACTGATACTTTAGACAGATACTCTTTCAGAACCCAACAATATTATCAGCAGGGTACCTCAAAGGTCAATGTTAGTCCCTTTGGTTTTAAAGTATTTATATATAACATGCCCAACACATCTTTTCTTGCTACTTTGCTTCATTATGTAAATAGTTCTACCTTCCAGTTTTTGGCAAAGCCATTAAAACAGCCTAGCGGACAGGTTCAACATTATCCCACAAATACTCAGACATGGCTAAACAACTGAGGCCTAACTGAGGCCTGTCTTGTTGTTTAAATATGAGGCTTTTGCAGTTGCCTGCTTCCACTGTAGATGTGATCTGGGACACTCCCATCCAGTCCCATCTCTTTACCTCATTCTTCCTAATAGACTCCTCCTGCACTTGTTTTTAGTCATTTTTAATTTAATTGCATTTTTTTAAACTGTTTGGTCTAACATTGCTACATACTATGTGTGCTAGCTTGCACTGCATTTGAATTGTTTTTATTGCTGTTTTAGCTACTTTTCTATATATAAAAAAAAAACTCTAAGCCTGTTTCCTACCTTTCCTGTAACTAGTGTAGTCCAGATTCAGATTTGCTGTATCCAGGACTGTACGGAAGCTTCTGAGCCCCCCAAGCTTTCTGTGTTGGAGGGAAGCCTTCTAGCTTATCAGCGGGAGTGGTAAGCACTAGGTAACCTATCTACCATATAAGGAGTGGTTCTGGCCCAGAAATTGTAATTATTGGCCGCTTGGGAAGTTTTTCCATCTCTCTCAACTTTCTAATTTAAAAGCCCACATTTTCACTTGTTTCCCCCCTTCCTGTAACTAGATTTTTAGTTTTAGCACTTGAATTTGCTTATTCATGATCAGCACTTCTTCAGAACTTATTGTAAGCACTAAATAACCTACTAATTACTACAGCACTCAACCTTCCTCATTACCCAGAAGAAAAGAGTTTTGGTACTTACTTTCCTCACTTGCTTAGATAATGTAGAAAGTGCCTCATGTACACAGACAACCCTCACCTCCTACCACCCAACACTACAACCTGTGAGAGATGCACTTATCTAGCCAAACTGGAGGTAAAGCTCTCTCCAACCAAGACTGAACTTGACAGTCAAGAGGAGAAGGTAAACACGTGCACCACACCACACTAATCACATAGTCTCACTAAATCTACACCACCAAAATCCACACATAGAAACACAAAAACATTCACTGAAGATCTCAATAATAATGTGCTCAAGCAAAAGAGACCTCCAAAGCAGAAATGCAAGCAACCTCCACCCCCAAACACAACCCAAATGACACATAGACCGCAGACTCAGTGTGTCACTCAACCACAGCCAATAAGGCAAAACAATGTACCCAACACACTAGTCGTAGGTGACTCTATAGTCAGGCACACTGATGTCCCACTCACCAGGCTAAACAAGGAGAAGGTTACTGTCAGCTGCTTTTCGGGTGCCAGGATCCACCTCATAATCCATGCACTCAGGTCACTCCACAACAAGTACAAATATGACTCTGACATTGTCCATGTTGGTGTGAATGACCTGAGATGTACCTCCCTGGACTACATGAAAAGAGACATGGAAGAGCTCTCCGATCTTGTAGCCCAGGTAGGTATGACCCTAGCCTTGAGTAGAATTCTGCCATCACCCAGAATGATACTTCAATACAAGGACAAAATGATTGACTTCAACAATTGGCTAAGCTTCTGGTGTCATTCTAAAGGGAACCAGTATCTGTCTGCCTGGGATGACATGGTTGACAGACCACGATGCTTTTCCAGAGATGGCCTGCACCTGCCACCCCTGGGATTCCGGATACTGACTAAGGTCCTCGCCGCCCCTATAGTGCCTTTTTTAGGAAAGGTTCAAATGACAAATTCACCACTGTAACAGGAACAGGCAAGCAAAAACTGATGGTGATGCTACTCAATGCTAGAAGTCTAAATCTCAAAATGTACTAACTTGAGGCACTCCTTAAAATGGAGAACATCGATATCTGTGCAGTGACTGAGATCTGGTTCAAGGCTCCAGAGAGCACCCCTGCACTACCACTCTATAACTCATACCACACGTTTTGGCCATGTAACCTGGACTGGAACACCAAAGGCAGAGGTGTGTCCATATTTATTAAGGATAGCCACACCTCCAGGCTAGTTGCTCAGCATAATGCAGCCGAGGTTATCCAAGTGCTACTAACTCTGGGCAAAACTGCAATCCAAATTGTAGCTTGCTACAGATCCCCCACCATGCCCCAGGATTCCCACTCCTCTTTTCTTGATGTACTGGAATATATTAGTGTTCAACCAAACACCCTAATAATGGGTGATTTCAACTACCCCACCATTAACTGGGAAAACTACTCATGTACCAACTCCTTCACTCAACGCTTTCTGGAATTCATAAACTCCAATACCCAGGTTCAACTTATCCACACTCCCACCAGGGGCAACAATATCCTAGATCTAGTCATTACCAACATGAGTGACCGGTGTTCCACACCTGAAGTCAATGCCTCATTGGTCCAATCTGACCATAAGCTAATTACCCTATATATCCACATCCTGCCCCCACCCCCATTAAGGAAACCACAGTAAAACATTTCTCCACAGCCAACTTCATGCTTCTTAAGAAAGAAGTGGTGAACATCATGACACCCATGCAGATGGACAATACAGTTACGACTACTGAATCCTACACAGTTGCACTTTATAAGCATTTGCACAAGCACATGGATCGTGCTATCCCAAACAGAGCCAATATGCTATCCTCCAAAAAAAGTAAGCCAATCTGGTAGTCCCCTGCCATAAACAAACTGTACAACAGGAGGAATAAACTGTTGCAAAAGAGAGTAAAATCCCATGAGTGGAGGAGCTCCCTGGTCAGCCTCAGTAAGAAGCTGCAATCCCTGATAAAGTCCTCCAAAGCTAGTTACAAAAACAAAATCACCACTGATTCTAAAGCCAACCACAAAGCATTCTATAGCTATGTCAAGAATCTCAATGGCAACACTCAGATCTGCTCTGAGTTACAGCACGATGGCACTAAATATACAGACCAAACTGACATTGCCAACATCCTGGCAGATAGGTTCAGTGCTAACATTACCCCTCTCTCACCCCCTAAAGAGCCCATCTCTATACAGGAAGAATGCAAAGTTCCTGTAATCACGGTTGCACAGGTAAAAAACACACTCTCCAAAGCCAAGAACACAGCGTTCATGGGACCAGACAACATCCCAGGCTGTGTTCTACATGAACTACAGAACAAACTGGCACCCCACCTAAGTACCATGTTCAATCATAGCCTCACCTCAGGCTTTGTGCCCGCTGAATGGCACACAGTGACAGTTATCCCATTCCACAAGGGGGGAGCCACCACGGACCCTGGGAACTACTGCCCCATTAGCCTAATGAGCCTGGTCTGCAAGGCCATGCAACATATCATCATGGAACTTATAAACAAAGACATTGGTAATCTCCAAACTCTGGACCCCACCCAGTTCGGGTTTGTAAAAGGAATATCATGTCTCCTAAACCTGATAGACTTCTTTGAAGCAGTCATCAAAGCAATAGATGAGGGTAAGGTGGTTCACACAGCCTATCTAGATCTTGCCAAGTCTTTCAGCACCATCCCTCACTCTGGAATTATAGATAAACTCAGTAAACTAGGTATAAATCCCTATGTCACAAGATGGGTTGCCAACTGGCTCACTGACATATCCCACACTGTGAAAGTAGCAGACTCCAAATCCGACTTCAGACCAGTGACAATTGAAGTACCATGGGGTTCAGTCCTGGGTCCTCACTTGTTTGGTATCTACTTCTCTGAAGTACAGGGTAACACAGAAGGTCTTTGGCTAATGAAGTTCACAGATGACTGCAAACTAGGAGCCATAATCGAAACTCCTAATGATGTGGACATCCTACAAAAGGGCCTCACTGAGACAGATGCCTGGTGTCAAAGCCATGGCCTCAAGCTCAATGCCAAAAAGGGCATTGTCATCCCCTTTGGTAAAAACTCTGTACCCATGAACTACAACATAGGCGGTAGTATACTTAACACCAAAAGTGTGATAAGAGACCTTGGGACACTGGTGGACAGTAGTCTTTCTTTTGATAATCACATTGCCACAGTAGTCAGGAAATCCTTTTATGTGGCACACCTCATCACAAAAGGATTCTCATCCAGAAAAAAAGAGGTAATTGTTCCCCTCTACCCATCACTCATTTGACCCATTATGGAGTACAACACCCCTTTTGGTATGTACCTCACAAGACATCTACAACAACTGGAAAGGCCACAGAAATACCTCACAAAGAGGATCACCAGCCTCAAACAGATGCCCTACGCAGACCGTCTCAAAAAACTCAGGATTTACTCCGTTGCATATCGCCTACTCAGAGGTGATCTCTGCCTAACATGCAAACCTAGAGCTGTTGGACATGCTCCACTTAAAGAAATCCCAATCCCTCCATGCTACATGCTCTAGGGATCTAAACCTTGTCACCACAATAAACAGAACATGCCAGAGGGATAGATTCCTGTCCCAGAGACTTCCCATACTCCGGAATAAACTACCTATTTATATCAAACAAAGCTCCTCATTAGCACTCTTCAAGAAAAATCTTGATGATTGGATGGGAAATAGGAAATTCACCCCAGGGATCACTACTGTGGCTCTGCTCGACAGTGGCACATGAAAATAATTTTCTTGGGTGGCAAAAGCCAGGGTAGCTTTTTGGCTGAGCTTGTATAGGCCCTAGGGACGATAGCCTAGTACCTACCTATGAACCTATGAACCTATAATGCTGAACACAACCAAAACAAAAGCAATTCTCATTAATGATATCCAGCCTGATCCAGACCAGCTACTGAATTCACATTCACCTTAGTACACATACAAAGACCAAAGGTGTGCAGAATGTGAAACCTCTAGGTGCATTTGTTGGTTAGAACCTGTAGTTTGATTATCAGGCTAATAAGACCTCCCCAGCAGAACCTAAGTTAGCTCTTTGTTTGACTAAGAAATAAATCTTTTCTTAACGGAACAATCTTAACTATCCACTTCAAGTGCCTGTCTACTTGTCTATCTAGTAATGTAGTGATCCAGTCCTGCTTAACTTGCACAATATACAGCTCTCTAATTTCTGTAAAAGCTATAATAAAACAGCAACGTTTGCTACTAATGTTCCAGATAAAACTCTCATCACTGCATAGATGTAAAGAAAACTAAATTGTCATCTGCCATTGAAGTTTTCATTTATTGGCATTCTCTTCCTCAAATTATAAAACCGATAAGAGAGAAAAACTTTGAAATCCTGGGACTACCATAGAAACTTTCTTTTTATGCTCTAATAATGCCACAGATGATGCCATGACCTTTAGATCTTTTCTTAGAACCTGCCACCAACAATGTTTTGACTTCACCAATGTAGGCTGGACCAGGCTATGAGGACTGGTCTGCTGAGGAAAGGCCCACCCTGATCCATAGGATAAACATACCTCTTCATTGCTGACATAAACACAGTTCCGCAATCATTTAAGTCCTAGAATCTATCAAGGCTTGAAAAATTAGAATGTTCAAATGACAAATTAACCACCGTAACAGGTACAAGCAAGCAAAATCTGAGGGTAATGCTACTCAATGCTAGGAGTCTAAACCTCAAAATGCACTCAAAATGGAGAACATTGACATCTGTGCAGTAACAGAGACCTGGTTCAAAGCTCCAGAGTGCATTACCAGGCTACAATTCATATCACACCTTTTGGCCACCTAACCCAGAATTCATTTAGGATATCCACACCTCCAGGCTAGTTGCACAGCATAATGCATCCGAGATTATCCAAGTGCAACTAACTCTGGCAAGAACCGCAATCCATATTGTAGCTCATTTCTTGATATACTGGAAAGTATTAACACCCTAATAATGGGCAATTTCAACTACCCCACCATTAACTGGGAAAACTACTTATGTACCAAGTCTTTTGCTCAGCATTTTCTAGAATTCATAAATTGCAATGCCTTGGATCAACTTATTCACATCCCCACCAGGGGCAGCAATATCCTAGACCTGGTCATTACCAACATGGGAAACCAGTGTTCCACACCAGAGGTCAATTCCTCGTTGGTCATATCCGACTACAAGCTAATCAGCCTAGATCTCCACATCCCACCCCTACCCCCAATTAGGGAAACCATCGTAAAAAACTCCTCCAAAGCCATCTTCACACTTCTTAAGACAGAACTGGCAAACTTCATGACACCCATGCAGACGGACAATAGAGGCATGACTGCTGAATCCTACACAAATGCACTTTATAAGCGTGCATGGATCATAATAGAACCAAGATGTTATCTTCCAAAAAAAGGAAGCAAATCTGGTGGTCCTCTGCCATAAACAAACTCTACAACAGAAAAAAGAAACTGTTGCAAAAAAAGAGTAAAATCCCATGACTGGAGGAACTCCCTGGTCAACCTCAGTAAGAAGCTGAGATCCCTCATAAAATCCTCCAAAGCTAGTTATAAAAACAAAATTGCCACTGACTCTAAAGACAACCACAAAGCATTCTATACCTATGTCAAGAATCTCAATGGGAACACTCAGATCTGCTCTGAGTTACAGCACAATGGCACTAAATATACAGAACCAACTGTAAAAGTAGCGGATTCCAAATCCGACTTCAGACCAGTGACAAGTGGAGTACCACAGGGTTCAGTCCTGGGTCTTCTCCTCTTTGGTATCTACTTCTCTGAAGTGCAGGCTAACACAGAAGGTCTTTGGCTAACAAAGTTTGCAGATGACTGAACGATGTGGACAAACTACAAAAGGGCCTCACTGAGACAGATACCTGGTGTCAAAGCCATGGCCTGAAGCTCAATGCCAAAAGTATTGTCCTGTACCCATGAACTACAACATAGCTTGTAGTCTTCTTAATACCAAAAATGTGATAAGAGATCTTGGGACACAGGTGGGTAGTAGTCTCTCCTTTAATAATCAGTGGCTCATCTCATCACAAAAGGATTCTCATCCAGAAAAAAAGAGGTCATTGTTCCCCTCTACTCATCACTCATTAGACCCATTATAGAGTACATCACCCCTTTTGGTATGTACCACACAAGACATCTACATCAACTGGAAAGACCACAGAAATACCTCACAAAGAGGATTACTGGCCTCAAACAGATGCCCTACGCAGACCATCTCAAAAAACTCCAGCTTAACTCCTTCGATCTCTGCCTAACATACAAAGCTATGTCAAACCCAGAGTTGTTGGACATGCTCCACTTAAAGAAATCCCAATCCCTCCAAGCTCTAAACCTTGTCAACATAATAAACAGAACATGCTAGAGGGATAGATTCCTGTCGCAGAGACTTCCCATACTCTGGAACAGACTACCTATCTATGTCAAATAGAGCTCCTCATTAGCACTCTTCAAGAAAAATCTTGATGATTGGATGGGAAATGGGAAATTCACCCCAGGGATCACTTCTGTGGCTCTGCTTGACAGGGGCACAGGAAAATAATTTTCTTGTGTGGCGAAAGCCAGGGTACATTTTTTGGCTGGGCTTATATAGGCCCTAGGGCCAATAGCCTAGTACCTACCTATGAACCTATGAACCTATGACCATTCCATGCAAACATTGACCCTCAGCTTAGGATGAGCATGCTCATCCTCTTTGCCAGGTCTGTCAGATACCTGATCTGGTAATCAATCATGGGTCATGTTAAATGAAGTGAGAGTTTTATCTCTCTACACTGCTGGGCTGGTGCAAACATGTCTGTATAATACATACACACACACACACACACACACACACACACACACACACACACACACACACACAGTGTGTGTGTCTGTATATATATATATATATATATATATATATATATATATATATATATGTATATATATATATATATGTATGTATATATATATATATATATATATATATATATATATATATATAAATAAATATATATTACCTTTGCTAAAATGTGTAAGTGTGCTCTGTATACCACTACATGTACTAAGCCACTGTTGTCATATTTACTGATAAACATTGCCTCTAAAAAATAAAACAGACAGCATGCTATTGTAACAAGAAGCATATCATCAACATATTCACTGTCATATGATGTTTGTGCAATTTTTTAGTCAATTGTCACATTTCACTTTTGATCTGGAGCTTTTTTCCATGGGTACTCTTTAATATGGAATGTGCCGCATCAAACAATCACACTTGCAAAATATAAATTAATAAATAACTACATTTACTTTCATAATTTATTAATGATTGCTGTATAAAATTACAATAATCAATAATCTGAAATTGTAAAACCACAAAAACAGTCACCAACCCACACAAGTTTCTGAGTTCTGAATTAATCCAAAAGCCAGTATTGATAAAAACACAAAAGAACTCAGGCACGACTAAGGTTTCCAGATTCAAATAAAGTTTTAATGTTAAAATTCAAAATTATTAAAAATTACTCATAAAGATTTTTGTCTATTAAATTTCTACTTAACAGTGCAGTCAAAGTGTCACTGACATTCGTTATCATAAATTTTGCATGACCATAGTGAACACTTGTATAAAAGGCATCATCTGCTAACATGGTCAGCATTGCCTGTTTATACCACTCAGTGTCAAGCACTGTTATAGGGCCTCCCTTATCTGCTCGTCTCACCACTATTTCAGAATTACTCTGCAAGCTTTTCATTGCTAAATGTTCACCCTTGGTTAAATTAAAACATTTTTTCTTCTTACTTTTAACATTAGAAACTTCAGATGAATTTAATTTGTAAACATCGTACAAGCACAATTTTTGTGTCCTCTCTGTTAGTCCAGTGTTTTGCAAGACAAAAAAATTCATCCAAGCTGAAATAAATCCTGTAAGTACATACAGCAACAGGTACTTAATGTAGTACTGACAAGAAAATACTTGTACCGTTCATAGCTCACATTCAGAATTGTATATCCCTTTTTTATGTGATAGAACAATAAGATAGTCTGAATAATATTGGAGAAAAAGGGGGTTCTATGAACAGAATGAGCAGACAGGATGATAGAAGACATCTCTGTTTAGGGGTAGTAGGGCTTCTAATCAGAGGTAATTGTTATCATTAATGACAATAAAAGAAAAAGCTGAATTATATAATATTCTGATAGACCAAATGACATCTGGTGCATGAGCTCTGTCATATAATGCAAATATACATTGCTCGCTAATTGGTCAATATTGCAATTTATGCTCAGTCCAGGCATGATATTATATTCAGCCCTAATGAGACTCTGTACAACCTGACTGAAATTTATGAATAATTCTGTTTTACTTAGATGAAGCATTTGAGTCATAAAATTCATAAGTTAGTATTGGGTTAACTGCCTTTGTAGGGTATTTTAAGCCTAGCCAATAACCCTATGTAAGAATCAAACCCTGCACCTTCTGTCTGTAAGGTAAATACCTTAACCATTATACTAACCTCCCACCTTAACCATTATATTAACCTCCCACCCCATCATAATCACTGAGTATTTCTTACTGTCAAGAGCAATCAGAGAAATAGAATGGCATTTTTGCAAACAATGGGACCAGGCTTGGTTTGAGAAAAATATTATCCTATATTGATTTATCACTAATACCAGTATGGTTAATATAATTATACAGCTCCAAAAGAAGCATTCAGTTTGCATTAATAAAGTATTCCACCCACAACAACAACATAATCAACAAGCTTTCCCCTAGACTGAAATTCAAACACAATTATAGATACTCCTTGCTGTTTTTTCACACAAAAACATGTGGTGACATCTATCACAGCCCAGGTCCTGCAACCATTCAACAAAATAACAAGCCACAAAATAGTCATCAGTAAAAGTCATACATTCTCCACCTCTACATAGTTAACCATAGAAGTATAAAAAACAAACTTTCTGATGTGCATGCCTGGGTAGCCTACCATTCCTTAGATATACTAGTAATGATAGAAACTTGACTTGAACAAGAAATAAAAGATAAAGAACTGGAATATAACTCTTTAGACATAACCCATAAAAAGTTGCTGCAGTAGCCATTATCTACAATAATACTTTATACCTCTCTAACACTCTTCATTGTCAAGATAATTATATCATCATTGCAAATTATTGTTTGCATTATAGGAGCTTACTTTTACCCAGGAAATAACACAGGTACTGTTAAAGAACATCATTATTGAGCATCAAGCAACATCTCACCTGAGGCAATCATTTTAGGACACCTGAATATTGATTGGCAAACTATTGACAGCAATAGCCCTTCTTGTGTTATTAATCTATATGGATTTACTACACCCACAAGCTACAACAAAAACTCTGGTAGAGACTCTACCTTAGACTGTATTCTCTCTAACATCCCAAACAAAATCCTCTCAAAAGTTGTCTTACCCAACACATTGAGTGATCTCCTACCCATATTTGTAGTAAGACATCACAAATCTAACCAAAAACAGCATTGACACAACCTTGGTTGTATGAACTTTACCTCCTTCAGTAAGGAGCAATTCATTGGAGCACTAAAATCAGTCAACTGGGAGGTCTTCTAACTCTTCCACTTAATTTTCATTAACATGTTAAATGAACTAATATGATAATATGAACCAATATAAAAAAACAATTACATTTAATCCTGCACAATGGTTCACAAAAAGTATTAAACTGCTCAATAAACAGAGAGACATAACATGGACAAATGGAAGCAAGTTAAAATCATAACTGCTCATCAGTACTATAAGTTTCTCAGAAACTTCATTACAAATCAAATCAACACTGATAAAAAAACTACTATTCTAATATACAGGCAACAAATTATTACAACCCCAGACCTTTGTGGACTACAGTTAACCAGCTTTTGAAAACTGATACACTAACACAACCTACACCTACTTCATCTATCCAAACTGGCAGTGTAATCAGCAAATTCAACATCCACTTCACCCAACAGGAACCTGTCTTATTATACCCTTGGTGCACACCAACACAGGTTCATCTCCTCCCTTGTCAGTTCTCAGAACATTGAAATATTCTCAATTTCTACATCCAAAAAATGTTACTAATCTTAAAACCTTCTACCCTTGCCCCTGATAACATAATATCTGAGTACTTAATAATTGTTGCTGATGCCCTACTTTTACATGTCTCTGTTCTAATCAACTGCTCAATCACCAATGTTTGTGTCTTTTGGTTTTTCCCGGTTAGGGGTCGCCACAGCGGAACTCCGGTCCGCTAATGATTGGGAGTTGATTTTTACGTACTGGCTTGCCAAGCCTGACGCACAACCTTCAACGAAGGTATGCCCATTCACGCATGTCTCCACGCAGAAGACGCTCTAGGTGAGAATCGAACCGGACAGCGTCTTACTGTGAGGCGACAATCACCAATATATATATATATATATATATATATATATATATATATATATATATATATATATATCCCACCCCTTATAGAAAATGTGCTACATTCTTTCTCTCCCAAACTTCAGCCCTATAGCTATACTGTCTACACTCTAAAACATTTTGTATCCATTTTAGCTTCTCAGCTTTCTCACCTAGTTGTATAACAATTGTTAAACAGCATCAAAACTCTGGGAAATTAGTCTCAACACTATTCTTAGATTTATCCAAACTTTTTCAACAGGGTGCTCACCAGAAATTGCTTCAAAAACTAGCTCGGCTAGGAATACATGAAACTTCACTTTCTTGATTCTCAGTTACCTCTTAAATAAGCAGCAAGAAGTAAAATGGCAAAAAGGCATCTCTTTCCTTCCCAAGGATCCATTTAGGTGCCTTGATCTTCAATATATTCATTAATTATCTCCACCTAGCATTTAAACATGCCAGTAACATACAGTATACAGACAATTCAGCAATTATTTGTTCTGCTCAAAGCTTAGATAAATGAAAACAATTCATTCATATAGCCTTGACCGCCTGACTGATTCACTTCATAATCTCGAAATAGGTCAAATTTCAGTATCTCAAGACCATAAAGTCGAATCCACAAAACACTGACAGCCCAAAACTACAAAACTTCAAATCACGAACACAAACCATACACCACACTACATATACACAACAATACTCACACTACAAAAAAAAAAACACAAACATAACACCACACATCTATAAACCTACATTACATATAAGCCCCCCTTGAACCTCCCATGTGAGAAGCTGCACCTCCCACCCCCCCACTTATATATACTAACTCTGAGATCGCACAAACAGAAAAAGACAGTAAACTCACACCCAGACATTCTACAGTCCCTCACACACACACACACACACACACACACACACACACACACACACACACACACACACACACACACACACACACACACACAAACACATACAAACACCACCACATCCAACACTTAAACACTCATACTTTTACCTGCCTACCCTATCCCACACGTACAGCTTACAAACACACTCACATACACTCAAACACCTACCCCAAACCCTTACAAAACACTCACTTAGCTTAAATTCCACCTAAATCCCCACACTATACCAGACACCATCTACACAATACACTACATGTCATGTAACGTACAGCCATAACCGCAAATTCAACTTAGTCGGATTCACTATTATGCACTTTCGCTATTTTGAAGATTTGACTTTGTGGTCTCGGGAATTCGACTTTTCAGTATTTCGAGATTATAAAGTGAATCCCCACCTGACACACAGCTGCTCCTTAACTCTAAACTCTAAAAAGAAAAAAAAACTAATAATAATCCTATTAAAGCATTAACCTGACCATAAAAATCATTTCAAAATCACTTCCTCAACAACACAAATATGGAGCTAGTAAGTCATATTATGCTTCTAGTAGTCACTATTAACAAAAGCTTAAAATTTGAACATCATATAAAACAACCTGTAAAAATCACCCACTAAAAGCTAGATATACTCTACAGAGCTAAGCAATATTTAACAGATAATGCTAGAAAATATATTGTTCAATCCCTTCTCAGGCCTACACTAGTTTATAATGTTCCCATCTCAATTATCTTACAATCCACTCAACTCTGAATCTTCAGTCATTGTTATTATAAGGCAGTGAGATTTGAACTAAGGCATTACTTTCCCAACTAGTCACTTCCCACAAATTCATTATTATCTAGACTAATGCCTTAGTTTGAAAAATGTTTTCCAATTTTATAACTCAGGAAGACATCTGAGATCCTTTGTCAAAATGTTAACTGTTACAAAAGCTAACAACTTAGCTGCATTCTTTTAATATTCCTCTTTCCTAGCTAAAATTCAGAACTCTATTCCTCTAGCTGTAAGAAACACAGTAAACACCAATTCTTTTAAAGCACAAATGAGAGAGAACATAAAAGATACCTGGGTCCAATCATGCATAACTCTTGGATGATAAATGTCTTGCACCTTACTTTCTCATTTTCTTTCCTAGCAGTATTCTTTCCAAACACTACATCCTCGGTTATTGGTCCAACATTTCCTTATATCATACAACCAATTTCCTTATAGTCTACCTCTCCCTTTTCTTCCTTCTGCCTATCCTAAACGTTCTCTATATCAAATCTATTAATGCTAACCCTCCATTTCATCCTTTTCTCTCTCCTTCAACCAAGTTTATTTCCAAATATGTTTCAAAGCTCTTTACATAATGCTGATATTAATTAATGATACTCTGTTTACCTTTTGATTACATGCATACCTTCATTTATGTTTTTGCCTTTTCATTACTTGTATACCTCCCTTTGTTATATTCTTTTTTAAGACATTTTTATTAATTTTACAATATATACACAGAAATGAGGAAATTCAGCTTCACATATTGTTATACAATGATAGGAATACATTGAATCATCAAGGCAATCTTATACAATAAACAAATTAAGAATCTTGCTATTTCAATAGCAACGTTTCAAGGTTATCTCAACAATCAAAGCTCTTACTATGATTTATATATCTTATTCTAATCACTTCTTTTTCAGTTTTACATAATATTGTTAAGTTTAAAAATTCTTTGAAACCAGGAACTAAGTTAAATTTCCAGTTTTTGTAATAACTTTTCTAGTAACTGCCATGAGAGCCCAAAAGAGTTTTTGCTCTTTCACATTTACAGACATAAGAAGTGGAACATTCATTAATATTACTGATCTTGCTAAAGAACAATTATCAGATCATAACCCGTTAAATAAATATACTTCTCAATCTCTTCCCAATATACATTTCATTTTTCACAATCCATAAACATGTGCGCTCAATCAGCTTTTACATCTTTACTACATCTCCAACAAACTGAAGAAGTCATTCTACTAAACTTAGAGATTTTACAGGGAGTAACAAACATTTTATATATATATATATATATATATATATATATATATATATATATATATATATATATATATATTTCTACATAAAAGCTTTCCAGTATAAACTTGAAGAAGTTTGACTAACTGATTTAGGTATCAAATCTTTATTATTACCATTTATTGAGTAAATCAATCCACCATTATCTAAACATTTCCAGAATTTTGCATCAAAGTATTATTATTATTAGTAGTTAAAATTAACTTATATACCTTAGACAAGCTTCCTTTGTATGTCAATTGACCTTTGATAAAAGCATTAATCTGTTCATATAATGGGAGATGATGTTCTCTTCCTTTACAGTCATATTATCTACAAACTCATTGACTTTCTTACTGATGGATAATATTAACTGGTTAGCAGAATCATCCAACTTATATTATTTCATTAAATATTGTGGGGACTTAGCTTTTCCTTTTTCAAAGCAATCAAACCATAATACTAATCCACTCCTTTTTAGTAAATTCATTTTAACATTGCTCTGAATTTCCTTAACTCTAGAAGTATGTGCAATAGAAAAACACAAAAATTTCATTTTTGATATTAATGGAGTTTTAAAAACATGTTCTTGAAATGAATGTTCTTCTAAGATAAATTTGGTTAATCGGATGAAATGATTATTATATATTTCTAATTTATCATCTTTAATAAACTTATAAAAAATTAGTATAACCTACTCCAGGGTACTTTCCCATTTACTAGTGTAAGTTGAGTCTATCCAGAGTATAACTCCCATAATCTTATCTGATTTATGTAAGCATTTCTTGGCATTTTAGGATAAGCATAAGAATGAAGTTAATGTTTTTTTTTTGCCATTTTCTTTAAAAAAAAATTGCCAGGTATTAATGCTATTGAATGCTCTGTATATATATACATATATATATATATATATATATATATATATATATATATATATATATATATATATAATCTTGATTAATATAATCAGTTAAATAAGCAATATCCTATTCTCAAAAGAAATAAAATCAATTACTTTTTCAAAATTATTATGAATAAGTGTACTCACATCTGGATAGAATTGTATTCCTAAATATTTTAATTATTTTCCTTCCCAATTATATTTATATTTATCCTTAAACTTACTATCTAGTAATTGAATAAACACTAAAGTTTCAGTTTTATTGCTATAAAATTTGGTAGCGATACTTCTTAAAACTTTTCAATTTCCTCATCTATTTCTTCGATTGGATTATTTAACCCTCCTTAGTTAGTAAAATGTCATGTGCAAAACCCTGCATTTTAGATCAACAATCTCTATTAATTGAGAATACATAAATTGTTCTATTGCTTCTTACACTATTAGATAAGGGTTTGACAACTAATGCAAATAATTATGGGGACAAGGGACACCCTTGTTTTGTGCCTTTATTTAAAGTGAATCCTTGAAAAATGTAATATCCAACATTTGCTTTGGAGTCTCTATATAGGTTGTTTTTAAATATTCCAATAAACTGTTCTAGAAATGAAAACACTTTTAAAGTTTAAAAAAAAGTTTCAATCTATGGAATCAAAAGATCTCTGGATATCTAAGCTAATTAGGACAATTTCTTCTTCATTCCTTTTGCTAAATCTAAAATAGTACTATCCTTTTTATATCATCTTATGTTAATCTGTTGACTATAAATCTCGTTTAATCTTTGGGTAAATAAGCACCAGAGGAGAAAGGCTACACCAACCTTGTTGAATAACATATAGAATTTTATTACCACTGTTCCGGCTGGCACAGAAAATAAATCCAAAAGCTGTTCAGCACACAAAATCCAAACTGTTGAAAGCACAAACACAGAAAATAGGTACAAGAGCTGTTCAGCACACCAACACAGGTTCATCTCCTCCCTTGTCAGTTCTCAGAACATTGAAATATTCTCAATTTCTACATCCAAAAAATGTTACTAATCTTAAAACCTTCTACCCTTGCCCCTGATAACATAATATCTGAGTACTTAATAATTGTTGCTGATGCCCTACCTTTACATGTCTCTATTCTAATCAACTGCTCAATCACCAATGTTTGTGTCTTTCGGCTTTTCCTGGTTAGGGGTCGCCACAGCGGAACTCGGGTCCGCTAATGATTGGGAGTTGATTTTTACATACCGGCTTGCCAAGCCTGACGCACAACCTTCAACGAAGGTATGCCCATTCATGCATGTCTCCACACAGAAGACGCTCTAGGTGAGAATCGAACCGGACAGCGTCTTACTGTGAGGCGACAATCACCAATATAGATATATATATATATATATATATATATATATATATATATATATATATATATATATAGATATATATTTATCCCACCCCTTATAGAAAATGTGCTACATTCTTTCTCTCCCAAACTTCAGCCCTATAGCTATACTGTCTCCACTCTAAAACATTTTGTATCTATTTTAGCTTCTCAGCTTTCTCACCTAGTTGTATATCAATTGTTAAACAGCATCAAAACTCTGGGAAATTAGTCTCAACACTATTCTTAGATTTATCCAACATTTTTCAACAGGGTACCCACCAGAAATTGCTTCAAAAACTAGCTTGGCTAGGAATACATGAAACTTCACTTTTTTGATTCTCAGTTACCTCTTAAATAAGCAGAAAGAAGTAAAATGGCAAAAAGGCATCTCTTTATTTCCCAAGGATCCATTTAGGTGCCTTGATCTTCAATATATTCATTAATTATCTCCACCTAGCATTCAAACATGCCAGTAACATACAGTATACAGACAATTCAGCAATCATTTGTTCTGCTCAAAGCTTAGATAAATGAAAACAATTAATTCATATAGCCTTGACCGACTGACGGATTTACTTTATAATCTCGAAATAGGTCAAATTTCAGTATCTCAAGACCATAAAGTCGAATCCACAAAACACTGACAGCCCAAAACTACAAAACTTCAAATCGCGAACACAAACCATACACCACACTACATATACACAACAATACCCACACTACAAAAAAAAAAAACACAAACATAACACCACACATCTATAAAGCTACATTACATATAAGCAGGGAGAAAGCCCCCCTTGAACCTCCCATGTGAGGAGCTGCACCTCCCACCCCCCACTTATATATACTAACTCTGAGATCGCACAAACAGAAAAAGACAGTAAACTCACACCCAGACATTCTACAGTCCCTCACACATACACACACACACACACACACACACACACACACACACACACACACACACACACACACACACACACACACATACACACACACACACACACACACACACACACACACAAACACATACAAACACCACCACATCTAACACTTAAACACTCATACTTTTACCTGCCTACCCTCTCCCACATGTACAGCTTACAAACACACTCACATACACTCAAACACCTACCCCAAACCCTTACAAAACACTCACTTAGCTTAAATTTCACCTAAATCCCCACACTATACCAGACACCATCTACACAATACACTACATGTCATGTAAAGTACAGCCATAACCGCAAATTCAACTTAGTCGGATTCACGATTATGCACTTTCGCTATTTTGAAGATTTGACTTTGTGGTGTCGGGATACTGAAATTCGACCTTTCAGTATTTCAAGATTATAAAGTGAATCCCCACCTGACTCATAGCTGCTCCTTAAGTCTAAACTCTAAAAAGAAAAAAAAAAATAATAATCCTATTAAAGGATTAAACTGACCATAAAAATCATTTCAAAATCACTTCCTTAACAACACAAACATGGAGCTAGTAAGTCATATTATGCTTCTAGTAGTCACTATTAACAAAAGCTTAAAATCTGAGCATCATATAAAACAACCTGTAAAAATCACCCACTAAAAGCTAGATATACTCTACAGAGCTAAGCAATATTTAACAGATAATGCCAGAAAATATATTGTTCAATCCCTTTTCATCCCTACAATAGTTTATGATGTTACCATCTCAATTATCTTGCAATCCACTCAACTCTGAATCTTCAGTCATTGTTATTATAAGGCAGTGAAATTTGAACTAAGGCATTACTTTCCCAACTAGTCACTTCCCACAAATTCATTATTATCTAGACTAATGCCTTAGTTTGAAAAATATTTTCCAATTTTATAACTCAGGAAGACATCTGATATACTTTGTCAAAATGTTAACTGTTACAAAAGCTAACAACTTAGCTGCATTCTTTTAATATTCCTCTTTCCTAGCTAAAATTCAGAACTCTATTCCTCTAGCTGTAAGAAACACAGTAAACACCAATTCTTTTAAAGCACAAATGAGAGAGAACATAAAAGATACCTGGGTCCAATCATGCATAACTCTTGGATGATAAATGTCTTGCACCTTACTTTCTCATTTTCTTTCCTAGCAGTATTCTTTCCAAACACTACATCCTCGGTTATTGGTCCAACATTTCCTTATATCATACAACCAATTTCCTTATAGTCTACCTCTCCCTTTTCTTCCTTCTGCCTATCCTAAACGTTCTCTATATCTCATCTATTAATGCTAACCCTCCATTTCATCCTTTTCTCTCTCCTTCAACCAAGTTTATTTCCAAATATGTTTCAAAGCTCTTTACATAATGCTGATATTAATTAATGATACTCTGTTTACCTTTTGATTACATGCATACCTTCATTTATGTTTTTGCCTTTTGATTACTTGTATACCTCCCTTTGTTATATTCTTTTTTAAGACATTTTTATTAATTTTACAATATATACACAGAAATGAGGAAATTCAGCTTCACATATTGTTATACAATGATAGGAATACATTGAATCATCAAGGCAATCTTATACAATAAACAAATTAAGAATCTTGCTATTTCAATAGCAACGTTTCAAGGTTATCTCAACAATCAAAGCTCTTACTATGATTTATATATCTTATTCTAATCACTTCTTTTTCAGTTTTACATAATATTGTTGTTAAGTTTAAAAATTCTTTGAACACAGGAACTAAGCTAAATTTCCAGTTTTTGTAATAACTTTTCTAGCAACTGCCATGAGAGCCCAAAAGAGTTTTTGCTCTTTCACTTTTACAGACACAAGAAGTGGAACATTCATTAATATTACTGATCTTGCTAAAGAACAATTATCAGACCATAACCCGTTAAATAAATATACTTCTCAATCTCTTCCCAATATACATTTCATTTTTCACAATCCATAAACATGTGCGCTCAGTCAGCTTTTACATCTTTACTACATCTCCAACAAACTGAAGAAGTCATTCTACTAAACTCAGAGATTTTAAAGGGAGTAACAAACATTTTATATATATATATATATATATATATATATATATATATATATATATATATATATATGTATGTATATATATATATATATATATTTCTACATAAAAGCTTTCCAGTATAAACTTGAAGAAGTTTGACTAACTGATTTAGGTATCAAATCTTTATTATTACCATTTATTGAGTAACTCAATCCACCATTATCTAAACATTTCCAGAATTTTGCATCAAAGTCTTATTATTAGTAGTTAAAATTAACTTACATACCTTAGACAAGCTTCCTTTGTATGTCAATCAACCTGTGATAAAAGCATTAATCTGTTCATATAATGAGGGATGATGTTCTCTTCCTTTACACTCATATTATCTACAAACTCATTGACTTTCTTACTGATGGATAATATTAACTGGTTAGCAGAATCATCCAACTTATATTATTCCATTAAATATTGTGGGGACTTAGCTTTTCTTTTTTCAAAGCAATCAGACCATAATACTAATCCACTCATTTTTAGTAAATTCATTTAACATTGCTCTGAATTTCCTTAATTTTAGAAGTATGTGCAACAGTAAAACACAAAAATTTCATTTTTGATATTAATGGAGTTTTAAAAACATGTTCTTGAAATGAATGTTCTTCTAAGATAAATTTTGTTAATCGGATGAAATGATTATTACATATTTCTAATTTATCATCTTTAATAAACTTATAAAAGATTAGTATAATCTACTCCAGGATGCTTTCCCATTTACTAGTGTAAGTTGAGTCTATCCAGAGTATAACTTCCATAATCTTATCTGATTTATATAAGCATTTCCTGGCATTTTAGGATAAGCATAAGAATGAAGTTAATTTTTTTTTTTTGCCATTTTCTTTTAAAAAAAATTTGCCAGGTATTAATGCTATTGAATGCTATATATATATATCTAAATAAATATATATATATATATATATATATATATATATATATATATATATATATATATATATCTAAATAAATATATATATATATATATATAAAATCTTGATTAATATAATCATTTAAATAAGCAATATCCTATTCTCAAAAGAAAAAAAATCAATTACTTTTTCAAAATTATTATGAATAAGTGTACTCACATCTGGATAGAATTGTATTCCTAAATATTTTAATTATTTTCCTTCCCAATTATATTTATATTTATCCTTAAACTTACTATCTAGTAATTGAATAAACACTAAAATTTCAGTTTTATTGCTATAAAATTTGGCAGCGATACTTCTAATACTTTTCAATTTCCTCATCTATTTCTTCAATTGTATTATTTAAACCTCCTTAGTTAGTAAAATGTCATGTGCAAAACCCTGCATTTTAGATCAACAATCTCTACTAATTGAGAATACATCAATTTTTCTATTGCTTCTTACACTATTAGCTAAGGGTTTGACAACTAATGCAAATAATTATGGGGACAAGGGACACCCTTGTTTTGTGCCTTTATTTAAAGTGAATCCTTGAGAAATGTAAAATCCAACATATGCTTTGGCGTCTCTATATAGGTTGTTTTTAAATATTCCAATAAACTGTTCTAGAAATGAAAACACTTTTAAAGTTAAAAAAAAAATGTTTCAATCTATGGAATCAAAAGATCTCTGGATATCTAAGCTAATTAGGACAATTTCTTCTTCATTCCTTTTGCTAAATCTAAAATAGTACTATCCTTTCTATATCATCTTATGTTAATCTATTGACTATAAATCTCGTTTGATCTTTATTAATTAATTTATCTACTATAGCTCTTAATCTTGTGGTTGAAATTAAAGTAAATATTTTATACTCTACATTTAATAATGAAATAGGTATATATGAGGACACTAACTTATTATCCTTTCTTTGTTAAGAATAGGTGAGATTATAGAAAATTTCAATGGGGAAGGAATTATTTTGTCACCCTGAATTATCCTGAAAATGTCACTCAGTAATTGTAAAATATTTAATCAATACAGACTACATAGGTCCATACTTAAACCATCTAACCCTGTTGTTTTACCATTTTTACTTTTTTTAACGCTTCTTTTACTTCTGGCAGGGTAATAGGCTTATTTAACTGATATATTTGTTAGCCATTTAGTTTACTAGTAACATTTTTCTTTAAATAATTGTCAGTTTTGTAATCATCAGGATTACTATGTTTATCGTTGTTAAGATCCTCATGGATTTTTTAAAAAATATTAAACATTTCTTCTATATCTGAAGTAAGCTTATTAGAATGAGGATTTTGAATATTATTGATCTGTGCCTTTCTGCTTAAAGTCTTAGTTCTATTGGCTAATGTAATATGTAGATTTTTTGAAGACATCATATAATTATGCATTTTTCTAAAGCTATCTCCACTTATGCATTAAAACTGCTTGATATTTTGTCATTAATTTTTTAATGATTTCAGTATAATCTAACTACTTTGTTAGTCATACCTTGCTTTGTGTATATTATGTTGTATTTCTAATAACTCTTTATCCCATTATTTCATTTTATTACTAGCCCATCTTTTAATGAATCCATAGTATGACTTTACTAACCTGACAATTATCATTCAAAGATAAAACATCCTGTATTTGTTCCTTAAGGTAACTCTTAAACTCCTTAAGATTCATCATATACACTGGGATTTTATAAATAATCTACGATTTCCTTATATCTATTGCTGTATTAGTACTTATATAGTAGTGATCAGATAGATGACAAGGAATAGTTTTAAAATAATTCAAATTATTAAGTAAATCTATAGAGGCATAAATCATATAAATTCTAATTTGCATCCCATGTGCATAAGACAAATTATTGAAGAACAACAACTTATTGTCTGCTTTTATTAGTAAATCAACCAAATTATTATTATTGCTAATCTATCTATTTAGTGCTTTATAATAAAAATAAATGGAAATACACCCACTGGAGTAAATGCCTCTTCACAAACAATTAAAATATAAGTAATACGTCCAGCAAATAATATGAAGAGGCATCCACCAAATGCCAAATAATCCAGTCTTGAAAATAAACCAATCTTAGAAGTAAACTGTCAGTCTTTTTATTTCATGCACAAAGGTGAGCGCATTCACAAACCGCTTCTTCAGACCATAAAATTTTCTAACTGCTAAAATATCTCATTATATACACATCACATGCTTAAATCAATTATTCAATTAACATTTAAAAATATATGCATCTAAATATATAGCCATTTAATATTGGTATATATATATATATATATATATATATATATATATATATATATATATAAATTTATTCCCTTTTACATCTAACATTGTACTATGTATTATAAATTTAGAATTTACCCTATATAAAAACATAGCTGAAAAATTGCTTCATAATGTATCTACTAATGAATTCTTATTCAAATAGCACTCTCTCTCTCTCTCTCTATATATATATATATATATATATATATATATATATGTATAAGTGTGTAAAAAACACCAGGGTATAAATTGAATTAAATTAAAAATATATGTGAATATAGATATCTTATAATTAATGTACTATTAAAATACTATAAATACATAATTAAACCTAGAAATGACATAAAGTATATAGTAGGTAAAATACGCAAAGGCATATGAAAAGTTACAAAAACACATATAAGTAGTGATAGAGAAACCTATTATATACAAAGTTCATACCATAAACAATGAATACTGCATTATGTCTGTTACTATTACTATAATAAACTACATCTAATTATGACTGTGAACATATAAAACTAAAAATTATATACACAGACGTAAATATTAGAATATGTATTATAGTAAGACACACTATGGTATGGTAACTAGCTTGTAATCAAGAGCCTAGATCTCAAAATGGGCTTAAGTGAGGCCCTCTCATTAAGGCCTCTACCTTTATCTGCCCTCATTCTCATTACCCAATTTATTTCCCTTTTCTCTGTGCTGTTCCTTATGTTGCCTTCCCTCATTATAGGTGAAACTATATCCATGACCATGAAATGAAAAACGTGCTCATGGCCATGGGCTAGTGTATGTTTGGCTAAAGCATTGTTAACATAACCAACCCTGATGGCATATAGGTGTTCTCTCATTCTGGTATGGAAAGCCCTATTGGTTTTACCGACACAGAATGAGAGACATACCTGGCACACAGCTAAATAAACCACATGGATGGTGCCACAATCAGCAGACACACGGAATCTAAAATACTGACCTCTATCTGGGTGTGGAAAACTATCACCTACACTAATATATGGACAAAAATTACATTTCACACAGGGTTTAGTCCCTGTATGATTCACATTGCAGTGCTTATCAGATGAATAGCAAAGTAATCTTTTAAGGTTGGGTTTATTTTTATATTGAAACCTTGGTCTATCCCCAATAATATTTCTTAAATCATTATCAGTATTTAAAATACACCAGTGATAATTAATAACTTCCATTTTATTCTGATTATCTGCAGTATAAAAAATAGGTATCTTCAAATATGAAGTTCTACTATTTTGCTGGTACTGAATATGTGCATAGGCAGAACAATATGGTGCTGCTCTATTTTCTCTCAATTGGTTTATGCTTTATAGACCATTCTCTATCTCTGAAGATTTATAACCACATTTAAAAAGGCTTTCTTTAAAGACATTAATTTCTTGCTGATAGCCATCCTCTGTTGCATTACGGCATGAAATTCTCATACCTTGCCCTTTGATAATGTTACTAAAAATATATTGAGGATGCATGCTGCACCGATGAAGGAATGTATTTCTGTAGCATCTTTTCCTGTAAACACCTGTATTTACATAGGTGTTCATCACTCTCTCTACATACACATCCAAAAATTTTGGTAGTAGAAAAATTAGATGTAAACTTGAGGTATGTGGTCATACTGTTCATTAATGTAATGCTCTTTTCCAATTCATCAACACTACCATCCCAAAGGAAAAAAACATTGTTGACAAAACGGCGAGAAAAAGAAACTTGTTCCTTGTACCAGACAATGAGGAACAGTTCTTCCTCTTCCCATAAAGCCAAAAACATGTTGGCATAGCTATTGGCATAAGAAGTGCCCATAGCCACACCATCACATTCTCATCAAAGATAAAGACATTATTCTCGAGTATAATCTCAAAAAACATACAAATAAGATCTACTTTTTGTTCTGTATATACACTATGTTTTGTAAGATATTTCTTTATGGAAGCTATACCTATACCATTTGGGATGATAGTAGAAAGGGACTGTACATTGAGTGTCACAAATAGCATATTTGCTTTCATCTCAGTTTTACCAGTAAAACCATATAAATCAGATAAGAATTGCTTGGTATCTTTAAGTATGAAATTATTCTTATCTAATATAGGTCTAAGCTGTTTTTCCACATACAAGGAGAAAGGTTCAGTGCACCATCTCCTACCAGAGACAATAGGTCTCATGGGGGGGGGGGGGTCCCGTCCTTATGAATCATTGGTATTCCTTGAATAATGGGAATCATTGGGTATTCTACTTCCAAAACCTTTGCTAGTTCACTAGTTATAATGTGACTATCTACTAATTCAATTATTGTTTTGTAAATTGTATATTTAATATTCTCTACCCTCTCTTTAGTAATAATACAGTAATGTGTGTCATTATTGAGCATATCCAACATTGCCCTATAGTAACTTATTTTGTCCATAACTACTAGGGGTCCACCTTTATCTGCAGGTCTAATAATTAGTGTATCATCATGTTGTAATCTTGTTAAAGCCATCCTATCATTAAAACTAAGGTTATATCTATTTGTCTTATACTTTTGAATTAATTGACCCTCATTATACAAGTTATATACATTTTCTTCTACCAGACTATAAAATGCTTCAACTAAAGGATGGTTATGCGGTATATACTCGCTACGTTTTTTGAAAGGATAGTTATAATTAATGTCACTAGTTATAATTAATGTCACTGTGCTCAAACTGATATTTCAACATAACATTTCTAATAAACATTTTAAGATCAGTTAATACATCTGTAAGCCTATTACTATTGGTAGGAATAAAACTCAAACCCTTATTTAATACATTCATTTCATCAATATCTAATTTCCTATGTGAAATGTTCCAAACTAAGCAGTTTTCGTCTGATTCCACATCTTTTTGAGGGTTTGGTTCAATTCCCTCTCTTTTGACAACTTCCGCTTCTGTTGTCCCTGACTTACAGAGTGGTCTCTCCTGACCCCCTTCTCCGCTGCTATGGGAAGGGGGAATTGTCAAAAATCCATGTAATTATTTTGTCCATTACTATTATTGATTCTCTGTGTTACTGCTACTGTTACACCATTTTTCAGTCTCACAACGGGCTGATTAAAGTCACAAGTTGGGCTAGGCAATTCCATCTGCACTGGAAAGGACTGTGGCATTGTCTCTGTTTGTAAATTAGTAATTACAGAAACTGTAGATATACTAGAGTTTGATTTATTACTTGCAGGAAAGTTAGAGCTAGTATCATTTAAATTATTGCCTTGGTCAAGCCTATTACTAATGTTCACATTACTACCTTCAGTCCCATTACTAATCAAAGATGCCGAGAATGTGACTTCTTTCTCGGTATTGACTGGAGTCTGTCTATAGGCATGACCCGGCCTCGGACAGGTGAAGACATGGCCTTGTCAGAAATCTTGAATGCCTCTATCTAATTTATTATGTTTTTTGTGTAATAAGCACCTCTCATATATTAGAATGCCATCCAATACATTAGATAGCGCATTCTCAACAATAGTCATAGTGAAACGAGAATATAAAACTTGCTGTTGATCCATTATGGATTTAATCAAACTTTCTTCTATTGGTTTAAAAAATCTATCAACAGTTTAATGTAATTCATGCTCACCTCTATGTTTAATTTTTGCCATTTGGTGAGTAGTTCCGGATATTGTTCTGCGTAAGTGGGCATCTTCAAAACTTGTAGACCTCTCGGTATTATGCCTCTATTGAGGCATACTTCAAAGTGTTGTCGCTGTGTAGATAGGCATTTGAGTTTAAGGGAATCCACTTCTAGTTTCTGGATAGATACTTGTAACTGTCCTGAAACTTCTAAACTTGCAGACGCTGTAGTTTCACTGTTACCAGCTTCATAAAGTAACAGGGGATTAGTGTCGCTCCTCATACACGTCATAAACTTAGTTGTTAGGCATTCACCTCCACTATACATGGTAGCAGATCTAGTTTCTATTATATTTACATTACACCCTTGTCCATTAAGGTTAGTCAAACCAGTTCCATTTTCATCTGCCCTCACAGACCCGACTGGTCTGTAGTCCAATTCGATATTTAAATGTTAATTAAATAATTGATTTAAGCATGTGATGTGTATATAATGAGATATTTTAGCAGTTAGAAAATGTTATGGTCTGAAGAAGCGGTTTGTGAAAGCGTTCACCTTTTTGCATGAAATAAAAAGACTGACGGTTTACTGCTAAGACTGGTTTATTTTCAAGACTGGATTATTTGGCGTTTGGTGGTTTCCTCTTCATGTTATTTGCTGGACTTATTATTTAGTTCTTTAGCTGAGGCCAGTATTTTAGCTTTCTTTTGTTCACTTGTGTCTTCTATATTAGATATGCAGTTAAAATCCCCTGCTAAAATTAAACTACCCTTTCAATGACTTTCTAATAAGTTTAAGTGATCTTTATCTACTCTTAAACCTATTCCTGGTATCCAATTAAATTAGTTGATGTAAAGAGTTTGTTATTATATTAAATTATTGCAAATATATACATTCCTTTAGGATCAAAAAGGATTCCATGACCTTAGGCATTAGAGTGGATTTTGTTCAACTATAACAGTTTCTCCCCTCTTTTTGTTAAAAGAAGCAGATGCTAACATTTTATAACCTAAGTTATTTAAATAGTGTATATCTTTATCTATCAAGTCAGTGCCTTGCAAGAATATAATGTCTCCTCTATTTAATTTTAGATATCTCATTAATGATTTTCTTTTGTTGCCATTATTTAGTCAAGTTACATTAATAGACAATAGGTCAGAACTACCCATACTGTGAAATGAAAACAATACCCTTTAAAAGATAATATGGGATATTTATCCATCATATTAATATATATATATATATATATATATATATATATATATATATATATATATATACACATATATCTATATATATATATATATATATATATATATATACATATATCTATATATATATATATATATATATCTATATATATATATATATATATATATATATATATATATCTATCTATATATATATATATATAAAAAAATCTAATGTACTCCTCTGTTACTATCTTAACATTCCAGCCTTTTTAAAATTCTTCCTTGCTATAAACTAATTTATTAAAATTCAAAAATAACCAAAATCAAGACAAGTCTACAACTACAATTTTAACTGTAACTAATACTAATAAAACACAACCTACCATGGATACCAATGTTCTTAGTCTGCATATTGAATAGTCAAACTACTAAACTATCACTCTATCTAGTAACACCTGAAAATTCATCCAAAAAACTAGCCAAAAACCACTGTGACTTGTAAATAATTAATATAATATTATTCATTGGTCAAAATAATGGAGACTATTAATTTAGTTATATATTTTTCTATTTAAACCATTCCCCTATTACTACATACAAGTTTAATAATCCTCTTCTATTAATCATAGACATTAAATAATCTAACAGATTGTATAAGATATATCTATTTATATAATAGTAGTATATATATATTACCCATTTAATATTCCTAAATTATTCACTCATTCAAAATTATTATAACTAGATCTCTAAATAAGTAAGTATAACAGAGTGGGACCTGATGAGATAAAGACAAATTTAAACCTACAGGTCACTGACAATTGTATCATACTAAACTATAATACAAAAGAGAGATCAATGCACACACACGTATATATATATATATATATATATATATATATATATATATATATATTTATCACATAAAAAGACACACATATTTTATAGCTCTAACAAAAAGCTCTGAATTACTTTTTAAAGTACAAGTGCCTATATTTAACATTTCTGTAAGACTATTAACACTTTAAATGTCAACATATTTAAAAAAAAATAGCTTATTAAACTACTTCATAAAAATGTGCACATTACTGAGGACGAAGATAATGGGCAGGATTCACGATGGCTTGCACGGAGTCTAAGAGTAGTGTAAGACTCCATGCAGCCATCGCAATCCAGGAACAGCCTGAATGTGCGTGTAAGAGAGCACCTAAAACGGCTCTTACACGGGCAGGGCGTGGATATGCTAATTACCTCACTGGCAGCCGAAAGGCATGCAAATGAGGTAATTTTGCGATCCAGGAAGCAGAAACCTGCCCGTGTAAGAGCCGTGTTATCTGTAGAAATGCACTAAGTTGATAACTGAGTACTGTTCTGCAAATAACACAATGGAGCCTTGTCAGCTCCAAATAAAGGTTGCAAATGTCGCAGGCAGCATGCCAATGGCCAAATATGTGGCCACTGAAAACGTACCCTGATGCCAACATGAAATAAAAATAATTTATTTTTTTTTCGGTGATCGCCGATGTTTAAACGTAGCGCAGCATCGTGCAAATGGGCTGCGCTATAAAAAAACAAAAAATAAAAATATTAAACCCACAAATGTGGGTTTATGCAAAGCATGTGTATACAATGGAAGGGAATAGCAGGGTAAAACAACATTGCCACTGAGTAGGGGTTGCTAAGGGAGGAAGTGGAGTGTAAGACATGTAACTAAGCAATAGTAGGCAGTCCTATGTAAATGAGTGGAAGGATAGTGAATCGCACTGTTACATAGAAAATGAGCACAATCTGTGCAGTGTAGTAGTAGGATAAGGGAGAGTAACAGAGTAGGAGATAGGTGACATCACAGGGGGGAATGTATGAAAGGAATGCAGCTCATTGGAGCACAGTGGTATGTGAAAGCTGTCAGTCACACATCATGGAAAGAGGAGTTTCAACAAGTAGGCATGGGGAAAGCCAAGAAATGGAAGGTGTACACTATGGATAACACCAAAGTTTCTTGCTGGGCATGCATGCGTGCGTGTGTGCGCTGGTAGGCATGATTAAGCTAGAGTGCGCACGTGTAAGTGTGAGTGTGTGTGTTTAAGGCAGAATAAGCATGTAGGAGCCTGTTTAAACACCTGTATGCTTGTTTGCACTGGTGCGCACGCCTTTTAACCCAAATAAGCAGATTCTAGTCCGTCTAAGCATGTGTGCATGCGTGTTAGCCACTGTGAGCATGTTTATGCTGGTATGCGTGTTGCTCCCACCTGAGGAAACAGAAGGGAAAAAGGAAGCATGGGAAATAGTAGGAAGCTAGCAAGGATTACTGGCAGAGCTAGCAGGTGAAAACAATCAGAAGCAGGCAATTACACAGGCAGAACAGTAGCCCAGCCCAGCACTTAAAACTCTGCAAACAACAATGCAGAATGTTTCTCTCAAGAGACACTGCAACAGAGGAGTAAGCTATTAGAAGTGAAAACTGAAAAAGCTTCACTCAGACCAAAAATGCTAGGGGCTGCCATAGCTGTTATAAGGAGACATATGCAACTTGCTGAGGGTGGTCACTATGCAAATGCTGCCAGACAACCCACAGTGAGGAGACGGAGAAGAGTGTACAGGCCCAGGGTCACCTACCAGGGGTTACATGAGCTGGAGATAGTGGAGCGTTATAGAGTGGACAGAGATTGTTGAGCTGTGCAGGCCACGCCTCATACACAGAACCAACAGAGGGGAACCCATCCCAGTGGAAACCAAGGTATGTGTTGGCCTAAGAATACTAGCAACAGGTACCTTCCAGAGACCAACTGGTGATAAGATGGGGATATCACAGGCATTAGTAT
The DNA here is from genome assembly GCF_019279795.1 of Protopterus annectens. Taxonomy (NCBI): domain Eukaryota; kingdom Metazoa; phylum Chordata; order Ceratodontiformes; family Protopteridae; genus Protopterus; species Protopterus annectens. The sequence goes on along the minus strand of NC_056728.1, from coordinate 1,655,543,053 downwards.
CCAGGGTAATGCACCAGTTCCTGGATGCCATGTCAGCACATGTCGGTGAGCATGTATATTTCCCCAATTCCTGTGAGGTATTGGCCAGCAATATGCGTCTCTTCCAGAAAATAGCGGAATACCCTGAGGTAGTGGGTGCAATAGACTGCACGCATATACGCATCAAAGCAAGAGCTAGTGAGCGGGGTAGGGCCTACATTAACCGCAAGGGCTTCCCCTCCATCAACTGCCAGGTCATGTGTGATGCCCAGGGCATAATAATGAATGTATGTGCTGGCTGCCCTGGAAGCTACCACAATTCCCATATCTGGCATTTGATGCAGCTGTACCAGACATTTGCCAATGGGGACATCCCACATAGTCACTTAGTGGGGGATGCTGGCTGTGCACTGGAACCGTGGCTGATGACACCCATCAGAAACGCACACACACCTGAACAAGAATGCCATAATGAGGCACACGCACAAACACGAAATGTAATCGAGCATGTGTTTGGGCTGCTCAAGTCACAGTTCCGGTGCCTGGACACATCTGGTGGAGCCTTGCAGTACTCACCAACTACATGTACCCAAATCGTCATGGTATGTGCTATGCTACATAATATGATTCTGTGAAAACAGCTGCAGCAGGACCAGCATAGGGCTGGGCCAAACAGCCCCCCACCATTGCCAAGCCAATCAAAGGCAGAGCGTGACTCGGAGGAGGAACAACCTGAGCCTGTCCCAGTAGACAGAAGGAGGCATGCCCAGTATGCCTTGGCCTTGGCAAAGCGGCAACATATAGCACATACACTGGCTCAGTAGGAACCCAGGAAGTGATACCTCTCTCTGACTCACAAATATAGTAAAAGGGATGCCTAAGTTGACACAGCCTGCTATCAAACATGTACAGGGAGTATAGTATGTGCATCCAATATAGACAGCCCTGCAGCACCACCTGAGGCATGATTGCCATGTGTTAAGCAATGTAACACCATGTTGTATATGCAAACATGATGACCCTGACTAACATCCTACCCTCACCAAGCATGATGCCACAATATGAAGATGAGATGATCAATTACAATAATTGGCTTAAGTATTGCTATTAGTCAAAGGGGATCCAATGCGTGCCAGCCTGGGATGACATGCTGAGCAAGACATGATGCTCCACCTGCTAGGGATGGCATGCACCTATCAGTCCTGGCCTGTAGGATACTGGCAAAGGCTGTTGTCACCCCCAATGTGCCTTGAATAGGTAAGGCTCAAAACACAAACCCACCTCCATAGGTATCACAAGGGATAAGAACCTAGATGTAATGCTACCCAATGCCAGATGTCCAAACTGCAAGATGCATGCAGTCTAAACTACCCTCAGCATGGAGAATGTTGATATCTGTCCTGTAACGGAAAACTGGGTTAAGGCTCACAATAGCACCCTAACACTACCAGGTTACACCTCATACTGTGCTTTACAGCCCCAAAACATGGAACAAACTACAAAATGAGGGTGAGTAGCAATAATTGTCAAGGATAACCACACCCCTATGTTGGTACCACAACAAGAAGCAGCATGGATTATCCATGTTCAAGTAACAGTGGCTAAGACTGCCTGCCAGTATGTAGCCTGCTACAGACTACCCTCCTAATTCCAGGAACTGCACTTGGCCTATGTTGGAACACATGGAAATATCTAGCTCTCCAAACAACATTATATTGGGTGACTGAAAATACTCAAACATAGACTGGGAGCATTATCCCAGCTCCAGCACCCTAGGGCAAAGGTTCCTAGAATCCATAAACCAAAATGCTCAGGAACAATGTACCACTCCCACAAGAGGGGTAAGCATACTGGATGTGATAAGCAGCAACATGGGTACTCTATGGCCAGATGAGAGGTGTATTCCTCACTGGTAAGATCAGACCATAGAGTAATCACATTGGATATTCACATCCTGACCACAGTCCCTGGCCAGAAAACCACAGTGAAAAACATGTGTAAAGGAAATGTTGCACTCCTCCAAACTGATGTGGAATCCATTAAAGGCCCTGTGCCTGTGGAAAATATAGGCCACACCTTGAACCCTTTATAAATGCATTCTATGAACACAGTCAGGAATGCATGGATTATGCAATCCCAAATAAAACCAAGGCCCAATACCATACACACAGGCATCTGGCATGGTGGACCACAGCCATTACCAAACCATGCAAGAGAATGAGGAAGTCACCACATGATAGAGCAAACTCAAAAAGGGAAGTAATCTCTGATCAGTATTATGGCAATAAAATATGTACAGTCATAAAATCCACTAAGGCCAGCTACAACAACTTGAATCTCTGAATCATGGGCAATGTTACACCTGCCCCATGCACACAGACAACCCCCTCCACCCCCCAAGAAATGCAAATATATATGAGAGATGCAAGCACGTCTCCAAACTTGAGGCTGAGCTCTCTCAACTCAGTACTGTCTAAACTAGACAGGAGGAGAAGGTAACCACACACACCAAAAACCCACTCACATAGACCTATCACAACTGCAAACCAAAGACATAAACACACAAAAATATTCCTGGAAGCTCTAATTAAAAACCACCAAATCAACAGAGGCCTCCAAAGCAGACACCCAAGCAACCACTACCCCCAAACATAGCACATGCAACACATAGTACAAAAAGTCGGTGTACCAAACAGTCACAGCCCGTAAGGACAAATAACATGCCTGATACACTTGTAATAGGTGACTCCATAGTCAGACACACTGATGTCCTGCTCATGTGACTGAACAAGGAAAAGGGTACAGTAAGCTGCCTGTAGGCTGCTACAATCTGCCACATAACACAATCATGCAGGTCACTCCAAAGCAAGTACAAATATGACTCAGTCATTGTCCATGCTGGTGTGAATGACCTGTGACATACCTCCCTGGACTACATGTAAAGAGACATAGAGGAGCTCTCCGATTATGTAAGCCAGGCCGGTATGACTCTGACCCTTAGCAGCATCCTACCCCCACCAAGAATGATGCCACAGTACAAACACAGAATGAGCAGCTTTAACAATAGACTCAATTACTGGTGTCAGTCCAAGGGGATACAATGTGTGTCTGCTTGGGATGTAATGCTTGACAAACCACGCTGCTTTGCCAGGGATGGCTTGCACCTGTCACCCTTGTGCATCTGGATATTGACTAAGGCTATTGCCACCTCCATAGTGCCTTTTGTAGGCAAGGCTGAAAAGACAAACCCACCTCCCCAGAAATCATAAGTGGAAAAAACATAAGGGTAATGCTGCTCAATGCCAGAAGTCTAAACCACAAGATGCATGCTCTCGAGGCCCTCCCCAGTATGGAGAACATTGATGTCTGTACAGTGATGGAAACCTGCATCAAGGCTCCTGAGAGCACCCCGGCACTCCCAGGATATACCTCATATAACAAGGAACAAGGAAAAGGGTACAGTAAGCTGCCTGTAGGCTGATACAATCCGCCACATAACACAATCATACAGGTCACTCCAAAGCAAGTACAAATATGACTCAGTCATTGTCCATGCTGGTGTGAATGACCTGTGACATACCTCCCTGGACTACATGTAAAGAGACATAGAGGAGCTCTCCGATTATGTAAGCCAGGCCGGTATGACTCTGACCCTTAGCAGCATCCTACCCCCACCAAGAATGATGCCACAGTACAAACACAGAATGAGCAGCTTTAACAATAGACTCAATTACTGGTGTCAGTCCAAGGGGATACAATGTGTGTCTGCTTGGGATGTAATGCTTGACAAACCACGCTGCTTTGCCAGGGATGGCTTGCACCTGTCACCCTTGTGCATCTGGATATTGACTAAGGCTATTGCCACCTCCATAGTGCCTTTTGTAGGCAAGGCTGAAAAGACAAACCCACCTCCCCAGAAATCATAAGTGGAAAAAACATAAGGGTAATGCTGCTCAATGCCAGAAGTCTAAACCACAAGATGCATGCTCTCGAGGCCCTCCCCAGTATGGAGAACATTGATGTCTGTACAGTGATGGAAACCTGCATCAAGGCTCCTGAGAGCACCCCAGCACTCCCAGGATATACCTCATATAATGCTTTTCAGCCCCAAAACCTGGACCAAACCACAAAAGGAGGGGGAATATCCATATTCAGCAAAGATACCCACACATCCAGGTTACTGACAATGCACGAAGCATCAGAGACCATCCATGTGCAACTAGCTGCAGGCAAAACCACTGTACAGTTCATAGCATGCTACAGACCACCCTCTCAGACCCAGGAACACCACTCAGCCTGCCTGAAGACACTGGAGAGTATGAATGTCTTCCCAAATACCAAACAAGGTACTCACAAATCACCACATAGGTGGTAATCCATTATGTATGGAAGAAGTAATCAGGGACCTAGGGACACAAGTGGACAGTAACCCCACATGCGACACTCACATTGCCAACGTGGCTAGGAAGACCACCTATATTGGCTACCTTATCATGAAAGGATTCACATCTACATCAAGAGAAGTCATTGTGCCCCTATACTCTTCCCTTATCAGGCCCATAATTGAGTACAATGCCCCATTTGGGATGTACTGTACCCGACACCTGCAGCAGTTAGAAAGACCTCAAAAGTACCTCACCAAGAGGATAAAGGGTGTCAAACATTTGTCATATGCTGCCTGGCTGACAACACCCCAGCTGTATGCAGTCACATATTGCATATCCAGAGGCGATGTATGCACGATGTACAAGGTCATGTCCAATACAGAATTGATGGACATGCTCCACCTCTGAAAATCCAAATCCATCAGAGCCGTGAGAGCGACAGATGTCAACCTCAACACATAAATAAATAGGATGTGTTGGAGGGACAGATTCATAACCCAGAGGCTCCCTACACTTTGGAACAGAATCCCACTCCATGTTAGGCAGAGCCCCTCACTGACTTTCTTCAACAGGAATCTTGCCAAGTGGATGGGAGATTGTAGATTTACACTGGGGGTCTTCAGTGTGTCACATCTAGACAGAGGCACAGTAAAGTAAACCCTAAATGGGCATAATAGTCACATAGCAAGGAGTGGTGAAAGCCACACACACTCTGGCTAGGCTGATAAATGCCCTAGGGCAGATAGCCCACTATGAACCTATGAACCTATGGAGATACAAATTGTACAGGACACTAAGGATAATCACAAGGCTGTCTTAACTGATGGTAGGAACCTTGTTGAGAATTCACAGATATGCTCTGAATTACCAAATATTACAAACAATACACCAAACCTACACACATTGCCAACATCCAACCTGACAGGTTCAGTGCAAACTCCCCCCCCCCCCAAAATGACAAATATCTATCCCAGCAGAGTGCTGGCCCCCTGACATTGCAAATGCTGAGGTAACAGGCAGCATCTTCAAAGCAAAACACACAGCATCAATGGTACGAGATGGTGTCCTAGGCTGTGTCCAACATGAACTCCAAAGTGAATGGAATGCCAAATAACACTACTGCTCAATTTCAGCCTTACCACAGGATATGTACCCAAAGAGCAGTATACAGCAACAGTGGTCCCTGTCCACAAAGGTGCTGCCTCAATGGATACTGCAAACTATCACCCCAGAATCCTGACAAGCTTGGTCTGCAAAGCTATGGAAAGGATCATCATGGACCTCAGAAATAAAGATATTGGAGACCTACAGACAATGGACCCTACCCAGCATGGCTTTCTTAAGGGCAGATCCTGCCCCTTAAACATGTTTAACTCATTTGAAACAGTCATCAAGGCCATTGATGAGGGGAATGTGATCCACACAGCCTATCTGGACCTTGCAAAAGCCTTCCATACAATACCCCACGTGTTCATTATAGATAAGCTCACCAGCTTAAATATAAACCCCTATGTCAGTAGATGGGTTGCAAACCAGCCCAAGGACAGAACTGACATGGTCAGACATGCTGCAGCCATGTCAGACTACAAACCAGCTACAACTGGCATCCCACAAGGCTCAGTCCTGGGACCTCCCTTGTATGGTATATATTTCCCATAGGTACAGGCCAACATTGAATGACTGTGTCTGAACAAGTTTGCAGAGGACTACAAACTGGGCACCTTATCTGACCCTCCAGCTGACACAAGCATCCTACAAAAGGGCCACATTTAAACAGACAACTGGTGCTAGAGCCATGTCATCAAGCTAATTGCAGAAAAGTGTATAGTCATCCCCTATGGATAAACAGTAAGTACCCACCAATTACCACATAGGGGTTAACCCATGAAGTACTTTAGAAGTAATAAGAGACCTGGGGACACAATTTGATAGATATCTTGCATTTGACAACCATGTGGCTGTAGTGGTTACAGAAACATGCCATATACCCACCTAATCATGAAGGTAGTCAGATCTAGATCAGGGGAGGTCATCGTGCCTCTTTAGTCATCCTTCATCAGCCTCACAATTGAGTACAATGGCCCCTGTGGGATGTACCTCAGCAGACACCTCCAGCAACTGGAAAGACCCCAAAAGTACCCCACCAGGAGGATCAAAGAGCTCAAACAGATGCCATGTGTTGCCTGATTAAACAAACTGCAGCTCCACACAGTGCCATACTGCCTGCCCAGAGGCAATCTGTGCCTGATGTATAAAGCCATGTCCAAGCTGGAATCAGTGAACATGCTGTACCTTGTACAATCTGAATTCCAGTGAGCTATGCACATGAGAGACCTGAACCCCAGCACTGACATAGATAGGACATGCTGTAGTGATTGATCCATAACCCAGAAGCTCATTCCACTCTTGAGTAAACTCCCAGTACAGGTTAGCCAGAGAGTCCCTCATTGACTCTCCTCAACAGGAATCATGATGAGTGGATGGGAGATGGTAGGTTTACCCTGGGAACTTAAAGATGAGATACTAAATATGGAAAATGAATTAATGGATATGCCTGTATTTGCGTCTACGGGTGAGTTATATCAGCAGCTACTTGACAGAACACAAGCACTGGATGACCGTTTGGAAGTAACGAAGAAGCGTAAGCTCACGCGTGATATCAATGACTTCCAAAGGGGTCATATTTTCTCATGGCCGAAAAATGATCAAACTTTTAAACCTAATGCTGCAGTACGTAGAAATAAGAGAAGTTTAGATGTTCTTGATGGCTTTTCTGAAACTACAGTTGATATTTCACAACAACATGAACCGGCTTTGGCAGCTTCTTCAAATCACTTACAAGTGAATACGCCTACTTTGGCGACATCTACGCTAGACTCCATGAATGCTTGCTCTCAGTCAGAACTTAGCGACAAGCAAGACGGAGAGGCTAACTCGCATTCCACTGTGGTTAAGAAGGCACAGCAACTTACATTTAATTTCTCTGGCAAACGCTTTCATCTAGAACAGCCGGAGGCTGTAACTGAGTGTTCCTCTCTAAGAAGGAAACCGTTTATGGGACAAACAGTTATCCCAGGCAAACGTAAGAATGAGAGCCCTTTAGGGCAGGGCAAAGTAAGTCGCAAATGACTAAAGGCATTCTCAACCTTTCAACCTTTAACTTGAACTCTGCTCATTGTTTAGTACTACATAAAGGGCTTAATTTTATTCCTACAGCGAAAGGTGATCTAGTGACTGCGCTCACAGACCTTAAGATTTTCATTAGAAATGTAAATTTAAAGGTTTTGTTTGGTAACTCTGTTGTTAATGGAGTTTCATGTAAACGGCGTAGTACCTTTATACCTTCTAGTATGCCTGTGGTTACAGCATTTCATGATTTGTGTGAGAGGGAATTAAGAATGTTGTATTCTGACTGCAATATTCTGAGATTTTCTCGCTTTAATTTAACATTTGATGAGTATCAAGCACTCAAAAGTTTACAGGCAAGCAAAGATTTAGTGATTAAACAAGCTGATAAAGGTGGGGCTGTAGTCCTTATGGATCGGCCTAAGTATATATCTTTAGTTTCTGTTCTACTGAATGATGTTGAGGCTTTTAAACGTATTACATCAATAGATGTTAAAAGATGCATTAGTTATGTCAATATGGTGATCTATGATTTGCAAATTAGTGGTGATATTACTCTGGATTTATTTCATTTTTTTACTGTTTCTTGTCCAATTATTCCTTGTCTCTATGGGCTGCCTAAGGTACACAAGTCGGTGACCAACCCCCCCATGAGACCAATTGTATCGGGAGGGGGGTGGATCACCGAACCTATATCTATATATTTGCAAACACAATTGCAACTATATTTACCTAAATGCACTTCTGTGCTAAGAAATACATCTGATTTCCTTTGTAAATTGCGTGTTTGGTTTAATAGTATTGGTGGTTCCTGTCGACAAAGTGAGTATTTGTTTGTAACGCTTGATATAGCATCCCTTTTTACTGTAATACCGCATGATTTTGGTATTGAGTCTATCAGACAATTTTTGATCTCTCAGTCTTCTCTTGCGAATAGATCTGTTGAGAATATTTGTTCTCTTCTAGATGTAGTTTTGAGGAACAATATTTTTCTGTTTGATGAATGCTTATATTTGCAACTCACTGGTGTAGCCATGGGTACTTCTGTGGCTAACACTTATGCCAACTTGGTGTTATACCAATGGGAGAAAGCTTATATTTATAATTTGGATAATTCTTTTGTAAGTAATATATGTTTTTATCAACATTTCGTTGATGATTGTTTTATGGTTTGGAAAGGTTCCCTTTCACAGTTGAATGAATTTGTTCATTATTTAAATGCAACCACCAGTTTCTTGAAATTTAAGATGGATGCCTCTGATAGTGAGATTAATTTCTTGGATGTTAAGATACAACAACGTGAGGGTTCTATCCATACCAGTATTCACAAAAAGGAGATAAACTCTGATAGATACATTAATTATTCCAGCATGCATGCCCCACATGTCTTTAAGGGGATTGTTACTTCACAGTTTAATAGAGTTAGTAGATTAAATACTGATGATGCTACATTTAATTTACAGTTGGTTGAGATGTCCAAAGAGTTTCTGGATAGTGGTTATGATTCTAAACTAGTTTTAGATTTAAAAAATAAAGTTTTAGTTAATAGGAAGACAATATTGAAGCCGATTTTTCTTGGGGATGATGTTGGTTCTGTTAACCTATAATGTTCAAAAGTATGCACTAGGTATCTTACTAGTTATAATACCTTGACTTGTTTTGTAAAACAAATAATACAGAGGAACTGGGTTGTGCTAATGGCCTCTAGTGAGATTAAAGACATTCTTGGTGACAGGCCTTTTTCCTCATATAGAAATATGAAGTCCTTGAAAAATATGTTATGTTACAAAGATTTTTTCAGGCCTGTAGAGAGGACTTTTACCACTAATCCCAGCATGTATGGCTGTTTGAATTGTTCCTGCTGTTCTGATATTGTGGTTGGTTGCAGTGATAAGTTCAAACATCCTATTAGTGGTAAAGTTTATCAGTTTAATTTTTCTACCACTTGTGTTACATCTAATGTGGTGTACTTAGCTAATTGCGTGAAATGTACTGCATTCTATGTGGGTAAGACCACTAGAAAGCTAAAAGAATGCATCATTGAACACAAATCGGAGATTAGAAGGGCCATTGACAGTAATGCCTTGTATAAGCACATAGTTGATTCAGGTATTGAACATAGATTCTCCTTTAGAGTTATTGATGTAATATAGCCTCCTGCCAGAGGTGGTGATAGTGGTAATTTACTTGAATTAAAAGAGTATGAATGGATTCTTAGGTTGAACTCTGACCATTTTCCAGGTTTAAATAATATGATTACCTTGAAACCTGTTCTTGTTAAATTGCAACATACTAGGTTGCAATAATGTTATGTTTTTTCTAATTTTTCTAATTTTTCTAATTTTAATGATTTGTTTTATATACTTGTGGTCACATGATTTTTGGACTGCTGGTCATGTGACTTCAGTGACCTGTATTTAAACCATTTGGTTTTTAGATTTGTTTGTATTAGTATTGAGGAAGGATTTTATCCGAAAGCTTTGCTATTATAAAGTGTGTTTTTCTCATTTCTGGTTGTTATTCATATGTCCTTGCAGCTTGTTCTTTTGCTATCACTGTTATGTCACAGGTAGACAGAGGCATAGTATACTAACCTTGAAATATGTCATGTCAAAATCCAGTTACAATGTGTGTTGAAGGACAAACACACTCTCTGACTAGCAGTAGAAATGGCGTAGGGCACATCGCTAGTGTTTGTCAATGTCCACCCAAGTTGTGGAATACACTACCAATGTTGGACAAGCCTGGTTTAAGTAGTCCATATCTGAACAAAATGCAGCATGGTCATATGTGCACAACTGGCCCTTAACCATTCTGGTGTCCTCACTATGAATATTTAAAGCAGTGATAGTACTGACACCCAGGATACTGTCCACCACAGTGAAAGTACTGAACCAGTACACTATACAATATTACAATGTATGGTCAGTATGAAAGGATGTTGACAACTGTATGCAAACCATCCCATGGAAACCCAGCAGGCACAGTATAATCCCTGTCGGGTTCAGACACAAAGCAGTTGGGCAGTATGTACACAACATGATTCCCAACACACAACTATAAATGTGAAATTGTTGAAGTTCACACACAACCACAAATGTGGTGGACTGCAGATCTCAACATATGGAATGCACACACTGGGCATGCTCACACACTTTGATAAATGAGACATATGTCAGGCAACAAGCCATGGAATATGCCTGAACTGGGCATGCTCACACACTTAGGCCATGTCTCAGTTTAGCAGTTGGCCACACATATCTGGTATTTGTATGTGTTAAACCAGGAACCAACCACAATACAGCAATCTGCCCAGTGCACACAGTTAAATGACTACAGAGACATAAGTAAAATAGTGGATCCCACACATATTCAACCATCTTCCACAGATACACAAGTTGTACATAGAAACAGGGAAAGCTATGGCAATGAAGACCTGCAAACAGTTTATCAGCAACAAATTTTGTGCATCTGAAAATTAAACATATGGGTGTAGAGGTCAATACTAGGCTGTTTGCCCTAGGGAATACAAGCTTAGCCAGAGTGTGCTTGGCATCTGCCTCCCCAGTACAGTAGGCTACTGTGCCTCTGTAAAGTAGGTCACAGAAGGCACCATTTCAGGCTAGTGTGCTGTACCTCCGTCAAGCAGGGACACAGTGGAGATCCCAGGGGTTGAATTTGCAATGTCACATCCATATTTGAATCCTGCAAATGCTCAGTGTATGTGTGTGTTTGGGTGAGGGGGGTTAGTGTGTGTGCAATTCTGTGTGAAAGAAATGTCCCTTTTGCCAACTAGAAGAACACACTGCATGATGCACATTCCTCTTTCTAAACACTGATGATGTCAGCACCCTATAAGTAAAGCAGGAGAAAAGAAACCTCCCAGTAATTCGAATAGCGTGCTCCGCTAATGTGTCTCTCACAAGTGTCATAACATAGTTAAGTAGGGGTTTGAATCCTGCAAATGCTCAGTGTGTGTGTTTGGGTGAGGGGGTTAGTGTGTGTGCAATTCTGTGTGACAGAAATGTCCCTTTTGCCAACTAAAAGAACACACTGCATGATGCACATTCCTCTTTCTAATGGCAGCACCCTATAAGTAAAGCAGGAGAAGAGTAAGCTCTCAGTAATGTGAGTAGCGTGCTCCGCTAATGCGTCTCTCTCAAGTGTCATAACATAGTTAGGTAGGGGTTTGAATCTTACAAATGCCATGTGTGTTTTTGTCACACAGTTTGTCCATGTGTGTGGGGTGTTGCTCTTAATATTGTATGACCTAGATCATATCAGTAATGTCAATGCACACATGAGGTATGTGTGTGCCACATAGACATATGTACCTGTGACCTGAAATAGTTCCCATGTGTGAAGCCTGCCTCATGTGAATACATGTAATTTGCATTACACAACTTTATGACTGTGGTTTTCTGTGCAGGGGCTGCATTTGGTATGTGAATATACAGTGAGAGTAGTATATGGTGTCATCTTACCAGCGAGGGATACACTTCTGGTCTGGAGCATATAGTCCACATGTTGGTGATGAACAGGTGCAGCATGTTTTCTCCTCTTGTGGGAGTGGTAACAAGTTGTTCCATAGCAATTGAGTGTATGGATTCTAGGAACTTTACACCTAGGGTGTTGGAGCTACAGTAATGCTTCCAGTCTATGTGTGGGTAAATGAAGCTGCCCAATATGTTGTTGTTTGGAGACACCTGCAGATATTCATGTATTCTTAAGTAGGCCAAGTGGGTTACCTGGGTTTGGGAGTGTGGTGTGTGCCAGGCTATGAACTGGAAGGCAGTCTTACCCACTGTTAGTTGCACATGGATAGTCTCTGATGCTTCGTGCTGTGCCACCAACCTGGAGGTGTGTGTATCTTTGATGAATATTGATACTCCCCCCTCCTGTTCAGTTTTGGTGCAAGTTATGTGGCCAGCAAGCATGGTACAAGGTATAACCTGCCAGTGCTGGTGTGCTCTTGGGAGTCTTGAACCTGTTGTCTATTACAGCACAGATATCAACATTCTCCATGCAGAGTAGAGGTTGTACTGCATGCATCTTTCGGTTTACATGTCCACCATTGAGTATCATAACTTCCATTTTCTTATCCCCTGTGCTACCTATGTAGGTGGCCTTCTGTTTTTAGCCTTACCAGCAGAATGTAAAGATGTGCAGACATTACACTATGATAATTAATAGGGGTGTACCAAACAATACAATGACAATCATACTGTTAATGCATCAGGCATGCTGGGATATACCCACAATGATACCATTACACTGTACAGTTGACAACATGATAATATTACTACACATCTATGTAGTCACCCTGTGCATCAGCACCATGTTAACTGGTCCTGCATCGATGTTACAGATTGCAGGAGGTGGCACAGTTTCATCATATGCACAGGGTGTGTACTTGGTATGCCCGAGTCTGCCACTGATACAACCAATCGACATGTATGTGTGTGTGTTTTAGTGAGGGACAACCGTAGAAGATGGGGCAATGTTGATGCAGTGTGTGCGTGCATGTGTTAGCCCTAGGTGTTAGCATTATGCATGTGTGTATGCATGCACACAGTTCCACCTTGTGGCCACAATATACAGGTGTTTGTGGACAGCCACAGACTGTACCTGCCGGGTCGTACAGATCACTGTCTCTGGCCATGGACACGGTACCTGTGCCTGGCAGGGGTGCTACGGACAGTATCAGGTACTAAGCCAGACTGGGTACTATCATCAGAAGCAGGTGGTTGTTGACTGGAGACATGTCCCTGCTGGGACTGTCCAGAGCCATGTGCATGTGGTCTCCTAGGGTGGTCTGATGACAGTACAGACCCAGCATTGCTGGGGCTGGTACTGGCACTATGGGAGTGGATGCGGGTTTGTTGTCGTCCGCGACAATTACCAGCTGCTGCTGTTGCTGGCATTCGTCCATGTCGATGCCTCAACCGCCCTGCATTGCCCTGGCTCATGGACATGTTGTGGAACAGATCTAATGTGTCCCCCCAACGTCTGTCAATGACCTCAGTGAAATTACGGATGGCAGCCGCAACGTCACGCATAGTGTCATTCAGTACGTGACTGTGCCTGCATTACAGCCCGGAACATAGCTGAGGTTGAAAGACCTCTGTGGGCACGTCTGACAGGGGCAGTACGACCACGGATGCTCCCACGAGAACCCCTGGACACCTGCCTGTGTGGTACCAGGTCAGGACTCTGGCCATGGCTGCTGTGAGGGGATGCATGTGCCACTGATACCACATTACCCTGGTCAATGCCCACTGTATGCTGTCCTTCACCTAGGGATATTGGTGACAATGGATGTATTGGCAGGATGACTGTGCGCATTGATGGGGTTGACAGCTGTGTACTGTCAATTGGCTGACCAACAATGGACCCTGGCACACCTCCCTGTGCCATTACACAGGTATCATCATTATCACTATCCCCAGCAGCAGATTCAGGTTCCCTGCTGCACACTACCAGAGCAGCACCAGAACCTGTGAGAAGAAGACAGGAAACACAGTTTACAAGTGCACACAATGTTACCACACATGCACACATGCACACATGGGCACATGCACACATGCACACTCCTCAGTACATGAGATACAAACACAGACACAGACACACCTGCAATCACACACATAGCAATACCATTGTAGGGTGTTATTACTATTACTATCATAAGTATTAAAGGAATGTTATTACACACTCACCAGCATGGATTGGCTGCCTTGCTGTTACACCAGAAGGACCTGCACAAATAAGACATTCATTGTCAGTGGGCACAACTGTGCCACTGATTCTTTGAGTATGATACAGTTCAGTAGTACAACAGTTGGCTTTCACAGGTCTACTGCTGATATTGAGAATATCACTCTTGCACAATAATTACCAGGATAATAGCTACAAACACAGTACACACCTCACACATGCATAAATTACTAGTGTAGAGAACAGTCAACTATAGATATGGCATGTTACCTACACACTCCAAGTCCTTCTGCTGGGTGGCTCCAGCCTCCATCATTACACATGTGTGTGGATGTTGTTGTTGTTGGGCTGGAGCCACAACACTTAGGAGGAGCCCCTCCAGTCTGGTGAGGGGGGGGTGTATAGCTGCCCCACCACCTGTGGCAAGCTGTTGCCTGTGGATATCAGACTCACGCTGATGGACATTTCTAATTAAATCACTGCAGTGATGGCGTACCTGCTCATATGTCTGGTTGTGCATGCCTATGTCATTTACCCGACGGACAAGGTCTTGCCACAGTGCAGCCCTCTCCTGCTGGTTCTGGCTGGTGCAGGAAAAGAGTGTGGCAAAATCCCACACCAGGCCCTGGTGTATCTCCTCTTCCTCTGCAGCAGAGTACGTGGGATTGCGCTGGTGCACCATTGCCGTGGAAGGAAAAGAAAAATATGTGAGCAAGTGATATGGCACAAGTAAAACTCTACTGTAGTGATATCACTGAACTGCCATATATAGCATCTGTCTGTCTATTGGGGGATACACATGTGAATGACCACATATCAGTGCTCAGCCAAAAACTCTGTGACAGTGCCTGGCACACACCATACAACAAACAAGTATACTCCAGCAGTCGGCACACTGTTTGAGGTCCAAAGCACAGCCTCACACTGGGGGTTTGTATCAAGGTAATGTATGGGGACCATTGTCAACCCATGCAATGCATGCAATGCACAGTACAAATCTCACTGGTAATGCACCGTAGTCTTTGTTGCCATAACCATACCTACACCACAGTCACATACAGGGAACCACAGCACAACATATGGCAATGTAGTATGTTTGTATCCCAATACCTGACACATCTTTCTCTGGCCTCACACCAAGGACACATACTACCATGACAGACACAAAGTCATGCTGAGCAATCACACCATTACAGACCTTGCACACAGTCAGTGGCACATGCATTCCACTTCACATAGCTGGTATTGCAATAAGTACATGTGTGTGTGCATTGTGCCATAGGCAGGTAGTATGCTATTGGCCCTGGGCCTACAGCAGCATACTGTTATGCTACTCTGCCCCTTGGGATACATGTAATGTGGTTGTACTTGCTCCTGTCAGTTACACAGGGTGACTTATATGGCATACCACCTATTTGCATAACATTCAACAGGAGTATGTCTGACATCTACTAATGGGGAGCCTTGCTTCGTAATGCTGGGTGGTTTACTCCAGGGTATGGCCTATTTGTGGGTAGGAACCTGTACCTCCACCATGTGCTCTTTACTGCGGTGCCAAGGATGACAGACATAGGTCATTTATGCTGGGGATATTGTGAGGTGTTACAATGGTTGTTGGACAACTGTTATGGGTGTGACTTAACTATGTATATCCAGCAGTGGTATGCTCTGTGTCAGTAGTTTGAGAGGCACTCTATCTGTGGTTTTGTCAGTCACTCTGCATAGGTAATGTGTTTGAGGGCATTATCACTGTTTGTTAGGTATGACTGTATCCTTCTCCCTTTCTGTAGTTGTCATGGGAGGTACATACCATGTAGGACATTGTGAGGTGTAGAGGGGTACAGTGACCTACATTTCACTAGCTGACACACCATTTCTGCTGACATGTACCATGTACAGGTATTACAAGACTGGTGTGCCACTGTGAATATCACAGGGGAGGCTATTGTACACTTGTTTCCCATGTTCCCTCCTGACACATCCAGTAGTAGGCAGGCAACCATATATGTGGTGGTTAGTGGTGTAAGTGTTTTGGAATGGGGTATGGCACTCCTGTGTCTGCACTGGTGTTCAGTACATGCCTTTGTCACCAGGCACCTGTTGCAATACATCTGCACACATGTGCCTCTCTCAGTATATATATATATATATATATATATATATATATATATATATATATATAGAGAGAGAGAGAGAGGTGAGAGATAGAGAGAGATATTCATATACATACATATCTGTACACATTCATATCTGTCTGTATATGTGTATGTATCTATATATATATCTATATATGTATGTGTCTATTACATAATATGTATATATACATATTCTATCCATCTATCTATATATGTTCATAGGTTCATAGGTAGGTACTAGGCTATCGGCCCTAGGGCCCATACAAGCCTAGCCAATAAATGTACCCTGGCTTCCGCCACCCAAGAAAGGTGTTTTCCTATGCCCCTGTCGAGCAGAGCCACAGACGTGATCCCCGGGGTGAATTCCCCATTTCCCATCCAATCATCAAGATCTTTCTTGAAGAGTGCTAATGAGGAGCTCTGTTTGACATAGATAGGTAGTCTGTTCCAGAGTATGGGAAGTGTCTGGGACAGGACTCTATCCTTCCAGCATGTTCTGTTTATTGTGGTGACAAGGTTAAGGTCCCTAGAGCGTGTAGCTCAGAGGGAATGGGATCTCTTTAAGTGGAGCATGTCCAACAGCTCTAGGTTTGACATAACTGTGTATGTTAGGCAGAGATCACCCCTGAGTAGGCGATATGCCATGGAGTCAAGCTGTAGTTTTTTTAGACGGTCTGCATAGGGCATCTGTTTGAGGCCAGTAATCCTCTTTGTGAGGTATTTCTGTGGTCTTTCCAGTTGTTGTAGTTGTCCTGTGAGGTACATGCCAAAAGGGGCATTGTACTCTATTATGGGTCTAATAAGTGATGAGTTGAGGGGAACAATGACCTCTTTTTTCTGGATGAGAATCGTTTTGTGATGAGATGAGCCACATAGAAGGATTTCCTGACCACTGTGGTGATGTGATTATCAAAGGAGAGACTACTGTGCACCTGTGTCCCAAGGTCTATTATCACATTTTCGGCATTAAGTAGACTACCAGCTATGTGGTAGTTCATGGGTACAGAGTTTATACCACGGGGATGACAATACACATTTTGGCATTGAGCTTCAGGCCATGGCTTTGACATCAGGTGTCTGTCTCAGTGAGGGCCTTTTGTAGTTTGCCCACATCATTAGGAGTTGCGATTATGGCTCCTAGTTTGCAGTCATCTGCAAACTTTGTTAGCCACAGACCTTCTGTGTTGGCCTGTACTTCAGAGAAGTAGATACCAAACAGGGGAGGACCCAGGACTGAACCCTGTGGTACTCGACTTGCCACTGGTCTGATGTCTGATTTGGAATACGCTACTTTCACAGTGTGGGTTCTGTCTGTGAGCCAGTTGGCAACCCATCTTATGACATAGGGATTTATGCCTAGTTTAGTGTGCTTATCTATAATTCCAGAATGGGGGATGGTGTTGAAAGCCTTGGCGAGGTCTACATAAGCTGTGTGAACCATTTTACCATCATCTATGGCTTTGGTGACTGCTTCAAAGACGTCAATCAGGTTTTGGAGACATGATCTGCCTTTTACAAATCCAAACTGAGTAGGGTCCAGAGTTTGGAGATTACCAATGTCTTTGTTTATGAGTTCCATGATGGTACATTCCATGGCCTTGCAGACCAGGCTCGTCAGGCTAATGGGGCGGTGGTTACCGTGGTCCGTTGTGGCTCAGACTGCTAACACATATGGAGGGTTCACAGTATGTAGACTATTACATTAGTAGTTTACATTACCTTTGTTGGACACTGCTATTTTTGATGGCTTGCTGCTTGGTAGCCTGCTGTTCTGTAATGTAGTTTTGCCAGTCTGTGTCTCTTATTCATTTTTTTTTCTTTGTTTTTATTTATTTCTCTCTCTCTCTCTCTCTGTCTCTCCCTCTGGCTGTTGCAATGAACGTATTGCATGTGTGGACTGGGAGTACAGGCTGCTTTTGTAGGTATATGCAGATGTGCATGTGATGGTCTCTGCACCAATTGTTAGCCAGCATTTGCTAATTGCATGCAGCCTGCTGTGTGGTAATTGCAGTTCTCGCTGTGATTTCAGGACAGTGCTATAAAATGTTAGGTGAGGTAGGCATAGCCCTTTCATATTTTCAAGTTGGGGACCATGCTGGTATGCTGTGGACACTGTTGTGTGAGCGTAAAGGTTGGTATGTCTCTCATATCTCAGGCTGTGTTGTAGGCACTGACATGCATGTTGTACTGACACCTGACTATTGCTTCCTCCAGTTTATTCTTCTCAGTGTGTATGTTAACTGACCCCTAATAATACTAATACTGTTTAAATGGGAGTATGTGCTTTCCTGTGGGACTTGTGGAGTAACTGGTTTACAGCAGTGGCTCTTGCAATTTGTTGCTATGGCTTCACTATTTAGCCTTTACATTCATTCCTTGGAGGCCTGCTAGGTGTCTTTACTGGAATGTGCTGCTATGGCTTTCCTATTTTCCATTCACATTCACTCCTTGTAATGCTTGCTATATTTCTTTCAGCAGCAATTCCTTATATGTTTGTTGTGGTTTGGTGGTACTGCATGCAGTCTGGTGTGGCCAAGGTGTGGGGCTTGACACCTACAAGGGTATTTTATTTTGCTGCTGAGCAGTAGTGGCACCTTGTACTTTGTACTAACAGTTATGGATAGCAGGCACATGCAGTGCTTGTAAACTGCTATACTGTCCTTCTGTTATTAGTTGGATACCTCATTTGATATTTGTGGGTTGTACACCTACATGTGGGTGTGCTTGTGGAAGCTATTCTACAGCTATTCACAAAGTGTGTGACAGCAGACAGAATGATATGCCTGTGAGCTTGTGACACTTGCAGGCCTCAGATACTCACTCTCAGGTGTATCTTTTATCAGCCTTAGGGAATGGTCCATATCAGTGGGATACACCCGTGATATATTTCAGATATTCTGCAGTTGTGACTGTGGGGTGTTTTGAGCATGTGTATTAATACACCATTTCTGACATGCACGTAGTGCATACATTCAGTAGTTGACAGTTACCATTACGTGGGACAAAACACTTTTCTGCCTACTGTTAGTACATTTCACAGGGAGTCAGTGGGGCACAGTTAACATTTGTTTTCAAATCAGGGACATCCCTGTAAATCAGTCCCAGTTGCAAGGTCTGGCCTCTTACCTGTTCAAATATGGCAGTGTTTATCCTGCTCTGATAGTGTGTGTGGTTTGCAAGATGCTACTGTCACATTATTACCTACTAGCTACCAACTAGCATGGCTGTTTCTCTTCTCACACTAATGTTATACAAATCCACAAGAATTGCCAGTAAAGATACAAGAAAAGCTTTGTGTAATAGCCTTCCTATATTCCCTTTACATTCAGTCCTACTATTTTATGATATATTGCTTTCAGCACAAAGTTCTTGTATATCAGTTATGGCTTATTCGTAAGTCATGCAGACTAGTGTTTCCAAGGTCCTGGGTTCGAGACTGCGAGAGGAATTTTATTTTGCTGCTGAGCAGACTACAGGCCTTGTCATTCAGAGTGACTAAGGCACTTTTAAGCAGTTGTAAGCGGGTTAGCGCTGGTTTGCTCAGAGCTCACGCATGCGCACTGTCGCTTAGCTTCGCGCACACATGCTTAGCTAAGCGCACACAAGCACACACCTACTTACAACTGCTTAAAAGTGCTTACTTTCGTGCACACCTGCACTAATTTATTTGAAAGAAAAGAAACTGGGGAGATAGGAGAGTGGTGAAAAAGGGGGCACAAAGAGGGTAGGACAGTAGGAAAACAAGCTCGGGATTTGCAGGAAGGATGTAGGAAAGGCCCATAGCTGTCCATTTCTTTATCAGCAACAGCTGTGCATATTTCTGTAATTTGGTGTGAAACTTGAAACCTTCCACCCCTGAGAGAGGGGGGAGGAGAACAAAATATGTTGTACAGCCAATTGTAATTTCCACTTCACATGTCCAGCAGACATGTCTGAAAAATAGGCAGTTATGTATGGGGCGTAATTTTTTTGCAGGAACAGAGTGCCCTTTTTTTTTTCAGGTGAGAGTGGAATGCAAGGTACAGGAAGTAGGTATATTTGGGGAGGTAGGTAGGGGAGGTTGACAGACAAGACAAACAAGATGCATACAGGGGCGGAGTATGACACATGTGGGGGGGAAACACAATTGACGGGGACGGATGTTGGGATATCGCGAGTCCATGAGCCCACAGATGGCAACAGTGGAACTGAGTTCCCCACCCATGGGCAGTTGCCACTGTGCCTTCACAGCCCAGGACGGGGCTGTGCTGGGGGCTGTGTAGGATGGGCAGCAGGGACACCCATGAGTTGTGCCACCTGAGCCTCAAGCTGGTGTAGGGATTCAAGCACAGAGTGCCTGATCTCGCTACGCACCACAGACCGGATACTTTGGAGGGTGAGTGGACGGTCTCCTCCGGCCACGCTTGCAGAGGGGGGACGAGCCCCATCCCCTGCAGTGCTTCCACCCGAAGGTGGCACAGGGCCACCGGAGGAGGTTCCGGCCTGGGCACTAGTGCCAGGTGCACTCGCCAGCTGAGGTGGGAGATGTGGGTCTGCTGGAACCCGCCTTCCCTGTGGTCCTATGTTTAAAAATATTTTATGACATTTTGGGTTAGTAACAAACAATACCATTCCAAATTAGTTGTAACAGCATGCATCAGTATTCCCATTAACCAAACACCCATGAATTCCAAACATTGAACAGCAAGCATAACACATGCATATTTTGAACAACAGTACACAATCCAACAGCATGCAGGGTCGATTGATGGCAACAGGCCATCAGGTTTGGATATGTGAACGGGGCACATGCAGCAATGTACATGCAAATATGTTTGAACCAACAGGACAAATGTCCATAGGAATTGATTGTGAGTACACATACCCAGTTTGTTGTGGAATGGCATTATTTCTGAATATAGGGTAGGGTGAAGAAATATTTCATTAACAACTTCAACTACCTATACATATGCTGTACATCTCTAGTAGCTGCAGATATATATACCCTACAGGTCTTAATACAGTTTCCTATATGTAACCTTAGGAATGTTGGTGATGGGACTGTTACTGCTACATTAATATACAATTGCATTTTTATTCATACACATTCATATCTGGCTATGTCCAGGTACAGCATCCTGCTACATTTCATTTATATGGCTCTAGACAACTGTGGATGTTCATTATTTCATACAACCATACTATCTCCATATTGCAAGGGTACAGCAACATATCCAAATTGTGGGACAGACACATTCCAGCTTCAGTACTTTATTTCAAACATTTCACTTTTTGGTTGTGACTGTCTCATTCGTTTCATTATGTACTGACTGCAGTATACTTTATTCAGAAGTTATAACAGCTTTCTTGGTCGAGTCATACCTCTTTCTCACACTCTCACTTGTTTTATTTTTACAATTCAAGATGGTACTTTATTTTAGGCATTATTAACATGTCATACTTGATTACAAAAATCCTTTCCAACAGACTCACTTGTTTCCTATGGCAGATTTTCTAAGGGGATGTATTTGACACATGCCTATTGTCTTTAGCTTGTTTACCACTGATTTTCAGGCTGCAGCAGATTATCTGATATTACACTTCCATTATTTCAGACTTGTTTAATTTTTATTTCTGGATTACAGGCTTCATCACTTATCTAATCATACAGTACTAGCATAATCTTTCTTCTAGTGTTATTTGAACTTTATTAATATGTAACTACAGTGAACTCTTTTACAAGCTGTCTCACTTATATTGTATAACAATTACAGAAATATAATTACTAACCTGCCTGGTGGCGCAACCGCTCCAGCCTATCACCATAGGCTCGCTGATTCAAGGAACGCACACCTGCAGCTGTAATATAAATGAAGTAATACTGGAACATACATCTCCATAATATCAGCTAGGATAATTCCTTACATACATAATTACATGGATACTTACTCAGTAGTGGGGCGTTGGGCATTTGCCGGGCCTCCTGGATCCAACGGTTCAGTTGGTCCTGCTTCCATCTCTTCAGGTCCACATGGTGGTGACGGACCTGTTCACCAGTCCTTGGTATGCCTGTGGCACTGGTGAGATCATGTGCCAACCGGTTCCACGCCTCTGCTTATATGCACCCCACAGAACCTGGCCCTGTATGAGTTGAGCCTCATGATCTTGGACTAGGAGCCAAACCATGTATTTGGACTCCTCAACACCCCACCTCTGTGCTCAAAAGCGACTACCCTTTCCTACACCTGCCATCCTGACTGCAAATAGGTTCCACAATCAGTTATGCTGCGTATTCTCACCTATGGGGCTTATATATGCCATTTGTCCCGCACTTATCTGTGATTGGCCATTTTGGAATTGTATCAGCTTCACAAAACCTGCTTTGTCATGCTTCTATTTCCATTCATTCTTATATATATGTTAATACTGCATTTTTCAGTACAGCTGTCATGGCTTAGTGGTTCAGTACTTTGACTATGATGCACAGTATCCTGGGTTCGAGCCTGGGCATTGCTTTTGTTTTTATTTTACTACTGTCTAGACAGGCTAGGAGGTGTGTCTGTTTAAAAGTGGCTTTGATACAGGTTGCTCAACGTTGCACGCCGGTAAGCCGGTTGGCTCACTGCGCATCTCCGCTCACACGGGTTACGCTGGTTAATGCGTTATTTGGCTATGAGCATGCATATTACGCTGTGTGAAATGTTGTGCAACTATGGGCACACACTTTCAGTGTGTTAAAGCATTGCTCAACTCTGGGCACTCCTGTTACACCTGTTAAACCACTGGTCCCCTGCTGGCAAACATACTCAGCTTGTTAGAGCGCTGCTCAGCTATGGGAACTTATAAAATATTTTATTTTTTTATTGTGTCAGATTTCTTCATAAATACATGGCCCATTTCATTGCATTTTATAGGTTCATAGGTTCATAGGTTCATACTAGGCTATCTGCCCGAGGGCATTTACAATTTAGTATGGGGAACTATACCCATTATTTTGCTGTGCCTCTGTCGAGCAGTGACACTGAGGTAATCCCTGGGGTATATCTGCGATCTCCCATCCATTGGTCAAGATTTCTCTTGAACAAGGCCAGCGAGGTGCTCTGCCTCACATATACCGGGATTTTATTCCACAGCATAGGGAGTCTTTGGGTGATGAATCTATCCCTCCAGCACATCCTATCAATAGCCGTGTCGAGGTTTAAGTCTCTTGTGGCTCTGACGGATCTAGATTTTTGAGGTGAAGCATATTCATCAAATCTGGGTTTGATATGGCCTTGTATGTTAGGCAAAGGTCACCTCTGTGAATAGAGCTGGAGTTCTTTCAGTCGGGCAGCATAGGACAGATGTTTGAGACCCTTTATCCTTTTGGTGAGGAACTTTGTGGCCTCTCCAGCTGCTGCAAGTGTCGGATCAGATACATTCCGAATGGGGCATTGTACTCAATCATTGGTCTGATGAGTGATGAGTATAGGAGACTATGACCTCCCTTGATCTAGATGAGAATCCCTTCATGATAAGGTGGGCAATGTAGAAGGTCTTCCTAACTACTTTAGCTACATGGGTGTCGAATGACAGACTACTATCAACCTGGGTCTCCAGGTCCCTGATAACTTCTTCTGTGCTCAGTGGATTGCCACCTATTTGGTAGCTAGGGGTAACCTTGTTTTTATGACTATGCATTTTTGGCATTTAACTTTAGGCCATGGCTCTGGCACCAGTTATCCGTTTCTGTGAGACCCTTCTGAAGGATATCTGTGTCAGATGTGTTTTCTACTATGAGTTTGCAGTCATCTGCAAACTTTGTCATAACCCTACTGTGTTTGCTTGTACAAAGTAGATGCCAAACAAGAGTGGGCCCAGGACTGAGCCCTGTGGTACACCACTTGTGACAGGCTTTGAGTCTGACATGGCGCCAGCAACTCTGATCCTGTGGGTTCTGTCACTCAGCCAGTTTGCAACCCATCTTGTGATGTATGGGTTAACATTTAAGCTGATGAGTTTTTCAATGATACAGATCGAGGTAGGCTGTATGGACTGCCTTTCCCTCATCAATGGCTTTGGTGACTGTTTCGAAAAAGTCAACCAAGTTTAGAAGGCATGATCTGCCTTTGACAAAGCCAAACTGGACTTTTACTTAAATTATAATTGTATATATATATACATATATGTCAGGGGATTGTTTCATGCTTATTTCACTAAAAATAAAAAAAATGATGTTGTTGGGGCTCGAACTGTGACTGCCTCCTCTTTGGCCGACGTCTCTATCGCTACACTATTGCTACTTGGCTTATTTTGCATATTTAGAGCTTATATGGTTTTTCAATGACTGCTAACTGTGGCTGAGCGAAGGGCACACCTGCGCAAATGAGAGCAATTACAGGCAAACATTTTTGAAATAAAAACAAAAAAAATGAAACTATTCATTTTTACGTTTTACATTTCAGTTGGGTCAATAGTCTGTAGGGGCATGTGTGCTGTTGTGTTTCTTGACATTTCCACGGACTTGCTCGTGGGAGTTTCCTTTTGGGACTGTGATTCTTCTGGGGGCGTGTCACTTTGCAGGTCTTGCCATGCGGACATGCCCCCAACATTGCTACATGGACCATGTTAGCCTAGGGTGTGATTCAGCATGCCCTCATGAATATGCATGGCATGCTGACATCACCCCGTTTAACTGCAGCCTCCGTGCAAGACTTGCTAACTCTTACACGGAGGCTTCACGAATCCTGCAGAATGTCTTACTATTTCTATGGAGTCAAAAAAAATAAGAATTGCAGTCTAAATTGTGGTCAAAAGTTAGAAAGTGATAAATTGAAATCCCATTATCCTTTCCTGGATTCAAGCATATTGAAAATTCAGCTTTACTTTCTGTCAAAACGAATGTACTGATTTAGCAATAAAACCCTCACGTTTAAACTTTGACTTATGAAATTAGTTATTTCAGGTAGTCTTAGTGAATATAATAACATTCAAAATGCCCAAGCTTCAAATTTCAGCTTTCATATTATTTTGTAATATTTTATATGATTTTCTATGTAAATGACAAGAGATCTTGTACAGTTAGATTTCTGTCATATGTATGTATATGTAATAGACATCTTTTCTTAAAATCAGTTTATTTAAATATATTTTTGTCTTATTTTGCAACTAGTATTCTACCTTATTCTCTGTATCATGTATTTCTAAAATCTCTCATCAAAGTGCTATTTCATCATCAGCTCTCTATTAAACATTATAATATATGTACATATTTCTTAATTTATTGCTACTGCTCATTTATTATTCTTACATAGTATATATTGCATCCCTTGTGTATATAAATATTCATAAAATGTTTACTATTATTAATTCTAATATTACATGCAATCTTGACTACATATAAAATAATTCCTGATTATTTAAATTCAATACATGTGTTTATTCATTGTTAAATGCTATTGGGATCTAAACTGACATCAGAATCTGGCTACATCATACGAAAAATGACAGCTCACAGCAAACAGCAGCCGCTAATTTCCTCTGTTAGTTTCCCATGCTTCTTACTTCTTTTAAGTGGTTCTAACAAGTAACAAACATCTAATTTACTTCCTTCAATTAACATGTACAGTTAATATGTATAGTTAAAGTTAATAATAGGGCAGTATAAGCTGTAAACATGCAAAATGTGAGCAAATTAAATGTTACAACATTAATTTATATTAAGTATATGATATGCTATAACATTACTATCTTTTGTCTTATCAATTCTTCTCTTCTAAGAAAGGAAACAATGTTATTTTGAGCAGATTTCTAATATAATTTGAGAAAAGAAAAACAATAGAAAGTACTTTTTTTTCTTTCACAGACATCACTGATGAACTTTGACCTAGACTTTCTTCAGCACAGCTCAAGGCGAGAACATTGTAACATTCTGGAGACATGGAACATTCTTTTGTTCTCAAGCTTTCCCTTAGTTGTTTCATAAATGACCTGTGAAAGGAGTGTGTTATACAGGAACAAGGAAAACAAAATCATCAGCAGTTTAACACTTCCAATTAGCATATTACTTAGATATGACAGTCAATTAACTTAGCAATGCATATACTAAGTACTGTTGAATAAACAAATAAAATTATTAACTCATATAACTTTAAAGTTACCAATTATATTGCTTATAATGTAATAACATTTCCTTACAGAAAGTATTATAATACAACTTTGTTACAAAATGTATTTGTTTAACATTTAGAAACACACTTATAGTTAAGTTAAATGAAATATATTAAGTCTTTTATTTTAAATTTAGTAAAACAATAAAGCTAACCATTCATATTCCCCATCATGAAAATTATTTAGCTTAAATAAAAATATATACTTAGAGGCTTAAAGTCCAGTACAAAGATTTTACTTAAAAAGCAAATCTATTGTTTCAGAAAATAATAGTCCAACAATTAGTGAATAAGAGCCATTTTTTTAGGCTTTTTAGTTTAGAAGCAGTTTCCAAAAGTTCAGCTCACTGTCTCTTCAGAGATATAGTATTCCACTCCATTTCTTCAGTATTAAGGATGTTATTGTTGTTAACAATAACAGATGCCTCCTACAACATGCTAAATATGTTGTTTTTTTCAGAAAGGAATAATTTGATCTTTGCAGGAAACACCAACGTGGCTTTAATATTGATCTTTATAAGTTCTGTGATCAGTAGAAATCAGGATTTTCTTTTGCAAATTACTTTACTGGAATAGTCATCACCCTGTTTTAATAGGTGGGCTTTTATATTTGATATTTTTCCAAACTAGACATGAGCTTAACTATAATTAAGCATTGTGGTGAGTTTTCCTTCTTAGAAGGTGTTCTCAGGTATCTATGTGCTCTTTCAGTTCCGAAAGACAAAGCTTTGGGTAGATTTAATATTTGATCTAGCCAGGTAGTTAGTTTACTATACTGCCTCCCTCGTACTTCTCAGGTATACCATAAATTCAAATGCTATTTAATCTCAGTCTATTTTCTAATTAATTGAGTTTCCTATACGCCAGTTATTTTGTTAAAAGAAATTCAGTCTGAGACTCACCTTGAGTTATTCTACTTTCATGATCATTCATAGTCTCTTCCATACTACTGATTTGTGCCCTTGTCATTTTATAATAGCTTTAAAATGTTCTATCTTCTTTCTGGTCTCTTCTTTGAAACATTCTAGTTTTGTATCCAGTTTGTCTATTTTAAGTAATATACCCTGTATACTAGATAATATTGACTGAATGTCTTTTTTAAAACAAAAATTCTGATTAACATTTCTCGCATGACTTATGTTGAACTTGCATCTATCTTAATCAAATGGTTGAAATTCTGACAGAAAAACTATTGCTTTTGAAGAACTTGAAGCTATAAATCTTTTCTCTATTAAAGAATACAATTAACTAGTAAGTATCTTCACATTTTAATTTTTGATTACATTTTCTGTCAGAGAAAAGTTTTCACTGATGGAGCTTTCACCAGTTGCTGCTGTCATTTAGCCATCTTGACCACACCCCACTATTTGTTATGTTCTTTATGTAATGCTATCATTTTTCCTGAGCTTTACTCTGCAGGTTTCCACTGAAAAGGGGTAGGTTTTGCCCATCTGGACTATTCCAGTAAAAAATGCAATGAATGAATATTAAATATTCTATAGGAACTGGTATTAAAACAGTGGTGACCTTATAGCTGCCCTCTTTTGAATTCCATAATAGCAGACTCAGTCTGCACTAGAGAAAAAATTTTAGCATTCAGCTTTGGATATAGTAGTCATGAGTCATAAAAATCATGAAAAAAGTACATGAAGTAATCTTAAAATGTCATTGGAATTTATAAGGGTTCATAAGGTCTTGTAAACCTATGACCAAGAAACCATCAGGAAGCTCAGTTGCATGACAATGTGTCATCCATTAAGAAACTTTTTCCCACATATCTCAAGTGAACATTTTCAGTCACACATCCAATCATGTAGAGTGGTATTAAAGCATATTAGGGAAGTACTCTCCTTGATTTGTAAGGTTAGCCTGTTCCAGAAATGGGGAATACATTGAGTTAGGTACCTGTCACACCATCTGATATTTTTGATGGAAATACTATGGTAAAGACATAGGCAAAATCCCAATGATACACTACAATAAATGCTGCTCTTGAAGCTGAAAGATCTGGCGCCCTGCCCATTCCTGAAAAAAAAAAAAAAAAATCCCTATGCACAAGAAGTGTTTCAGTGCTGTTCTACAGTTTTTTCATTTTATTTATTACTTAACATCACTCCTTCATTAGCAGTTGCGGTGCATGCCTTCAGTGCTTCAGTCAGGACACCTTCCAAAGGTGCAAGGTGTTATGGGTCATAATCAGAAGTGCTACTTCATGGAAGACAAGTGCAAAAGCAAACACTTTCGTAAGAAAAGATCATTTTGTATTTATTTATGAAATTATTTATGTATTTATTTATTTATTCTGTTTTGCCTATTATGAGTTGAAGTATGCCATGGACCTTATAGCGTCTGTGCAAAACCCATATTTGACTTTCTGGAGTAGCATATTTAATAGCTGAGGCTGTTGCATGCCATGAGTATTTTTTTTTTACACTTTTACCATAACATTCCTTGGTTTTTAGGTCCTTGGAGCAGTTGTTTGCTTTAATAATGTTTCTGTTTAGGTGAAGGAGTTCAACGAATACTGAATAATGCATACCAATGAATGATAACAGAGATCACAGATTAGCAGTCTATATAGGAGGATAAAGGTTGCAGGTTTAGTGTACCAGAGCAACTATGGGTCTATGAGCTGAGTTTTTTTTTTTTTTGAGAACAACATTGATGTCTTTCAAGATGGTTCGGGTTTAAAGCAAAATACATGATGACAGGGGAATTATATTCAATGATGGGCCTAACAAAGGAGGAATAAAGTAGGATCATAACTTCTTTTGGAGCTTATTAAGATCACATAAAGGATAACATTTCCTAATGACAACAGAGACATCCTGGTCAAACATGAGCCTGTTGAAGACCCTGAGTCAATAATGATTATGTCAGATTTAAGTGGAACATTATCCACCTGGTAAGTAATAGTGATGCGAAGTTTACTAAATGAAACTATCCCACCTTTTTGCCATTCAAGGCAAGTCCATGATTAAAACACTAAGCATTTGAATGTTCTAGTCATTTTAAGAGAATCTGTGCATCATAATGGGATTTGATAACAACATCCAATTTGCAGTCGTCATCAGTTTGGATAGCCATACTATTTTTATTTTATATATGTTAACCAAGTATGTACACTGGTTTGAAAACCCTTTTCAGACACAACCTGGCCTAGTGGGCAAAAGATAGTTGTTATAAAAAATAAAATATACAAAAGCTGTTCAAGAGATAATATAAAATTAAACATCAAGAAAGGCAATTATTACATACACAACATCAAATGTAACATAATTGTGGAAAGATTAAATAAACAAGGCAATTCTCTTAAGCATTCTGACAGATAGCAAACTGTAATACAAATTATAATTTAATAGTTATGATGCTTTGATGTCAATAGGTTGCTAGGGCTGGATAAGAGCAATATTGAAAGATTAACTTGAGCACAATTCTTTAGGCAGTGAAAAATATTGAAGATAATGAAGGGGGCAGTAAGTAGAAAGGATGACATGATTAAGATAGGAAAATATTGAAATGCCAGAAGTTATGAAAGTGGGGGGGGGTGATAATTCACTTAGAAGTAGGCTTATGGAGAATGTAGTGAGTGTGTAAAAAGCAAAGTGGGAGGGTGGAAGTCTATTGATGCCATTTGTCATGCCACTGAAGTACATACTAAAAAGAGAGCCCAGGACAGAATCCTGTCGGACATCACTGGTAATTATTTTCTATGTAAAGCAAGCACCCCCAACTTTAGTGGAATAGTCAGGCACTTACCTGTCCATCAAACCATATATGGGATACTGTTGAATTGAGACTGTCTAATAATAATGCTGGCATGAGGGAAAATGCTATAGGCCTCAGCAAGGTCTAGGTAGGCAGCTGTACTTAATACTTTTATTCTTGGCCTCAGTAATCCTTCAAACACATTCAACTAAATGGACTCTATCTAAAGTGATTCCAGGAGGAGAGAGATGGGAGTGTGGATAAGATTATGTTGGAATAAAATGTGTCTACAAGATTATTTACAAAGTCCTCAAGTTCACAGAATGAGGTAGTATTGAAATGCATTCAGTACAGAATTTTTGGAAATTTTTAAGCTTTCTAATACAATCAAAAAGGCCTCATGTTCGTCTTTTGCAGTTGCTGCAACCTGAAATTCATAGCTGGCCTTGCTTTTTATAATGGCAAGCTTAAGAGATTTACATATTGGTTTTAAACCCCTTTTATAATGATGAAGTGGTCATCTTTTATACATGTCTGGGAGCTTTTTTCTTTTTTTTTATTATACTTTTTTTTTATTTTGATTGGAAAGTTGCCCTGTATGTGTTTAGGGTTAAACTTATAATTACAGTTACAGTGGACTGGTATAAATATCTCAGTAAGTCAGTCTAAAATTATATGTTGATGTATATATTTCCTGACATGTATAATAAAATCCTTTTAATATATGTTTTTAAGTATTTCTAAAGTGAGATAGAAACTTTGCAGCCATGATTTTAATCTCAATAAACTTGCCTGAAGTTTAAACAGAATTGAGACCTACTCCACATATTGAAATCAATTACAGATTAAAATAATGACAAGTGTAATGCATGTTATGACTTATTTTGTGTTCGCTATTTGAGTGAATTTATTCTGACCAGAATTCAGTGTAATTTCAAAATATAATTTGCAAATATATTCAAGATAGATAACATAGATTGCTTTTCACCATTTAATAATTTATTTAATAAAGGAGGTGTCACTGATACATTGTCCAGATAATATAGATTTGAATGTTGGCCCCATTTTATATCATACAGACTTAAGGCATTCTGTTATCTAATAAAACTGAATATTTTGACAATTCTACTCATTTACTTTATATCTGTCTCTTGTAAGATATTGAGATTTCATCTCACTGGTCCATTTATTTGGGATACACTTGCTAGTCATTTTAAAATGAATTAGCATATCATCAGAGGAAGATCTTGGTTCCAAGTTTTATGCATGCTGGTATTTCATAAATAGATTCAACACCAATAACAAAAATATTTCTTAATTAGGCCTTGCGATAAATTGAAAAAAAGGTGAAATCTCTAGAATGATGGTGGTTATCACCATGGCGTTCACATAGATCACAGCCTGGGGTTAAGTCTTTCATTTACCACAGATTGCTATCCTGGGATAAGGAGAAAGATACCAAAAAATCTGAAATTCTTCGGTGGTACTGAGATGTGAAAGAAATGTAAGCCGATAAGTTCCAAAAAGTTATAAACCAGATTTATTAAGCCAAAGATAAAAAGTTAAAAAATCAAGTGCTTTCAACTCCTAAGTTAGGAGACTTTATCAAGATAAAGCACGCACAAAGAAACATCACTTTTATATCATAAAAGTTAATTAGCAATAGAACTATGAACCAATCACATTCATTACTACTAAAGGTTCAAATAACATATGATACATTGTTTAAAGGTGTATAACCAAATAATCATATCTGAAATATAATGGTTGCATTTACTTGCAGTACATTGAACTCATATTGCTGTATTGTGTTGCCAAACATTGACAGTCTTGCATTTTCACCAG
Source organism: Protopterus annectens (assembly GCF_019279795.1). Taxonomy (NCBI): domain Eukaryota; kingdom Metazoa; phylum Chordata; order Ceratodontiformes; family Protopteridae; genus Protopterus; species Protopterus annectens. Next base: position 1,655,511,034 of record NC_056728.1, on the reverse strand, counting down.
AAACTAAACTTATTAAAACACTAAAAATATAAATGTATTTTATTACATTTAATCCAAGGTTAAAATGCATAATGGATAATATATAATATATGATATATGATATATGGATATATGAATGAATGAGTGTGTAAGTGAGGGTCAGAATACACATAATATAAATATAAAATATGAAATATATAATATAAAATATGTAATATATAAAAAATTGTAATGCATATATTCAAATAACCCTGTTAGCAAAGATAAAATGTTGTAAAATTAATGTATAAAAATACATTTTAAAACCGCATATAAAAGCATAAGTACAATATAGCAACTATTTATATAAAAGCATTCAAAGAAAAAACTTTTTATATCTGCCTATACTAAAAGTTCATAAATAATGAATAAATATTATGTAATAATAATAAATACTTATTCCCACATTGTAAGGTTTGGCAACACAATACAGCAATGTGAGTTCAATGTACTGCAAGTAAATGCAACCATTATATTCCAAATATGATTATTTGGTTAATCAAATTGTGAAAGCACATGTGAGTTTCATAAATTAAACAAATTCATATTATACAAAAGATGTCCATAAGGTTTCCTTGTAGATGCCACTAGATGACATGTAAGTTCAAAGTAGAAATATTTAACTCCATCATTCCCCCAAGATCATTTATTTTCTAAGGAAATAAAGAGACATACTTGCACCACCATGTAAAGACTGTATTCATAACACAATAACTGTAATTGCTTGAATAAGATTATGCCAGAAATTAGATTTTACCAAGAAGAAATCATCAATATGAATCTATAATTAACTAATTTGCATAAGAAGTGTGTGAATCACCCTGCAGTTATGCGAGAAAGAAGCCATTTTTTAGTGGAATACGGAGATACAATGGGAGCTGATATGGTGCTTCAGCATACTTGGACATTTGTAGTGAAGAGGTTGCTTGGGTGAAATGTATATGTCAGTGCTTGTGCATACCTGGATATTTTACAGTAAATGAATATGACCGCAAGAGAATTAGCACAAGATTAATAAAATGTTTATTTTACTGCTTGTGCATACCACAACATGTTACTGAAGGGATGACTTGGGTAAAATGTTAATTTTACTGCTTGTGCATAGCAGGGCATTTTACTGAAGGGGTTGTTCATAGATTCATAGGTAGGTACTAGGCTATCTGCCCGAGGGCATTTATAAGCCTAGCCAGAGTGTGTCGGCTTTTGCCACCCCATTGATTAATTAACTGAGCCTCTGTCAAGCAGAGCCAATGAAGTGATCCCAGGGGTGTATTTTCTGTTACCCATCCACTCTTCAAGGCTTCTCTTGAAGAGTGTAAGTGAGGGGATCTGCCTAATGTAGTTAAGAATCTTGTTCCAAAGCATAGGGAGTCTCTTGTGACAGGAATCTATCCCTGCAGCATGTTCTATTTATTGTTGTGGCGAGGTTTAGCTCACTAGAGCGTGTGGCTCGCAGTGACTTGGATTTCTTTAGGTGGAGCATGTCCATCAGTTTAGAGTTGGACATGGCGTTGCAAGTCAGGCAGGGATCTCCTATGAGTAAGCAATATGTCACTGAGTACAGCCGTAGTTTTTTCAGTCGGGCTGCATAGGACATATGTTTGAGGCCAGTAATCCTCATGGTGAGGTGCTTTTGTGGAGTTTTCAGCTGTTGGAAGTGTCTTGTGAGGTACATCCCAAATGGGGCATTGTACTCTATGATGGGTCTGATGAGTGACGAGTAGAGGGGCACTATAACCTCTTTATTTCTAGATGCGAACCCCTTAGTAGTTAGATGGGCCACATAGAAGGATTTCCTAACTACTTTGGCAATATGACTGTCAAAGGAGAAATTACTATCTACCTGGGTGCCCAGATCTCTTATTACCTCTTCTGTATTAATGAGGCTGCCACCTATGTGGTAATTTGTGGGTGTTTTGTTTTTCCCAAATGGGATGACTATGCATTTTTTGGCATTTAGCTTGAGGCCATGACTTTGACACCAGGTGTCTGTCTCAGTAAGGACTTTTTGAAAGATGTTCGTGTCAGCCAGAGAGTCAATTATGGCTCCCAGTTTGCAGTCATCGGTGAACTTGGTTAGCCATAGTTCTCCTGTGTTTGCCTGTACTTCTAAGAAATATATGCTGAACAGTAGGGGTCCCAGAACCGAGCCTTGTGGGACACCACTTGTGACTTGTTTAGAGTCGGACCTGGAGCCCGCTATTCTTAGCGTGTGAGTTCTGTCTGTAAGCCAGTTGGCAACCCATCTTGTGACGTAGCGGTTTATGTTCAGGCTGGTGAGTTTTTCTATACTACCTGAGTGAGGAATGGTGTTGAATGCCTTGGCGAGATCAAGGTAGGCTGTATGAACCACCTTTCCCTTGTCTATGGCCTTGGTGACTGTCTTGAAGAAGTCAACCAGGTTTAGTAGCCATGATCTGCCCTTAACAAAGCCAAACTGGGTTAGGTCAAGTGTTTGAAGGTTCCCAATGTCTTTGTTAATGAGTTCCATGATGATGCGCTCCATAGCCTTGCAGACCAGGCTAGTCAGGCTTATAGGGCGAAAGTTACCAGGGTCAGTTGTGGCCCCTCCTTTGTGGAGCGGAATAACCGTTGATGTGCGCCATTCTATGGGCACATAGCCTGTGGAGATGCTGAGGTTGAACAGCATGTTTAGGTGGGGGGTTAGTTCGTTCTGTAGTTCATGCAAGACACAGCCTGGGACACCATCTGGCCTCATCGATGTTGTGTTTTTGGCTTTTGATAGGGCTGTTTTCACCTGTGCTTCTGTGATTTCCAAGACACTAGACTTTTCCAGTATTGTTGTGGGCCATTTTGAAGGTGAGAGGGAGGTGAGGTTTGCACTGAATCTATCTGCCAAGATGTTGGCAATATCAGTAGGTTCAGTATATTTTGTGCTATTTTGCACTAGCTCAGAGCATATCTGCAAGTTGCACTTAGATACTTGACATAGTTAAAGAAGGCTTTGGGGTTATCTTTCAAATCCTTGGCTATTTTTCTTTCGAAGTTAGCCTTGGATGATTTTATGAGGGACCTTAGTTAATTACTGATACTGATCAGGAATGTCTTTCCTTCTTGTGATTTGCTTTTTTTCTGAACTAGTTTCCTCCTTTTGTTGTATAACCTGTTTATGGCAGGGGTCCACCAGACTGTTTTCCTTCTCTTAGGGGAGTGAGTCTTGATTTTGCTAGGGATGGCATGATCCATGCATCCTTGTAGGTGCTTATAGAGTGCAATTGTAAAGGATTCTGCATCTTGGGCAGTGTTATCCTTTAGCATGGGGGCTGAGAAACTTACCACCTCTGCCTTAAGTAAGGTGAAGTTTGCTTTCGAAAAGTTTTTCACTGTGGTTTCCTTGGTTGGGGGTGGTGGTGTGGTGTGGGCATCCAGGGTGATTAGTTTATGGTCTGATCTAACCAGTGACAGGTTGACCTCTGGTATGGAACACCTGTCACCCATGTTGGTGATGACCAGGTCCAATATGTTGTGGCCTCTGGTAGGGGAGTTTACCAGCTGATCCAGGGCATTTGAGTTGATAAATTCCAGGAAGTGCTGAGCCTGGGAGTTTGTACTCAAGTAGTTTTCCCAGTTAATGGTAGGGTAATTGAAATTGCCCAATATCAGGGTGTTCAGTAGGACCTTCATGTTTTACAGTGTCTCCAGAAAGGCAGAGTGGTGACCCTTGGTCATGGAGGGTGATCTGTAGCAGGCCACAATTTGCATTGCAGATTTGCCTAATGTTAGCTGCACATGGATGATCGCATAGGTATCATGCTGTGCCACTAACCTGGAGGTGTGGATATCCTTGATGAATATGGATACACCCCCTCCTTTTGTGTTTCGGTCCGTGTTCTGTGGCCGAAATGTGTGGTATGAGTTATAGTCCAGTAGTGCTGGAGTGTTCTCTGGAGCCTTGACCCAGGTTTCAGTTATTGCACAGATGTCAATGTTCTCCATACTTAGGACTGCTTCGAGAGCATGCATTTTGAGATTTAAACTCCTGGCATTGAGTAGCATAACCCTCATTTTTTTACTTGTGCTGTTTACGGAGGTGGGTTTGAATTTTGAGCCTTGCCTAAAAAAGGCACTATGGGAGCAGCAAGAGCCTTGGCCAGTATTTGAAAGCCAAGGGGTGACAGGTGCAATTAGTCTCTTGCGAAGCAATGTGGCTTGTCGAGCATGTCATCCCAGGCTGACAGACACTGGATCCCCTTTGAATGACACCAGAAGCTTAGCCAATTGTTGAAATTGATAATTTTTTTCTTTATACTGAGGTATCATTCTTGGTGAGGGCAGGATGCTACTTAAGGTCAGGGTCATACCCGCCTGGGCTACATGATCAGAGAGCTCTTCCATGTCTCTTTTCATGTAGTCCAGGGAGGTACATCTCAGGTCATTCACACCAACATGAACAATGACAGAGTCATATTTGTACTTGCTCCAGAGTGACCTGAGTGCTTGTGTTATGTGGTGGAGTCTGGCTCCTGACAGGCAGCTAACAGTAACCTTCTCCTTGTACAGCCTAGTGAGTGGGGCTTCGGTGTGCCTGACTATTGAGTCACCTATTATTAGTGTGTTAGATATGTTATTTTGCCTTAAGGGCTGTGATTGTGCAGCACATTGATTTTGTGTTTTATGTGTTGTCTGGTTTGTGACGGGAGGTGCAGGTTTTGTCGGTGTCTGTTTTGGAGCTCTCTGATGCTTTTGCAGGTTTTTATTTAGATGCTCCGAGTATGATTTTGTTTATTTATGTGTATTTTTTGCCAGTGCTGGTTTAGTAGGTCTATGTGAGGCTGGAGGTGTGGTTCAAGTGTTAACCTTCTCCTCATGACTGCCTGTTCCAGTCTTGCGTGGAGAGACCTTAGCCTCCAGTTTGGCTGTATAATTGCATCTCTCGCATATGTTAGTGTTTTGTGGTAGGAGGATAGGGCTGTCTGTAGACATGAGGCAGTTGTAACATTGACTCAGGATACCCAGATTCACCATCTGGACTGGAGAGTACACCTGAAGTTGCCCTTTGGTCATGCCTGAATAGTAGGGTGAGCTGCTTAGTTGCTTGGTTGGTGAGGGGTGGACAAAGAGCCTTGCCTGCTAGGCAGTCAAGTGTCTGGGTATATTAGTGCTTGCTATTAGGACTGAGCAAGTGCTGGACTGTAGGATGCTTTTTGAGTGCTTAGGTTGAGAGCTAGACTAATTTCAAGTGAACAACTGAAGAGGAGACTTAGTGGAGCTGGGAATAATTTAACCCTAGCTAACCAGTGCTGCCCGGTGCACAAAACTGTGCAAACGTGCTTTTTAAACTACTAACTTCTGGGCTGGAACCACTCGTCCAGGAACAGACAGCTGCTCAAAGTTCCCCGATCTCACAGATGAACAGAGAAACTTCCCTCTATCCAAGTAAGGTATGGGCAACTCAGAAACTTGTAACACAGCCCTGAATTCAGCACTAGCCTGAAAACTGTACTATACTAGCTTAGAAAAGCGGGAAACAAGACATTTTTTTTTTGAAAAGATGAGGCAAAAACAGTAAAAAGTACACTTAAAACAGCTTTAAACGACTACAAGCAATCAGAAAAGGCTATCACACTTTAGTGTGTAGCCTACAACAGTTAAAGAATTTATTTAAGCAAAAAACGTTTTAAAAGTGCAGTCAGACAAATAAGTACAATATGTGAAAAAAACAAGCTTTTATATCACAATTAGTGCTGAAAAATCAGCGTTTAGGTGGAAAACAGTTAAGTACAGAATGAAAATACAGAAAACTGATACTCAATCACTCCAAAGTCTCTCATTTAAGCTAGAAGGCTTGTATCAGTTTAAGGCTTTCTAGTGCTTTCCAGTAGGTTAGTTACAGGAAAGATGGAAAACAAATGCAGATGTGGTCTTTTAAACCAGAAAGTTGAAAGAGATGGACAACTTCCTGAATGATCAATAAACTACAATTCCTGGGCCAAGAACCACTCCTCTTGTGGTAGACAGGCTACCTAGTACTTACCACTCCCACTGATAAGCTAAAAGGCTGCACTCCAACACAAAGGCTTGGGGGGCTCAGAAGCTTACAAACAGTCCTGGATACAGCAAATCTGCATCTGGACTAGACTAGTTACAGGAAAGGTGGGGGTCAAGCGCAAACACAGGCTTTAAAACCAGAAAGTTGAGAGAGATGGAAAAAAAAACTGCCCAAATGACCAATAAACTACAATTTCTGGGCCAGAACCACTCCTCTTATGGTAGATAGGCTACCTAGTATCAAGAAATAAAGGTGCAGGTACTCCACAACAATCAAAGCCAACCAGTCTCAGAAATAATAAAATGAACTTGAAATTTGATGATCCACTTGCTTTCTTCCTTCTCAGTAAAATTACTGATATTCCCTGGCCTCATGGTGGTATGTATCAGTTCTAAAACTGAAAACTCAAAGGTATGTGTAGTACCATGTAACAAGATGTGTTTGGCTAAGGCATTGGTTTCACTCTCCCTGATGATAGCATATAAGTGTTCTCTAATTCTTTCATCAGATTTTGAGCAGATACAGGACACGGTCTTAATGACAGGGTTAGTTTGAAGCCCTTTCTACTTGACCGTCCCCTGAAACACTGATGTCCTTTTGTTTTGTTTTAATTTTGGAGAAAATAACAGAATGTTTTAATAACTGACTCTGCTTTTAATTATTCATGATAATGAAAAGTATTTTTGTTTTTAATGGCTTATTAATTAATTATGACAATGAGTATGGTTTTTATTGGGTGATGAGTTAAGTGCTGTGTATTTAAGTACTTTGAATGAACAGTTTTCATTTAAGTCTGAAGAAGCGTGCTTTGTAGACGTGAAAGTGCTTACTACTATTTTCACTGAATAAAGGACTTCATTTTATTATTTCTGAGACTGGTTGGCTTTGATTGTTGTGGAGCACCTGCACCTTTATTTCTTGATACTTTGATGTTTTTGGGTACAGCAGGTACCTTACCCTTAGAGAGCTCTTTGTGGTCTAGATAGGCTACCTAGTGCTTACCACTCCCAATGATAAGCTAGAAGGCTTCCCTCCAACACACAAAGGCTTGCGGGGCTCAGAAGCTTACCAACAGTCCTGGATATAGCAAGTCTGTATCTGGACTAGGCTAGTTACAGGAAAGGTGGGAAACAAGCACAAGTGCGGCTTTTAAACCAGAAAGTTGAAAGAGATGGGAAAAAAATGCCCAAACGGTCAGTAGCTACAATTTCTGGGCCAGGAACCACTCCTCTTGTGGTAGATAGGCTACCTAATACTCACCACTCCCATTGATAAGCTAGAAGGCTTCCCTCCAACACAGAAAGGCTTGGGGGGGGCTCAAAAGCTTACAAAGAGTCCTGGATACAGCAAATCTGTACCTGGACTAGACTAGTAACATGAAAGGCAGGAAACAAGCACAAACACAGGCTTTTGAATCAGAAGGTTGAAAGAGATGGAAGAGCTTCCCAAACGGACAATAAACTATAATTTCTGGGCCAGAAACCTCTTCTCCTGTGGTAGATAGGCTACCTAGTGCTTACCACTCCCACTGATAAGCTAGAAGGCTTCCCTCCAACACAGAAAGGTTTGGGGGACTCAGGAGCTTACAAATAGTCCTGGATACAGCAAGTCTGTATCTGGACTAGACAAGTTACAGGAAAGGCAGGAAACAAGGTAGGATTTTTTTTTTTTTTTTTACAGAAAAGCAGCTAAAACAGCAGTAAATACACTTCAAATGCAGTGCAGGCTAGCACACGTGTATCAATATTACGGCAAATACAGTTTAATTAAATGCAATTAAATTAACAAATGACTAAAAAACAAGTGCAGAAGGCATTAAATTAACAAGCAGTAATAAGTGCAGAGTAAGAACAACTGAACAGATAGCACGCAGAACAGCAACTAAGACAGTTACAGTAAGAGCAGCTGAATATATATATATATATATATATATATATATATATATATATATTTTTTTTTTTTTTTTTTGAGGGAGGGAACACAGCAGGATTAAGAGGCTACAGGGGTTGTCCTTCTCAAATGCTCTCTTTGTACAGAGTAGGAATACCTGAAATCAGAATATGATCTCACTGAACTCAGTTGAGAGAGCAAATGAGATGGGCCCAGAAGGAGTATCCAAATACAAACTTACAAGAGGGGTAGGCAGTTTCAAAGCCACCAAGATTAACACCAAAACAAGAACAGGGTGGGTGGGAGAACACAGTGGAGACAACAAGAGATAGAAACAATACAGCGCCACTATATATAATAGGCAAGTGTATAAATAAAGCACAGTGCAAATTAAGTTGCAAAAAGTGTACTTATCAGTTTGGAATAGATTCCAACTTTGCAGCTAGCAGCAAATCTATCAGCTTTCCAGCAGTTCATGGAAATGTTGTGTGAGTAAAATGCTCATTTTTCTGCTTGTGCATACTAGGAAATGTTATTCAAGGGGTCGCTGGAGGAGATAATTTATTTGTGTGTCAAGGAAGTGGTTGTTCATACATGGTCAGACTCAGACCGCTGAAGTGATCTCTCAGCAAAATAATTCATTTTGCATTTTAGTGCTTGCACATATTTAAGACTAACTAATGAAGGGGTTACTAAGGGAAATAATTCCTTTGTGTGTCAGGGAAGTGCTTATGCATATCTGGACAAACAAGTTTGCAGATTACAACTCCAATATTAAAGGTGAAACTCTGCACCTAAGAATGGATATGCATACAGCAGTGATATCAGACTGAATTGCAAAAACTGCCTCATTAGCATACTACTCTTTACAACACTTCTCATTTCCATCTCATTACTTTACGCCTTGCTCATTAGCATAAATGGCTTCTATGAATCTCACCTTTGAAATGCTCACTCATAAGCATCAGGAGTACCCCTATCACATTTGCACAAGCAGCTATGAATGCTACCCTAAGAATACAAAACATCTACATATATACATATACCCAACTAAAGTAACCAAATTCATCCATTGTTTTGCTCAAGCAATATAACTACTCTGCTGCCTCAACCCCCTTTCTGGACAGTTGAACCAGGACTCTCCCAGAGGAAACTAAGGAAGTATGTGTATCTGCTGCTACTTAAGCTTCTGTATTTTCTAACCCTGCTTGTTATCTCTGTAAGCTATCTCCCTGCCAGGAAAGCCAGCAGCCTAAACCCCTCTTATTTCAGTCTCTAATCTCACTCTCATCTATTCCCTGAGTTACACTTGCTCCTTCTCTTTTCAGTCCATTTTAGTCCATAGACTGCCCTAGTCGGCTTAGTGCACTTCTGCATTTGGCCACTAGATGGCATCCCCTCCCCACTGTTATTGATATACATTCACTCACTCTTGCATTTTCTCAGCTTTTACTTTCATTTCTCACTTTCTCTCCCATAACTTATAGCCCACTCTACCTATTATATCCAGAACCCCTACTTACCCTGCTACAACTGACTCTCCTGCAAACTATGCTCCACTGATTGGCTCTCGATCTTCTCCTGGTCTCTTCCTGCTCCGTTCGCCCTGCGGGCTCACTCCGCTCCCCTACCCTGCCCCCAAATTCCACACGCCCCTAGCACCTCTAGCTATATCCCTCTTGTAACCACACCCACTTCCTCTCTACACCTATCAACCTCCAACATTGTAGACACACCCTGTACCACCCTATTACCTCCTTGTAACCACACCCACTTCTATTCTATACTATCAGACTCCAATTCTAAATCTCTCACCCAGATAATTAGTCTTCCTTCTCCCTCTAACACCCACTCCTAAAACCCCACCCCCTCCAAACCTACTTAACTCCATACTCCCCACTACCAATCAGGCTTTTACCAGCGTATCCTTGTATAATAATCTTTTATATACATATAAACTACAATTACAACATTATACCACCAAGCAACCTTAATCAACATGCTCTTAAAACCTTCATCCATCTCTATTTTACTACTACTACTTCTTAAACTTTTCTATCTTCACTACCTCACCCAACCCGGTACCTCCTACCATTCACAACTCTATCATGTAACTAACCATCTTAATTCCCCTATCTCACATTCACACTCATCTATTTCTCCCCATTTATACCCTATAAAACACCTCCTATCTTTCTCATACAAATTGTTCCCATCTCAGAAATACTCCATCCCCATAGCAACCAGAAACCCCTTCACCATCACAACAGAACCCTATCCTTTTATTAAACTGCTCAATTACCTCTCTAAACTAATCCTTCATCTCATTACCAGTCTTTTATCAGGTGATATCCATCCAAACCCAGGCCTCTCCTCCTCAACCACCATACACAAGCCTATATTACTTACGTCTTTAAACTCCCAAAGTATAGTCAACAAAGTCGCAACCCTCCATGCCTGGCTCATGCATAACAAACCTGACATCCTATCTATCTCAGAAACATGGTTAAAACCCTTTATAAAAGACTCTGAAATAACTCCACCTAACTATTCTATCATTAGAAAAGACAGGCCCCACAAAAAAGGCAGAGGTGTAGCTCTCCTATATTCATCCTCCTTGCTAGTTGCTCCCTACAACAAACCTATTCCACACTTTAACAACGCTGAATTACTCCTCACTCTCCTTCAAGTTAATAAGCATAAACACATATGTCTAGCATCCCTCTACATCCCCCCATGAGAAAATATTTCCACACTTGAAGATATCCTCTCCTGGCTCTCATATAACATCAGCAATGAAACCATAATCTTAGGAGATGTAAATATTAACTGGGCCTCCATTCAGTCTCCAACTAACCCCCTTAACATCAACCTCTATAATTTTTCCCAGCTAATCAACTCTGTAACACGTCCATCAAAGAACCTCTCTTATGGCAGTATTCTAGATTGGATTCTAGTTTCCCATCCCCACAATTTTTCTGACAGTGGCACTCTTCCCGACCCTCTAAGTGATCATATTCCCATCTTCACTCACCGACTCCCCTGTATCCCTTACCGCACCCACAATTATATTACTACCCGCAACCACAGAAATTTCAACCCAACAACCTTTTTAAATTCTCTAAAAGCAATTAACTGGAATAATCTAAGGACATTATCCTTAGATAATGCAGTTGCCCACTTTAACTCAACATTCTTAAAAATACTAGACTCCCAAGCCCCTTTGAGGACAAAGAGAATAAAATCTAATTCCGCCCCCTGGCTAACCAAAAACACACTAGCAACCATGCGCCTTAGAGATAAAGCCTGGGCACGCTATCAGGAAAAACAAGACCCCTGAACTCCACATTGAATACAAAGCCCTTCGAAATTAAGTAAAAAAGCTTATTATCTCTGATAAACAAAATTACTTCTTTACACTCCAAAACAATAATAAAACAAATCCTCAGAAATTCTGGAAAGGAATCTCTACCCTCCTTAACCCCAGCAAACCTCACACCCCTACCCCAGATCCAAATACCCCAGATTTAGACTTAGCTACTCAATTTAACTCCTTTTTCATTGACTCCATTAGCAAACTAACTTCCTCATTCCCTAGTTCCACCTTACTATCCAATACACCCCCACCCTCTCCTGCCAACAATCCACCCTGCACTGCTGCTCCTTCCTCATTCCCATCTACTAACTCTCTATCCTCCACCTCTTCTCCTACTCTAACTTCCACATCATCCTTACCATCCTCTAACACTCTCTCTCCCCACTCAGCTCTATTCTCATTAAAACCTATACCCACTTCTACCATAAAGAAACTCCTTCAGAAAATGAAGCCATGCACTAACGCACCTGATAACATCCCTTCTTTCTTTCTAAGCATAGCTGCTGAAGCAATTGCCTGTCCCATAAGCATTCTAATCAACCGCTCCATCCAAGAATGTACAGTACCCCAAATCTGGAAACAAGCCTTTATCATTCCTCTGCATAAAGGTGGCAATAATTGTAATGTCAACAACTTCCGACCCATTGCTATCCTGTCCCCCATTTCTAAACTTCTAGAAAACTGTGTCCAACTTCAACTCCTACCACATCTCTTAGATAATAACCTTCTAACCCCTACACAACATGGTTTTAGGCCAAATCATAGCACCATGACAGCCCTCCTCTCCTATCTTGAAACTGTAAATAAAGCACGTGACTCTGGCCAAATTGTTTCTACCCTACTACTTGACCTCTCTAAGGCCTTTGACACTATCTCACACAGCCTGCTCTTAACTAAACTTTCAAAACTTAAACTTTCTCCCTCCTCTGTGAACTGGTTCTCCAGCTACTTATCAAATAGATACCAAGCTGTAAAATGGAAAAAGGCCACTTCCTCTTTTCTTAGTACCCCCACCGGAGTTCCCCAAGGCTCCATACTTGGTCCCCTTCTTTTCAATATATTTATAAATGATTTCCACAAATTTATTCCATTGTCAAATATCATCCAATATGCAGATGATTCTACCATTATCTGCTCTGCCACATCTACCCCTATGCTCCAAAAGCTTACACAAGAAGCTTTTTCAATTACTGAGCAATGGATGAAAATAAACCACCTAGCACTCAATGCCTCCAAAACTAAACTTATGGTATTTACCCTCTCTAAAGCTACTCCTTTCGATATAAACACATTCTCGGTTACTAGTCAAAATAACTCATTTCTGGAACTGGTGTCAGAAACCAAGTTACTTGGTGTCCAAATTGACAACCAGCTTAATTTCAACTCCCATCTACAACTAAATATTAAAAAACCCATCAAAAACTAGGCATGCTCTACCGTCAAAATCGGTACCTTACAAGCACCTCTAAAATCACTCTCTCTTCTTCCTTTCTTATCCCCTCCCTTCTCTACGGAGCACCACTCCTAACTAACCTTCAGTCCTCTCTAAAAAAACAACTTTCCTCTTGCTACAACAAAATTGCCAAGTTCGCTAACACTCACAGGTCCTCCACCCACCACTGTTCCTCTCTCCAAAAACTTAATTGACTAGAACTACCTAATCATCTCAACTATACTCAGCTAACCCTAGCCCATAAGCTCATTTTCAACCCCTCTCTTTGTCCCTCCCTGTCTTCTGCCTTTAAGATGCACCTACCTGATAGAGTTTTAAGGTCAAACAATCAAAACCTATTAGAGGTACATAAACCAACTCGTCCCCCAGGCAAAAACTTACTATCCTTCAACCTAGCTCGTCTTTGGAACTCACTTCCACCATCCATTCGCACCACCTCTAACCACTACAGGTTCAAAAAATCTCTTCACATACATCTAAAGTCCCAATGGGAATGCTCATGCTCCCACCCCTCATAACAAAATATGGCATTTTTCATCTTCCTTTCACACTCATGTTACTCCAGCATTTTATTCTTCCTTATTAATTCCCCTTCCCCTCATTACATTATTTCCCCAAGGATTCTGCAAAGACTGTATTTGACTGTACCTTGTAAAGCTTATGCTCCTTACAAAATAACTACTCTGTATGATTATGCAATATTACTTTTCACAGTCTAAACACCTCACATTATCATCACTAGATTGTATTGTATTGTTTGAAATGTTTTCCTGAATTTTGAAATGAAATGTTTGTATCTTTTACATTTGTATAATTATCATTAGTAATCTATTGTATGTACCTAGTTTGTTTGTTTTTGGAGCTTTTCTCCCCAGGACTCCATTGAAAACGGGTTCTTTTTGGCCCAATGGACTATCCTGGTAAACCAACTGCAAATAAATAAAATAAATAAATAAATTAAAGTGACAGGATAGAATTACATTGATATAAATACACATTTCGATACAAAGCTTGCTTTAAATTTAGGAAAATAGAGCACTGTATATAAGCTTGGTGTACAGATGTCTGAGGTGAGATAATAAACCTCATAGAGGGTATTGTCATGCATATATATTTTGGAAAGGATATATGTTAGGATATTACTACAAGAAAAACCTTTCCAAGCTAGGGTTTTCACTGTATGATACCTTAAACTTCCTGTAATAGAGGCCTTGAATATAAACCCTTTTGTTGTAAAATGGGTTTCCAACTAGCTTACAAACTAGACACACACTATCAATGTCGGTGACTCCACATCAACCAGCACACCTGTTACCAGGGTGGTGCTGGGGTCAGTGCTGTGTCGCCCACTGTTTGGTATACAGTTCTGAGAAGTTCAGGTTAAAACTAAAGGGTTGGGCTGACCAAGTTTGCAAATGACTGCAAACTAGGTGCAATCATTGAATCCCCATATGATGTCAGTATACTTCTGGAGGGTCTTACACAGACCAACAACTGGTGTATTAGTCAGGGTCTCAAACTGAATTCAGAGAAATGCATCATCATTCTGTTTGGCACAAAGAATGTCTGTTCATACCATCAAATCAATAATGATATCCTAAGTACCCATGAAGTGGTAAGGGACCTGGGATCACAGCTTGACCGAGACCTTAACTTCAACCACCACATGTCAACTGTTGTTAGGAAAGCTTTCCACATAACTCACTTGATTAGTAAAGACGTTGCCTTGAGAAAAAATAAGTTATAACCCCCATATACTCGGCACTTATCTGGACCATAATTGAGTATAACGCCCCATTCGGTATTAATCACACTAAAAAAAACAAAAAAAACTTCGAAAAGTTCCAAAAACTAAGAAAAAAATAAGTGAATCCAACAAAGCACAGCCTCAAGGTAAAATCCAAAATCCTTTACTTGCAAACGTTTTCGTGTACCAAATTACATACACTTCCTCAGACAAGTTACTTTGGAACTTCTTGTGAGTATAAATACACTCACATACACAAATAATTGTTTAATTAAATTAATTAAACAATCAATCAATCAATCAAATAAATATATTAAGCCTTACTAAGACAACTACTACTTCATAGTTAGATATAACAAATATATAAACAAAAAATGAAATTTGTATATCAATTGAAAAATTATTACATAAAAGTTGTTACTTAGGAAATTTTTTTTCCAAAGAAATTTACATAAAAAATTCACATAAAAAATTCCCTAATAACAAATTCAGCGAGTTGAAAAAAGCTGCAGCTATAATCTAATGAGTACATATATAAATATAAATAATGTAAATAAATAAAATACACATTTGGGGATCAATCCCCGGGATTCATGAACCTTGCGCCAGGCGCCAGCATAGCGTCGGCGTTATAACGCCAAATATGGCTGCTGAGCGATTCAGGTATGAATGAATTCCACGTGCACTACCGGCGTGCGCCGGACCGTCTCCGCCCCCGGCATAGGTATGCAAAACACACTGTGTGCAGTATTGCACCATGCAAATGAGGGCAAATAGCAATCCACGAAGTGGCGCGAAGCGTGAAGAGCACGGCAATGTAAACCAAAAAAAAACGGTTTACATTTACCCAAACATACCGGAGGAGTAACGGAAGGCTGTCAAAGTCAGGTATCATATAGGTGCAATATGCCAATGTGGAAAGGCACCGAGAATGTCCAAAGAAAATATGCACAAAATGTAAAAATGACATAAATGGCACGACGTAGAAAGAACAGCAGACCCCGGATATGTGCACAGAAGTTGCAAAGCAATGAAATAATATGACAATGTCCTAAAAGAGCAGTATAACGTACATCAGCTGCACAGCCACCACACACCATAGTATGTATGTAAAGCTTCAACCCCAGCGCAATGGTTGTCAAGGAGTGGTGGCGGTGTTCGGCGCCGTAACCATGTATTAGTAGTCAATTCCATGCAAATGAGGCAGATAATAGTGAATCGCAAAAACGGCGCCGCCCTAAGGCTGGCGCAAACGGCGAGCGGTACTACACCGAGGAGTGGCCTACACGAGATACATGTCAAACACAGAAGGATGTGCCACTGTAGGAGGAAGGATATTGGAGGTCAGCAAATCTGGGCTGTACAATGCACATCACAGCATCAGGACTGGCGTGTTAGGAAATAGATGCGCTGAGAGTACAGAATGCGCGTACAGATGCATGTGCACGAGGATGACTACATTCCCTAAACCAGTCATGTGACGGCCTCACCGTCAACAACCACGGATATAGGAAGGTAATGCGGAGAATACGAGGAAATGCGGAAGCAGTGTAAATGGAGCCGTAATGAGCAATCAACACCAATCAATGCAGGAAGGGCAAACGCCGCCAGCTGATAACTCTGCATGCAGACTCCTGCATAACGGGAAAGGGGAGGCATATGAGTGCAAAGATAGTAGGGGATGTAGTAGAAATGCAAAGAGCAAAGAACCGAAATAGCACAGCCAAGTACAGAGGTAGCATAACTGCGGCTGCAGATAAAATGCATCATATGCCATGTGCCTGCAGGATGCAGTAATGTAAGATGCAAGGCGAAGGCAATGCAGGCAACTGTAATGTAACACTACAGGCAGTACCGTTGCAGTTGCAACCGTAAAACCACGGAAATAATCCATGGATACGGCTGCACAGACACACCCAATGACATCACCGGGTATACAGCACAACAGTATTAAATGTGAATGCACACAACACACAGCGATTTCCCAAACGCCGCACCGTAGGGTGTAAACAGCCGGGAACTTTTAATATGTATATGCTGCGTGCCGCCGTGGCCGTGATGCATAGGTATGTGGCAGAGACAGACGGAGTTGCGGAGGGTGGTGCCGACAACCACCGTAGGCCTCACAGGAGAAGGAGAGTGTTCAGACCAAGGGTGACCTACCAAGGGCTGCGAGACCTGGAGATAGTAGAGCGCTACAGGGTGGACAGGGACACGTTACAGCAAATAGTGGAGCTGTGCCGGCCGCGCCTGAGAACAAGAGACAACAGAGGGGAGCCCATCCCAGTGGACACAAAGGTATGTGTGAGCTTGCGAATACTGGCTACAGGTACCTTTCAAAGGCCCACCGGGACATAATGGGCATCTCACAGGCATCAGCATCCAGGGTACTACACCAGTTCCTGGATGCCATGTTACCACATGCCCATGAGCACATAAATTTCCCCACATCTCAGGAGGAGTTGGCTAGCAATATGCGCCGCTTCCACCGTGGTGGCACAATACCCGGAGGTCCTGGGTGCGATAGACTGTACGCACATAGAAATTAAGTCACCACCCGGGGAGCAGGGTAGACGCTACATAAACCGCAAGGGATACCCCTCCATCAATTGCCAGGTCGTGTGCAATGCGCAGGGCATTATTATGGATGTGTGTGCTGGCAGCCCTGGAAGCTACCACGACTCCCATATCTGGCATGCCTCACAGCTGTATCAGGTATTCGCCAGGGGACATCACACAAGGTCACCTTGTGGGGATGCTGGCTACGCACTGGAGCCGTGGTTGATGACACCCATCAGAAATGCACACACACACATGCAAGAACGCCATAATGAGGCACACAGACAAATGAGAATAATCATAGAGCGTGTGTTCGGGATGTTGAAATCACGGTTCCGGTGCTTGGATACATCCGTGGATCCTTGCAGTACTCTCCAGGCACAAGTGCCCACATATTCATAGTATGTTGTATGCTACACAATATGATTCTGCGGAAACAGCTGCTGCAGGGACATAATGCCGGAGGGCCACCAAGCCCGCCACAACTGCCAGGGCAAGCACAGGCACAGGGCGTTCAGCCATGGACACACTGAGCCAGCCCCAGTAGGTAGACAGAGGCGCACTCCAATATGCCTACGCCCTGGCAAAGAGGGAACGATAGCACATACTTTGACAGTGTAGGCCCCATGGACTGACACCTCCTGACCTGCACACACAGTAAAATGGACGCCACACAAACATGTCCGCCCGTAATGTGTACCGTATGCGGACGTATGTGTGACTCCAACAAAGGCACCGCCAAACACTGCACACCCAAAAGCCAGAAGAGCATGGAACGCCAACACCTCAACGCACGCCGTTCTTCAGCACACGGCGTAGCCCTATGCTGCCACTATCGCCGCAAGTCAACCACATATGTACTCATGTGCATACACAGATACGAAATACATATCAGTACACATGTAGAAATATATGTACGCATACACAGATATAAAGTACAACAGGGTAATATGGAACCCAGGGATGCAAGTTCACAGATAAGTAAGATCCGAATCACCACATAGTAAACATAGTGACCGACAACCCGATCATCCTGGAGGGTGGGCAGAGCAGGTAACGCCAGCCATGGAAATGTTAACCTGCATCAATACATATCCGCTGTCGGGATGGTCACCAGTCCACGGTACAGTAACGGATATGTGTAGGGTTGCCACCTGTCCCACGTTGTGAGGGACAGTCCCCTTTGGCAGTTGTGTCCTGCAAAACATTGACAAAATGGCAAATGTCTTGAGATTGTAGGACAAATCTATTTCCTATATTTTCTTTATTAGTTGCATAAAACAGTTATTTTGTAGAAGAAACATCTAAATATTATAATAAACAGAATAAGCAACTGTAATGCTACAAGTTTGTATTCTGGCAAAAAAGTGAATTGCTGTTCTTTGTACTGGCCGTGGGTATGTGTTGGCATGCAAAATCTGACGTTTCTACAAAAATGTCCCACTTTGGGCATTTGAAAAGGTGGCAACCCTAGATATGTGCGTGTCATATCCATAGGATATGAGTGCGGAGATACACGCCACCCGGCGATGCGCCAACGTAGGTATTGTGTTCAACCGTCGGTGCGAAAGCGAAAGCATACCAGTGAAGTGTACGACATTATGAGGAACCTCATTTGGGGTGTAAAAGAGTTCATGTTCCTCGCAGTTCCTCCAAGTTCCACATCGAAAATGTCTGTCAAACATCCATTGTTAGGAATGTATATAAATGACATCCTGGTAAATAGAATGTACTCATAGTAATTCATTAAAGGTTCTTCACTGTAAGTAAATCAGCATATTATAATCAACCTATGACCTACTTAGCTGAAGTTGTCACTATGCCATTACTATGTGTTCCACATTATGCCCATTTGTTTCACATTACTACTGTGTGTATTCCTCACTCTGGAAATAGAAGGTTGACAGCCATGGCGGCAATATGTGTATGTGTGAGGTGAGGTTGTCGTGTGTTCCGCTGTGTGTGTAATGTGTGTGCCAGTGTAAAATGTGTATGTAGATGACATGTCACAGGCGGAGTGTAATAACAGGCATAGGCATACAGTACAGGAACCATAGGCGTATGTACAGCAGTACCCACAAAGTAGTACTGACATCTCCTCAGTGGCTATGCACGCATGACGTAAAACGATGCAAAGCGGAAATGTCCCAAAGTGTACCACAGGGCCATAGCCATCAGGAGATGCAAAGGACGCATGTACAAACCATGACCGTATGTATGGCGGCCATAAGGTAGACTCCACACGGTCCGTCGGCAACGTTACACAGCATCCGGCATGTACGGCGAAAATAAGAATGCTATCCCGGCACCGATCGTGAACACTTACGGTCCCGTAAATACCGCGGTGTGTTCCACGACCGTGAAGTAAGCAAGCAGCACACGAATAGGAGGCTACCGGTAGCATACAGGCCGCCCCAAGTATAGCACCACATTCACCGTAACTATCAGCGACAAAATGCCAATGGATAGTAGGCACGGACGAACATCCGCAGATATATAACCGATGTGAAGGAGGAATACGTGCAGGAAGCACACATGCAGGCGATACCGACAGCACACGACATCAACAAAACAAACATTCCCGGAACAACAGACAGGTAACCTGCAGCTCCCCAAGCAGGGATGGAGCACACACACAAGCATATCTGGTATGTATAAATGCAAGACTCACACCCCGTACTGCTCACCCCCATCCGCAGATATACCCCATTGCACATATCAAAGGGATAACAGCTAAAACCGTAGCAAACACATACAGGCAGTCAATGACAGCGCCATACCCACAACAACCTCGTGGGAAACACTAGCGGCTGATGCATCCTTGCATCCGCTGTGTACAGGAAAATAACAGCTATGTTACACATCTGAATGCACAACGCCATCGACAGACGCCGCCAGGACACGGAGACCCACATGTCGAACACAATACCATACCCAACACACACAATCCACGGCTAACACCACAGCGAAATGTACCCGACACCACACATAGCGGATGCAGTCACACAAACATGATACAATACATACCACCCTCACGAAGGTATTGCAATAACCAACGGCCACACGAGGAAAGAACCATGGCCTAGTGCCAGCGCCACGAACGAAAGGAGGGGATCACCGGTGATATGCGCATAAGTACACACCGAGGAACAGCTATTGGCCTGATTAACCCACATGCCTCAGGTGACGACGAATATAAGGAAGACTCCCTGGATATTCAAACCGTATGTTCATACCGAACAAACAGGAATACAGAAGGAGAAACAAGGAAATAGAGACGAACGCAGAACCAAAGGCCCGAAAGGTATGTCGAACCCACGACATGTACTGGTGTGTAACGCACGATACGTATGACGAATCTGTACAGTATGTGAACGGTGTGTGTAGGTAAAGATACCTGTCCATCAGGCAGAGAGAGGCGAAGGTTGGATATGTAATGCTAAAACGCCCAGCATACCAACGACTGTGGACAACGTGTGCACAGCAGTGGGACAACATGTACACACGGGATAACCCCAGGTTCGGCTTGCCACCTTTTCAAATGGCCAAAGTGGGAAATCTTCGGGACACACATCAGATGTTACAGGTGGACACATACCCATGGTCAGTACAAAGGTTAGAACTGTACTCTTTTGCATAAAGAAAAGTGTAGTCTTGTAGCAGTTAAGTTGCTTATTGTGTGTCTTGTAACATTTAGGAATGTACATACATAAATAACTATGTTATGCAACTCTTACATAAAAATGGGATATAGTGATGTCCTACAATCTCAGGACATTTGCCATTTGTAATATATTTTGTCAGGACACAACTGCCCAAAGAGGGACTGTCCCTTGCAAAGTGGCACAGGTGGTAACCCTACCCCAGGTCTGCCATAGGGGTTGCAAACACAGAACAATGCCACCACCCACGCTGATGCTGGCAGTGGATATCCAACAATGAAGTGCCACAGCAGGGGATAGGACATGTATGTATAGTGTCACAGCACACATGTGCATGGGCATATACCGTCGATGTCATACGGAATGTGCGCACGACGTGCACGTATCCCACGCAGTAGGGGCGACTATGTCAATTATGTGTAATGCAAAGCTGTCATGATGGATATGTTCACAAATCATAGACAGTATCACAGGCATAGCATGCATGATGGAGGGATGGCCTAATGTTATGTACATACACAAGATATGTATGGCCTGCACATATGGGACAATGTAGTAGCAGAATAGGTACCCGAAATGGAGGGAACAGCAAGTAACCATGTCCAAACATTCCATAGCAGGTGCAATGTGTGCCACAATGATGTCCAGCAGGGCCGTGTGTAAACACATGTGCAATGTACACAGTACTGACACCCACCCCCCATGGTAGTGTCCACTGAACGGCAGAAGTGGATGTCAACTGTCATGTCTATACAGTACGTCCGCTGTGTTGGTACCATGGGTCTGTGTCACCCTACCAGCAAGGGAGCTATCACATGACTAGTGACACAGTGTGCCCCTGTGGGATGTGCACAGGACCTATGTCCCACAGCACGGTGTGTGTCCAGTCTGTGGATGTCACACAGACGCCCGGGCCGAGCAATGTGGCATGTGTGCACACATGCAGGACTGCTCCTCCCACCCTGCCCACTGCAAACGCCATGTAGGAGTACTACATGCATCAGTACTGCGGAGAACATGGCCCATGGCAGAGTAGATTACACCCCTGTGTTAGTGGCATGCAGGTGAGTACAGATGTGTTACATGACTGTCATTTGCATATGTAAACTGTCTGAGCCGGGTAGAGAGCACCGCATGACTATACTGAGACATGTAACGTTGTATCCATTGTGTAAGGTACACCACACATGTGTTATTGTAACACGGCACGCGTGTACATGTGTGTATGGCACTGGTACAAGGGCACCCAAGGTATCAGCTAGACATACGGTCCAGAAATGCGTGGTCCTGCACATGTGTACCCACGCCATGGTGTAATATGGCAACCACAGCACCATGTGGGCCATGTGTGTGTACATCAACCATGTACAACGTGATATGCCTGTATAGGGACAGTATCCATGTGATACACACCGCATGACTGTCAGTATGCAAAGGTGATGTGTATGCACTATGTGTGATGTAACTGATGCAATGATATCTACATGATATATCTGCCACACTGACACCTGTATGGGTGTCAGCAACATGAGTAGGATGAGCTAGAATGCTGCCAGGTATGTAGAAGTGGTATATGTAGGCATGTACAGTACTGTGTGACAGCAGGTAGTGTAATGATGCAAATACTGAGCATGAGGGGCCACATGTCTGAGGACCGTGCAATGTCACACGCCCCTGACTTGTTGTAGTTAGCATGATATGCCTGCACCACTGTGTGAACTGTACAGAAGGCACATGGCGTAACATCCCGATACATAGGGTACGATGTGATGCTGGATGTGTACACTGGCAATAGCATAAAGTGGAATGGTGCTGAAGGGCAAAGAGCGGATCATGTCTGATGTGATACCCTCTGTACCACCCCAACCACCCATGCAATAATATGACAGGTGGCCAGCATGGGATGTGGTGTGCTGTGGCACAGAAGCCCAACAAGGGTGCCAGGAAAGGCATGCAGGTAGTCAATGAGTGTGTGAAGCATGTATGTCAAGATGTGGCCCAGTGCCATACTGAATGGCCCAGTCATGGGTGTAGAGATGCAGCCCCATACGTGCAATGCAGTACCATCCATGTGTAGTGTGATAGATGTGGTAGTGTGGTGGTCAGGGTGCACAACGACATGAATGGGCTAGCAGTCACTGACGTGTGCTGCTGCAGAGACATGTAACAGCCAGGTTGGCGGGATACAACAACCACGGGCGGTTTGAGGTGACATTGGGACTGTGTTCCCGGACATAACATGTGCATGGCAGTACTATGTATGTGTCCACAGGGTTAATACAATGTCCAGCCAAGGATTGGAACCCTGTAGTGAGTGAGAGTGTGTATTGTTGGTAGGTACCCCATTGGCAGGCACGATGACAGCAACATCTGTGTCGCCAATGCCTGCATGACCGTGGTATGCTGCATTGAATGTGGATGTAGTCAAACAGCAGAGACATACCACCACACTGCGTGAGGGCCCACACTGCAATGTCTGGCAGTCATGTGTAGGTAGCTAGCTGTGGAGTATGTCATGCACCATCAGGACACACCATGACTGTCAAGTGACACACAACACACAGGTGAACATAACTACCGTGCAACAGCCTGCACATGTGCCCATACAGCACGTGCATGGAACAGGAATACCACTGTGGCGTCTGTGAAAAGGCCAGTACCACCATGTCTCAGTGTGGAATAGCATGGTCCCTACCAGTGTGTAAATGTAGCAGAAGTGCACTGTGATCAGTGTTGGCATAGGCACGTAGACTGTCCATCGTACCGCGTGCCATGCCATCAACTACCACTGTCAGTGGATGTCAGTAATACCGGCTGTAGTGTGTATGTACCATGCATGCTGCTATGGTTGTGTGTTTAGGGTGTGGCTAGCAGGGATGGTAAGCATGGATGTTCAGCAAACAGAGGGGAGGTGTGTAGGCCTAGCACACAGACACATGGAGGTTTGGTGCATGCTGAGGGTAGTGTAGGTATGGTATGTGTCGTGTAATGTGTCACCCAGCTATGCGTACTGCATGGCCAAGCATGTGTGGGTACATGGGAGTCCATACTAGGAAGGGCGTGTTGCTGGCAATACATAGCAGTAGCAACTGTCCTAGGTGCAATGTACAGTATGCCAACCCGACCGGCATGTAACCTGTGGTGTACAGTGTATTCACTGTCGCATGTCACAATGTGCGTAGGCCACGAACATGGGTATCTGAACATGGACTACCTATGATGCAATGTGTCATGGGAATATACAGTATGTGTGTAAATCACGGTGTGGTGTGGGAACCACCCACCCGTGTGTTGCAGTCCAGGTATGTGCCTGGGAGGTATGATCTGTGTACAATCTGGACTGGCAGGTGTGCCGTGTAGGGCATGGAGGCAGGTCCCAGGCACTGCAGATAAATGACATGTGTGCTGTACTGTGTGTGCAGTGCTAGTGTACAGCACAGTGGAGGGTGTAAGCATTGTCACACATCACTGCATGCTGTGCCTACCTGTGACAGCCCTGCCGGAGACAGACATGTGACACCGCTGCACAGGCAGCATAGCATGTGAAGATGTACATGTGGGCTGCACACCTTAGGCAGATGTCCACACGGCATGTGTGCCACGGTAGTGTGGTTGAACACGACTATCAGACTGGACAAACAGCACATGCCTGCATAACAACAGTATGACCATAGTCAACAGTCCCAGTGACAGAGTAGGCCAATGTAGACTATCCCTGCATGCAGACCACTGGCTACTGGACACCTGGCTAGACACACACCTGGAGGGTTAATTCACCATTGAGCCATCACATGTCCAAGTCCATGTGGGCCGGACAATGTCATCACAGGGTGGTCACAATAGCAGGTGGCAAGGCAGACACGGTGTACCAGGTGATGTGTCATGTGTGCATATGTCGACTAGCACAGCCGCTCACATGTCTGCAACATACTGGTGCACGATGTATACTGTTACATGATGAATGGAACTGCACTGTCACCCACTACAGGGCCATCTGACACAGGTGTGTTGTGACTGGTGTAACCCATGTTTGCACAGGATACACACTGCTGTTGTAGGCAGCCATGCTGGTGGCCACCAGTGATATATGCAGTGGTCATACAGACATACCGTACACAGTGTTCATGCAGGAATGTCCATTGTCGTGGACGATGCGCTGCTATGTGAATGTAGGTGTTTGTTGTGAATGTCACACATCCAGAAGACACCATCTGGTGCAGTCATGGTTGTCAACACCGGTACACACAGCCACAGCAGTCAGAACCCAGTCCTGACAATGTGTGTCAGTCACCCTCGTACTGTGTGACATATGTGCACATGGCGGAACACCTCCCACTGTCATCTAAGCTGGCTACATGATGGCTGGAATGTGCTGTAGAAATGTACAATGCTGGTAGCCGAATGAAGTACCTGGAATCAGACACAGTACGCTATGTCAGCCATGTAAACCATGCACAACAATGACCCACCATCAGGCACAAAAAATGCAGTGACACATGGAACATGTGCACATGACAACCCCAATGAGGTATGTTGCACATATTGATGTACAATTGTCATCTATGGCCATAGCATGGATGCAGACACACATACTCCACAGGTAGTACCATGTGATGTAGGTAGGGGGCATTGCTCGTGTACATGTCACAGTAGATGTCCACACACATGTCCTGCATAGCCGCCATGTAGGGGTAGCTGTGGTATGTGACAACTGGACATGCCCATACAAATTACCATGTCCCACAGGAGATGTGTTAGGTGTGTACCACATGTGACGTGCTGACAACAAGCTGCGATGTGTATGGCTGCCGGTGTACCTGTGTGACATTGTCTGTGATGGGTGCAAAGGCACATAGTATCGTATTGCATGCACACAAGCCCCACATAGGTGCATAGCCTGAACATACAGTACAAGGAGTGTGTGGGATGATAGCAACCCACAGGTGGAGATGGGTACGGACGGCAGCCCACAACCACATGTGTGTGTACGGTGTTCACGCCCACGACACATGAGCATCTGAGAGGCTAGCGTCACAGCTGTACAGGGTCGCATGCATATATGTTCAGCAACATCCCTGTATGTCCCACCACTGGCCCGTGGACCGATGGACACCAACCAAATGTGCAGATATGAGATGTGCACAGCACATCACAGATGCCTACCGTAGAACAGGCCTACCATGTACACATGTGCACAGTAGGTCTGCGCCACCTGCAGTCAAACACGTTAGGTGCCAAACCACACCAATAGTCCAGGCAATGACACAGATGGACGTGCATGCCTGTGTGTATGTATGTCTGTGAATGCCTCCGCATAGCAATATAGCTGTGTCACCGTTGTGAACAACAATATGAATGGGTTGTATGTGTGAGGGTGCATCATATGTGTATGGTCAGATCGACGATACCATCAGTGGGCCTGCTATGTGAACATCCCTGTCCCCATACATGGATACCTCTGCTGAGCCCAACACCACATTCACAGAGGGAGGGATGGCGGTGTGTAGTGCAGCAGCAGACATGTGGGTGGCAGCGGCTACTGGATGTACACATATGTGTTACCCACATCAGTTCAGGCAGCCATCCATGTGCATGGGATAGTGGTGTGTGTCCACATACAGCACTGTGTCGATCAATATCCCAGCACATAGCACCTGCCAGGGCTACAGTGTATGCATGGATGTGTGATACCTGCATGCACCAGACACACCCTCAACAAGCAGTGTACAGCATACCTCGCCGAGGACAGTGTCCACACCATGGTGATAAACATGTTGAATGTCCATATTCACACAGCTATGACATATGCAATGGACAGCCACCCTGCCAATACCGTCAACCCCAGGTGGA
Source organism: Protopterus annectens (assembly GCF_019279795.1). Classification (NCBI taxonomy): domain Eukaryota; kingdom Metazoa; phylum Chordata; order Ceratodontiformes; family Protopteridae; genus Protopterus; species Protopterus annectens. The sequence continues at coordinate 1,655,484,469 of NC_056728.1, read as the reverse complement.
TCACACCCAGTGCCATGTATGTGGCATACCCTGCCATATCATGCAGAGCTGACCAGCAAGGCTGCATGAGCTATCACAGTCCCACATGGTGCAATGGACAAAAGGCACTCTCACTATCAACCATACACAGCAGTAATGTGGCGGCGATGCACCCTGTCATGTTACAGGTGCTGTGTGATGCTCTGCACAATGTGTGTGTGTACATGCTATGCATGGCCTTTCCTGCTAATGTGTCATGGTTACACATTGCTCCATGTCTATCACATATGCAACACAGGTGAGCTGTGGCAAGTTGTCCAGCACCCGTACAGTGCTGTGTGGAAGTACATGGCACAACACATGCATGTGCAGGTGTCCATGTGTATGTGTACAGTGCCGCTGCTGACGGGCCCAATGGACACAGACGTGATGTGTACTGACATATACACAGCGCCCAGGTGAACAGTACCACAGACGACACATGGGGACCTATGCCAACTGATATGGACATAGGTGCAGCCAGGTACACATGTCCATGGCAGGCTAACATCTACATGGTGCGTGTACAGTGTGATGGGGTGGCACACAGATATGATGTGACACCCAGTGCTCAATGGTGTGAAGCCAGAACATCGGCTGTGTCACTGCCACGATGCCCTTCACAGATCACTGTGCAGATGTCGCACATGTCATAGCAATGTATTTCCAACAGTATGCCAGCACAGCAGTGTGAATGTGACCTGCCACCATCATTATGTCTTCCAGATAATGCCACGTTCCCGGCTTCCACCATTCAGCCGACAGGAGGAGGAGGTGATCATTCCATACCTCCATGGCAACCACGCCGCCCTATTTAGCCATGTGCCACAGCAGGCACAGGAACGGCAGGAGATGTGGGAGGAGATGTGCAGGAGGGTGAACAGCGTGGGCGTAAACAACCGCAGCTATCAACAAATCCGCAGGCACTGCACAGACCTGATCCAGCATGCAAGACAGCGTGCCGCTGCAATCGCCAGGCAACAACGTGGGACAGGTGGTGGGCCACCAACCCAGCCCCCACTCACAGCCACGGAGGAGCTCCTGGCCAGTCTGGGGACACCCACGGAAGAACACGCAGAAACACTTGCCTCCATCGTGGAGGTGGGTGTCTCCCGAGATATGAGCCTGGAGCCGCATGGTAAGTCAGTGTTGCATGTTTGTATGATAGGCGACGTGGGTGTGGGTGTCATAGTACAACACATGATATAGCAATACATGCCAGGTATATGGCCACACAAGATGCAAACCATAGTATGCTATGTTGTGTTAGCAGACATGTGCATAGCACATGCTACCACACACATGCATGATGTGAGATGCACAGTGCTGACTGTGGAGATAGTAATGGCTAATGTGTATACCTTTGTGCAATGCCTTTACAGGTACGCCTGGCGTGTCGCAAGGACAAGGGTCTGTTGCAGGTAAGTCTGTTGCTAGTCAAAGGCATGTTCTGCTGTATTGATATTCCCCATGTGTCTAGGCATGACATGCTCACCTGTGTGTGCCCCAGTCACGGTATACAGCTCGCACCACCCGACACACACAACACCCATGTACAGTAGATACACCCGTTAGCGTAGAGTGCTATGACACCACACAACCTATTGGTGTGTTACGTGCAGTCAGCTATGCATACAATGGTGTAGGTGTTACACAATGGCTGCATGTGTAGTATGCATTGGTATGCCAGTGCAGTATGCACACAGTACCACATAGTGAGCTGTGATCTGGCCAGAGCACAGGTGTTACCAATGTGACCCATGCCCCTGCATCGGTGCACACGTTGTGACATGGCACATGCCATGTCCCATGCACGTGGATGTCTGGCTGCAGCATTGTCACACCATGACATGACCTATGCACAACATAGCAGACATCCACACTGTCAGCATATCCGCACAGAATGTGACACCTCACACTACTATGGTTGTATGTCACATGGGCCACCACAGGGCCGTGTGCACGATGTCTACCACACACAATAGTCAATGACTCAGACAGACAAGGCCATGGTTGATACCTACAGGCATGTTGCCACACAGCACATCCACAGTGGGTACTCACCGTTGCACCCTGTACACACATAGTGGGTTCATCACTGTAGTGGACCCCCTGGACATCCAATGTAGTACACCAGTGACATGGAACGCCTCCTCACAGCTACTACAGGTGCCTCCAATGTCCACCATATACGTGCTGCTGAGCATCTGAACTGACTTACAGACATGGCAATGTAATGCGCCCAGGTCACGCATCGCACAGACACATAGCTGTGTCCTGCTACTGTGCAGTGGCACAGAGCCCGCACTACACACTGTACAGCTATGCACACAGCTCACAGCAAACGTACCTGCACAGACATCACTGTTACCCATACATTGTATCTGTAGACTGTACACATAACACTGCACCGTGACAGCCATTGTGATGTGGTGCATGCGGTGGGTCACCATCGTCACATGTCCACATGATACCGCACATGTTTGCGGTGTACATTACATACTGTCGGCAGCCATGTGTACTCTCAACTCGCCCGCGGCCACACGGTGTATCACGCTGATGCATGCAAACTACCATGAATGTGTGTACTGCATGCCTACTAAATGACACCTGCCTGTTGTACTGTCCCCACCAGGGCAGTGTACATACTGCCACTATGAATGTCTGGTCTGCATTCACTGGTCTGTGTTGTGTGAATGCTGCATGCCACCTGCATTATCACATGCATGCTGTCTGTGTGTGTGTGTGTGTGTGTGTGTGTGTGTGTGTGTGTGTGTGTGTGTGTGTGTCTGTATTGTAACCGATGGTATGTCTTTGTATTGACAGGTGCTGTAGGTGAGTTCCCCTCCTGCGGTCAATCTGATGCTAGTGTCCCCACAGATACTAGTGGTGATGACCATGTGCATGAGGCACAGGCAGGGTCGTCACAGGCAGACTCTGTGCCACTGGAGAACATCACACATACGTCCCTTTCATCCCCGCACACGGTTCAGATGCCGACACATACCCCAACACCGTTGCCCATAGATGACGGTCAGTCAGCGTCTGTTGTCCCCGAGCAGGAATGTGTGGTGGCTGCAGAAGGTGTGGGTACACACGATGTTGCCAGTGTAAGGACTGGTGCAGTGCCACGCAGGCATGTGGCAGGTGCTGCTCGTAGGGGGAGCACCGCTAGACATACACCTGCCGTACAGGGTGCAGCAGCTGGTATAACCAGACGCATGTTCCAGACTGTAATGGCGGCGCAGGCACGTGCCGAACGGCAGAACCAGGAAGGGCAGAGGCTGCAGAGGTCCGCAATCCGTACCCTGAATGACAACATCCAGGCATTGGCGAATGCACAACAGCATCTTGCCGATGTTCTGGATAGGAGATTGGGTGACATGGCTGGTATCCTCGACCGAGGCATGGCCATCCTTGAGCGCGCGCAGTCCGTGCAGGAACACCAGGTAGGGGTGAGGCATAGGGCACGTGGGCGTAGGCGAGCAACACCACCTGCTGCAGGTCAGCGTGCGTGCCACCTCCCATGCCCACCCAGACAGTGCTGGTAGCAGCAGCACTGCAGCTGCTACTACACCATCCACACCAGGACAGAGCAGGCCACGTGGACGTGGCCCTGGACGGCCCCGTCGTGGGCACGTTTCCAGCGGACATGTGACATCGGAGAGTGGACAGTCCGCACCTCCTCCCGGTCGTGCCGTGCGACCCCAGGCAGGCGCTGGTCAGGTCGCCGCGGCAGACACAGTGAGCCGTAACACCTGCACTGTACAGTCAGGGGCTGCCAAGCATACCCGTGTAGGCATCACAGATGACTGAACTGTGTACACACACACCCACACACAGCAGACACAACTGTAGGGCTCCACCACACCCACATGCAATCTACATAGTCATGCCCACTCAATGCACTGGCCCTTACACACACACATGATGTCATCCATTGGTACAGCCCATGCCTGTGGCACACATATCACCCTGTGCATATGATGAAGTCTCTGCCGCATAACTGTGAGCTACACCATCACTGCACGGTTAAGCTAACATATTCTGATGCACAGGGTGGACACGATAGTGAGAGGTGTATGTGATACCTGTGTCCGCATAGTACGTGATGTGTATGTTGTGGTGTGTGTGTATGGCTGGTGACAGGTATGTATGTGATGTGGGTTGTGCACGGACATCATGCAGCAGACATACCATGCAGGACAGGTGCAGCATTCATTGATATGTGTACACAGTATGTGTGGTGGTTACATGTGTAGCACCATGTCGGTGCAGTTAACCCGTATGATACTGATGGTGTACTTGCACGTGCCTACTGGGAGCACTGTAATTAGTTCCCCACGTGTAGTGGTGGGGTACCCACAGGCATGTCTGGCAACATCAGCATAGCACAGTTACCCGCATCCGGCATGGACCCCTACATAGGTACATAGGCGCACATGAACGTAACAGGATATGTGCCCTACAACATGTGTAGACCTAGCATGACTGTGTGTGGCGTCTAACACCCCTCAGGATGGGGATGCCATATCCATCAGTCCCCAGTCCCTGGTCTAGCAGTGACACACAGATGTTGCCTGGCGCATAACTATCGCCACACATCCACACGCCATTAGCAGTCCTGGACAAAGGCAGTCAGGGCCTTTCCTTCACATGGCCTGGCACTCCTCCCCGTGTTGTAGGGGGTGTCTGGCCGTTAACCCTGTTCCCCCAGCACGTCCCACTCATCTTTGTGTTGAGGTGTCTGACAGTTGCTTCTGTGCCCGTGTTTGCATGGAGCCTGGGAGGTGGAATGTGCCCATGTCACCCAGGTCAGACATGGCCGTGTATGTCAGGCACAGATCACCACGGAGCATCTGTGCTGTGAAGATCCACAGCCGGTGTCCCCTTGGCCGTGCAGCTTGTGACACATGTCCTAGCACCGTCATCCCCGTCTTGTGGAACGTTTGCGGTCCTTCCGAGTGCTGCAGGCGTCAGGTTAGCTACAGGCCACATGTGCCATTGTACGCAGTCATTGCTCTGGTGTGTGATGTGTACAGGGGTACAATGAACACCCCTGATGTGGTTGCGATTCCATCCAGACCAGGAGGCCACAATGGAATGTCTGCACACCCACATTGCCATTGTGTGTGTTGACAGAGGTTGCCGACAGGTGTGGTAGCCATTTCCCTGAACACGTCCACCATCTTTAATGGCGTACCACCTACATGTGACATTGGTACGAACATGTCCTTCACACTGGGTAGGGCTGCACCTTCTCTGGCATTTAGTAGCAGGCCATGGCTCTGGCACCAGTCATCCATGTCTATGACGCCCTAGGTGGATGTCCGTGTAACATGGGGTGTTGGGTATGTTGGCCGGTGCGTAGTCATCTGCATACCTTGTCTGCTACAATCCCCCTATGATTGCATGCACATTGGAAGGTCGGATGCCATATGGCAGGGGGCCCAGGAGTGAGCCCTGTGGGCCTCCACTGGGTCCAGATATGAGTGTGACAAGGCACCTTGAGCACCAACCCTGTGTGGTGTGACCTCCAACCTGTCTGAGAAGCATCGGGTGACATATGTCCCCACATGTATGCTGGCGAGCCTTTCCATGGGTCCCATGTGTAGTGTGCTCTGAACGCTCCCACCAGGTCATGGTACTGTGTGCAAACCCACGTATCCCCATCAATGGCCTTGGTGACCACTCCAGACTGGACGAGCAGGTTCGGGAGGCAGGATCCGTCCTTGACTATGTAGTTGTGGGTATGTTCTGGTATTGGCTGTACACCGCTATCTGTAACCATGGCCACCTGTATGGACCTCCCCACAGCTTTGCAGACAACACTTGTCAAGCGTATAGGGTGTGGCTGTTGACAGTCCATAGGAGCACTACCCTGGCATAGTGGGACCACAGATGCCATATGGCATCCATTGGGGACATAGCCCATAGTAAGGCTAACATGACACAGTGGCCGCATGTGTGGGCCGAGGGCCTCAATGAGGATGGGTAGCACACAGCCAGGGACACCATCGGTGCCCATTGCTGACGTGTCAACCGCCATAGAGATATGGGATCACTCCAGGCCATATGAGATGTTTGGGAGGATACACTCTGGTGGGATGGATATGTTCCCTGTTGGGGGGGGGATGTATGCATGGAACATGTCCTGTGGTTTGCAGACAATGTCTGTGGGTGCAGTGACTGTTGTACCATTCTGGACCATTTCCAGGCAAGTCTGTGTGCCCCAACCATGGCCTTGCCACAGTTAGGGAAGGCCCTGTGGTGGTCGCATGGGCCCCCTGCAGTACCACTCCACAAGCGGCCGTGGATGATGTTATGTGGGGCCGTATGGTGACGCCGGTATGAATGGGTGATGGTTTCCTGGTACTGTCATTGCTCTGCCATGTATTAGCTCCAACTGTTGATGTACAGGTAGTCAGTGGCTGCGGTCCACCACACCATGTGCCTACCTGTGGTGGACAAGGTCCTGATGTCATCATGTTTGCCTGTTGCAGACATGCATGTGGGTGGTCGGTGAAGGCATTCGCTAGGGCGTTCGCCGGTCTGGCCTGTGTTCAACACTGGCATGGAGGACTTGTAGGGTACCACACCGGTCGTATGATGTGTGTGGTTTTCTGTGGAGAGGTCATCACTGAGGTCCCCATGCTGGTGTTGGTTACAGGGAGTGGATGACCAGTGGATCCACTATACGGTCTTGCATCACCATTGAGGGCTGTACATCCTGTGTGGGGCATATCCTCACCATGTGTGATGGGCAGAACTGTCAGACATCCCCCCCTAGTATGTATGGTGCATGGCTGTTTAACAGTGGCCAGGTGTGTGAACACCTGGGACTGCTGGCGTAGTGTGTTGTGCCATGGGTAATGTTCCCAGGCTATGTATGTGTGGTTCATGTCACCCAATACGGTGCTGTTGTGAGAGCATGCCCACTCACCAGTGTCCTCAGGACATCTGTGAAGGTATCCTGTGTTTGGGAGGGTTGTCTGTAGCATGCAACAAACTGTAGGCCAGTCCTACACATGGTTAATTGCACCTAGATATTCCCCGCAGCAACGGCCACGTCTGTGGCATGGCCGGGTTGCTGTTGTGTGGCTGGACACACAGGACGGTCCGCATTCCGCCACCCATGCCGTCGCACCATGTGTATGCATGTCTGCTCTGTGCCGACTCTAAGTGTCTGAGCATGCCCAGTAGGCAGCTGTGTAGATAGACACACAGCACAGTGCACACCGCGCCCGTCTGCAGTTATACCCTGGGTGCATGCCTGTATCCCCTACGCAACGGCCACGTCTGTGGCATGGCCAGGTTTCTGTTGTGTGGCTGGACACACACGACGGTCCACATTCCGCCAACCATGCCGTCGCACCATGTGTATGCATGTCTGCCCTTTGCCGAGTCTAAGTGTCTGAGCATGCCCAGTATGCAGTGATGTACTGATCAGTAGTTACTTGTTATTCCCGACTGCAGCACTAACGTGTTAGTGTACGGCGACCTTGGGATGTTAACAGACTGCGTGACTGCGCACTCTGTCCGAACTCCCGATCGGGCGCATTGCCTCTGCAAATGATACCACTCACGTAGGGGTATGCCTCCTGACAGCGCTCTGCTCAGTAAACTCGGTAGCGCGTTCTGTAAATGCTTCATACTGTAGTGTGTTCATGTAGATAGGCGTAGGTTCGTCCCCCGTCCCTTCCGTGTGTGTGTGTGTCTCTGTGTGTGTGTGTTTCCAGCTGCCTCTGCGACTGATCATGCTTTTAGACACTCCGCAACACATACCTTGGCTACTGCCAACTATTGTCTTGCGGTTGACGTCAGCAGCCTACAAGTATGCCTGTGACAGCGCTCTGTTTAGTAAACTCGGTAGCGCGTTCTGTAAATGCTTCATACTGTAGTGTGTTCATGTAGATAGGCGTAGGTTCGTCCCCCGTCCCTTCCGTGTGTGTGTGTCTCTGTGTGTGTGTGTTTCCAGCTGCCTCTGCGACTGATTATGCTTTTAGACGCTCCGCAACACATGCCTTGGCTATTGCCAAGTATTGTCTTGCGGGTGACGTCAGCAGCCTACAAGTATGCCTGTGACAGCGCTCTGTTTAGTAAACTCGGTAGCGCGTTCTGTAAATGCTTCATACAGTAGTGTGTTCATGTAGATAGGCGTAGGTTCGCCCCCGTCCCTTCCGTGTGTGTGTGTCTCTGTGTGTGTGTGTTTCCAGCTGCCTCTGCGACTGATTATGCTTTTAGACGCTCCGCAACACATGCCTTGGCTATTGCCAAGTATTGTCTTGTGGGTGACGTCAGCAGCCTACAAGTATGCCTGTGACAGCGCTCTGTTTAGTAAACTCGGTAGCGCTTTCTGTAAATGCTTCATACAGTAGTGTGTTCATGTAGATAGGCGTAGGTTCGTCCCCCGTCCCTTCCGTGTGTGTGTGTCTCTGTGTGTGTGTGTTTCCAGCTGCCTCTGCGACTGATTATGCTTTTAGACGCTCCGCAACACATGCCTTGGCTATTGCCAAGTATTGTCTTGCGGGTGACGTCAGCAGCCTACAAGTATGCCTGTGACAGCGCTCTGTTTAGTAAACTCGGTAGCGTGTTCTGTAAATGCTTCATACAGTAGTGTGTTCATGTAGATAGGCGTAGGTTCGTCCCCCGTCCCTTCCGTGTGTGTGTGTGTCTGTGTGTGTGTGTGTTTCCAGCTGCCTCTGCGACTGATTATGCTTTTAGACGCTCCGCAACACATGCCTTGGCTATTGCCAACTATTGTCTTGCGGGTGACGTCAGCAGCCTACAAGTATGCCTGTGACAGCGCTCTGTTTAGTAAACTCGGTAGCGCGTTCTGTAAATGCTTCATACAGTAGTGTGTTCATGTAGATAGGCGTAGGTTCGTCCCCCGTCCCTTCCGTGTGTGTGACTCTGTGTGTGTGTGTGAGTTTCCAGCTGCCTCTGTGTGTGCTTATGCTTTTAGACGCAGAGCAACACATGCCTTGGCTATTGCCAACTATTGTCTTGCGGGTGACGTCAGCAGCCTACAAGTATGCCTCTGACAGCGCTCACGTCAGTTAACTCGGTAGCGCGTTCTGTGAATGCTTCATACTGTACTGAGTTCATGTAAATAGGCGTAGATTCATCTCCCGTCCCTTCCGTGTGTGTGTGTGTTTCCGGTGCTTTCGCAAATACAACTGAATAAGCAAATCCTTAAAGTGTTCACAATCAACAGTGTGATATTTAAAATCATGTTAAGACTCACATTGTTGATTGTGAACATTCCTAGACATAGCTGTTTTTCTGCACACGTTGTGGAAACAACGAAAACGTTGCATGTTGTAATGAACTGTTTAAATGTTACGAAGACTTGTGTTGTGTCGAACTACGGGGACTATTCCTGCTGCAGGTTGCTGGTTTGTTGGTGTTTCATAGTACAATGTCATGTAATACGTGTGTTCATAGTATGCTTTCTGTGATGTTGACATGTGTGTGTTTCGTTAGCAGTACGTCTCTGCTTTCTATGCTGTGGCTACATCTCCATTGCTCGCATAGACAGTGACAAATGGAAGTGTAAGGGTGGACATTTAAAGCCTGGATACTTCCATGTTATGTGTAAGTCTCACGGGGCCAACGGGTGATAGCGCATACATGTCTATGAAGTACCTTTGGATACCATATGCGACTTGTCGTGGACGAAATGTTTAAGTTGACTGTTCCATCTACCTATGTGTGGCATGGTTTGTGGCCATAGGGTGCCAGCAAGTCTTCCCTGTTCATTGGGTGTTTGCCATGGTCTATTGACATCACTCATATTAATTCACCGAAGGATGTCTTTCATTGTTGGCAACGCCATAGTTTGACCTTCGTATGTCATTCCCAGCAGACGTGGAGATTGTGCCATTGGTATGTTTACACAGGTGACCCATCTGTTCCACTGTATGGAAGCGTGTGATCCCCATAGATGTGCTGGCAGATTGAGTGCTGTGTACGCCGGTATCTGCCCAGCGGTCTGGCTTTGAATGGGGAGTGTCTACTGTAGACCCTATCTGTATTCCCTGGGTTATGCCTTGCAACAGCTGTGGGATTCCCCCAGGTTTGCAGCTATGGGTGCCATCTTGGACGTACGTTTGTCCATCCATGGGAACTGCCTACTGGACACTAGTATCGGGTTGTCAACATTTCCCAGCTGCATTCTCCATTACCGGTGGATGATCGGTATTAGTATTGCGGAGTAACGCATATGCCATGGCCACGTCCCGCACACGGGGCGGGACAACGAATCATCTGCCAATCCACACCGACACCCATTTTTGCATACCCACGATCCCATGTCTGCAACCCTCGACAGTACCCCTTGCACACCCTTCATGTGTGCGGAAATGGGATGTGAACGTACGTCTATGGACGCAGCAGCCTGGGGAGTCCTATTCATATGTCCTGCATTTCATGGACGGCTGTCATCACCCTTGAAGACGCTTGTGGTGCATATATCTACCTGTGCCGTAGTCACGGCTGTCACCTCTTCCGGTTCACACTATGTTGCCCACACTTACTTAAGGAGTAATATTTGGGTCCTGCAATGGACACCGATGTGCATATGTAAAGTTTAGAACATGTTGGACTGTGTCCATTCGGCCAGTGGGTTTGACTGCCGCCGTATGTTCCCCAGTCCCGGATGTCTGTCCGCCTACCCATATTATGTAGTGCTACGGAACCCGTGTCCTTCCACAATTTACCCATATGGTGTTACTGTAGTACTGCAGGTTGGCAACTGCTTTAGATGATCCTCAGAGGTACCATTGTGAACTATCCGCCACTGTATTGTCATTATAACACAGCCGGTACATGTAGAACCTATTTATTCATGACAGTATGTTATTTATGTGTGGTAACGCCACAATTTAACCATAGTATGACCTTCCTAGTTGACGTTGTTGGTGTGCCATTAATATGTGTTCTACAGGTCGCACATATGTTCCGCAGAGTGGAAGCGGGTGATCCCCACATACTTCATAGCACCTTGGCTGCTGTGTACGCTGGGATTCGCACGGCAGGATGGATGTCTACGGGGTATATCTACTGTTGTTTCCATCTGTATGTCCTGTGTTATGCCTTACTACGGCTGTGTGATTCCACCAGGTTTGCTATTATGGGTGCCATCTTGTCCGTACGTTTGTCCATCCTTGGGAAATGCCTACTGGACACTGATGTAGGGCTGAACATATTTCACACCTGCCTTTAGCATTACCCAATGGATGCTTTGCATCCTTAGTGGGGACTAAGGCACGTCCTGTACCCGCAGCCCTCCCACGGGGCGGGACAACGGATTATCTGCCAAACAACACCGAGCCCCATTTTGCATACCCAGGATACCATGGCTGCAACCCCCCACGGTACGCCTGACACATCCTTCATGTGTGCGGAACTGGGATATGGACGCACATGTATGGACACGGCAGTCTGGGGACCTCTGTTCATATGTCCTGCATGTCATGGGCAGGTATCAGCAACCTTAAACACGCTGGTGGTGCATATGTCTAGCTGTGCCGTAGTCACGGTTTGTACTCTTATTGGCTGATCTCGATGGATAACGGTCTTAACGCCTTAATTTTTGGAGTCCTACAATGGACACCGATGTGCATTTGTAAAGTGTAGAACGTGTTGGACTGTCACCATCTGGCCAGTGGTATTGACTGCCGCTGTATGTTCCCCAATCGTGGATGTCTGCTTGACTACCCATCGTTTGTATTACATGGCCTATCTATATCCACGTGCCAGTATGCGGAAATACAGCAAACCTTGCGTCCTGCCCATCTTCATAAACGACATTATGGAATATATATCGTCAAAAACAGACACTGTCAAATACGATAGACTCCACAGTGAAAGGATACTGAGCTCTTTCACCTACTAACATGGGGCATCGTCGGAGTACGGAATGCATGACATAGCCGTCCCTTATACACTTTCTGCAGAGTCGGTTTAAAGCGAAATAATAAATAAACCTGCTCATAGTTAGGTGGACAGTGCTCCAAGTCTTGATTATAACGTGACATATACAAATCAGTGTTGCATACATTACTTCATGGAAACGATAATACGGCAACAATGTGTTAATATATATACAATATTGGTAAATACAATCAGTATCCTGACACATAGTTGATACTTGTTGTGAGTGCACCTTAGAATGTAGTGTGTTGATCAGGATATTGTATATCAATGTGTATAATAGTAGCATTACGATAACAAAGCATGGAATCAATAAGTACTATTTAAGCATATATTCCACACTTATGAATGTAAATGTGTGGAGGAGACATCCGTAACCTTCCCTGGTTCCACTGGATCACACACGCACACTCGCATGTCCGGATTGTGGGTTACGCGCAGGCGCACATGCATATCCGTAGTCCGTTTATATATGTTTACAGTGTCTGTGTGATTACGTGGTTTGCGTTAGTTGTGACTATTCCGGTAACATATGTCTGATCCGGTTGACGGACGTGTGCATAAAGCACTTACAGCTTTATATATGTAACAGTCTTTGCAGCATGGACGCATTACACATGCACATCTATATGTTCTATAGTCGTAATTCAAACGTGACTGCATTCACGTTTGCCGGTTACTGTGACCAGTACACGTTAGCTGTTCGTTGTCATTAATATGCATACCCATGGTACCTATGTACATTTACATATCCCCCCCCGCACACACGCACGTCACAGGCATCCATTCTCCTGCTGGGAAAGGTGCGGTACTGCATGTTGAACATTCCTAATTCCCCCTCGCTCATGGCCCAGGATGCATATGTCGTCACCGCAGGGCTGTTCAGATGACAGGTGCTTATATCCCATACGCATACAGGCCTTCGATTGTCAGGGTGTTGCTGTGGTGCTTTGGGTTTGGTCTTGTCCGCCCACTGTACGGGACTGCCCTGACCCTGTACGAATGTTAGATGAGTCACATGGGCACGTTTTGTCCGTGTCCATGGTACCATGTCACGGCCCCCCCCCATTTATTCGTAAGAATGTGCCGATTGGCCGGTGTACCCGTTGTAGATGTTGTTATACTAATTGCACATGGTCTGGTCGAACGGACCAATTTCCATTACTAACCCTCCGTATGTATGGCCTGTGTCGCAATATTACAAGGATTTACCATTGCGTGACGACTTTCACTGAGCCACAGACATGTCCGTTGCTTGGTTTGGGCCGGTTCCGCTGTGCTACACACATTTCACATGGCGGAACAGGTTGAACAGCTCAGCCACGAGGACATCGGGTTCTCCGTCGCTGTTTAGTATTGAATGTCTATGTGGAGTTTGTTTCACAAAGCGAGACTATGTCGACATTGTTAACGGACATCTCGCGCAGTACGTCCGCACCGCCGCGGGTGACGTATGTCTGCCTTTGGCCGCGAACAGGCATTATGCTGTGCCATTATGTCTGGGGATATATGGTTTCTTGACATAGATGATATGCCATACTAGCAATGACCCTAGCAATGACCCGCGTCTGGGTGTGGGTACTGCTGTATTACCCACGGGAAGAGTGGCCTTAGGTTAAGTGGTGCCCTAGGCAGAAGTTGCCACCGATACATCACCCGCTACCCCCCTCCTGGTCTACCTACACCAAATAGAGTCTGTAAAGGTGCCCCGAGTAGAGCAACGCCCTAGACGGCTACCTACTTGGCCTATGCCTAAGGCCGGCTATGTGTGTGGTCCCTTGGGCATCGGACTCGGGAACGCGCCACGCCTGCCGTGGGTATGTCCAGCATTACCCACATCCAGCCCCAAGGCAGTCAACACAGCATCCATGGGTCCAGATGGTGTCCCAGCTGTGTACTCCAGGAACTCTATGGGGAATTAAACCCACACTTAGGACAGCTGTTTAATCTTAGCCTCACCTCAGGATACGTACCCGAGTAGTAGCACAGGGCGACTGTAGTCACACTCCACATAGATGGTGCCTCCACTGACCCTGGTTATTACCATACCATTAGTTTGACAAGCCTTATCTGCAAAGCCATGGAGATGGATCATAATGGAACACATAGATAAAGACATAGGGGACTCGCATACTTTGGATACAACCCAGTTTAGCTTGGTCAGAGTCAGATCCTGCCTTTTACACGTGTTTCACTTTGTAGAATCAGTCACCAAGGCCATTGATGAGGGTAAAGCAGTCCATACAGCCTACCTGGCAAAGGCCTTCGACACAATACCCCCCTCGGGTATAATTGATAAACCCGTCATCTTGAATGTAAATCCATACATCGCCATATGGGTTGCAAACTGGCTAAGTCACAGAACACACATGGCCATAGTTGCTGGCGCCATGTCATACTCACAGCCAGTCACAGGTGGTGTCCCATGGGGCTCAGTCCTGGGTCCACTATTTCTCAGCATCTACGTTTCCAATGTACACGCATACACAGGGGGGTTATGGGTGACAATGTTTGCAGATGACTGCAAACCGGGTGCCAAAGTCAGACACACATCTGACACAGATATCCTTCAGGAGTGCCTCACAGATGTTGATAAGTGGTACCAGAGACATGTCCTACAGCTAAATGCAAGGAAATGCATAGGCATACCCTTCGGGAAGAACAAGGTTACCCCGAGCTACCATATAGGTGGCAATCCACTGAGCACAGAGGGGGTTACCAGTGATCTGGGGACACGTGTTGTTGTTAACCGTTCGTTGGACACACATGTTGCTAACATAGTTAGGTAGACCATCCACATTGCCCACATCATCATGAAGGGATTCACATGTAGATCAGGGGAGGTCATTGTCCCCTTGTACTCATCACTCATTAGACCTATGATTGGGTACAATGCCCCGTTCAGAATGTATCTGACCCAACACCTGCAGCAGCTGGAAAGGCACCAACAGTTCATCGACAAACAGATGCAGGGGCTCAGGTACATGTGTTATACTGACCGACTGAAAGAAATCCAGCTGTATACAGTTGCATACCACTTGCCCAGAGGTGACCCGTGCCTGGCATACAAGGCTATGTCGAACCCAGATCTGATGAGTATGCTTCACGAAAATAAGTTAGATCCCTCAGAACCACAAGGGCAGCTGACGTACACCTTGACACTGTCATTAATCGAACGTGTTGTTGGGACAGATTCATCACCCAGACACAAACTATGCTGTGGAACAACATCCCAGTACATGTGAGGGCAAGCACCTCGCTGGCCTTGTGTTAGTATTTAGACATGGATGTCTGAATTG
Organism: Protopterus annectens; assembly: GCF_019279795.1. Taxonomy (NCBI): domain Eukaryota; kingdom Metazoa; phylum Chordata; order Ceratodontiformes; family Protopteridae; genus Protopterus; species Protopterus annectens. Next base: position 1,655,469,215 of record NC_056728.1, on the reverse strand, counting down.
ATTTATTTAAGTAACCTTCTACATGAATATTTACATTAGCACATTGTGAATCTTTAAATTTCGTTGGTCTATTTTACAGTAGTCATAATCATACGGTTTATGTGTATATATTATGGTTCATTTATATTACTAGGTGTCTGCAGTTCTGTTAATATATTGGCACAATCCGTAGGACATATATATGTATCTTACACAGTCAGACATTTGGAAAACATTTTCTGTTGGTTCATCTTTCATATATGTACATATATTTCTATTTTCCGATGAAGACTGTACCTTTCGAAGAAATGTCTGATGTCCTCACTGTGTGGGATCTGTAACCCAAGTAAGGTTTGTTTGCTTGTCTGCCTTTAAGGCATGTAATTAGTACCTAGCACATCTAATGTACTGACCAATTAATGCTTTTAAATGTAGTAGGTTGGACTGCAGTGTATGTATTCTGAATAAGTCTGCTTATGAAGCAGACGAAGTGGGCTCCAATAGACTATGGTGACTGCCTTTAATTCCTGGTGTGCTCTGAGTGGTCACTGACGGTCCCTACAGTACCTCGTCTTTGCTTTGGACTTCATCGGCTGGTTGTCTGTGTTTGTTGTATGGGGAATGTCAACTGTAGTCCCTATGTGTATTACTTGTGTAATGCCTTACTACGGCAGTGTAATTCCACCGGGTTTGCAGTTATGGGTGCCATCTTAGTCATACGCTTGTCCATCCCTGTGAATTGCCTACTGTACACTGGTATAGGGCTGTACACATTTCACACCTGCATTTTGCATTCTCCGGTAGATGGTTTGCATTATTAGCGGAGAGTGACGCATGTGCTACGCACACATCCCTCCCACGGGGCAGGACAAAGGATTGGCTGCGAAGCAACACCGGGCCCAGAGTCTACATACCCAGACTCCCTTGACTGCAACCCTCGACAGTACCCATTGCACATCCTTCATGTGTGCGGGAATGGGATGTGAACGCACGTGTCTGGACACGGCGACCTGTGGAGTCCGATTCATGTGTCCTGCATTTAATGGACACTTGTCATCACCCTTGTACACGCTTGTGGTGCTTATATCTACCTGTGCCGTAGTCACGGCTGTCACTTCTTCAGGGTCGCACAATAGCAGCCTGTTGCCAACACCTAAGGACAGATATTTGGGTCCTACTATGGACAACAATGTGCATATGTGAAGTGTAGAGCATGGTGCACTGTGTCCATTCGGCCAGTGGTTTCGACTGCCGCTGTATGTTCCCCAGTCGCGGATGTCTGTTTGCCTACCCATATTATGTAGTGTTACGGAACCCGTGTCCTTCCATAAGTAACCCATATGGTGTTGCTGTAGTCCTGCAGGTTGGCAACTGGTTTAAGTAATCCTCAGGGGTCCCATTGTGAACTATCCGCCACTGTATTGCCATTATAACACAGCCGGTACATGTAGACCCTATTTATTCATGACAGGATGTTCTTTATGGGTGGGAACGCCATACGTTAACCATGCTATGACCTTCCTAGTTGACGTTGTTGGTGTGCCATTACCATGTGTTCCACAGGTCGCCCGTATGTTCCGCGGAGTGGCAGCGGGTGATCCCCACATACTTGCTAGCAGCTTGGTTGCTGTGTACGCGGGGATTCGCACGGCTGGATGGATTTCTAAGGGGCCTGTCTACTGTTGTTTCCATCTGTATTTCCCGTGTTATGCCTTGCTACAGCTGTGTGATTTGACCAGGTTTGCTATTATGGGTACCATTATGTCCGTACGTTTGTCCATCCTTGGAAAATGCCTACGGGACACTGGTGTACGGCTATACCCATGTCACACCTGCATGTTGCATTCTCCGGTGGACGATTGCGATTATTGGTGGGGGGTAAGCCATGTTCTGCACCCACATCCCTCCCACGGGGCGGGACATTGGATCATCTGCCAATCGTCTCCGACACCCATTTCTGCATACCCAAGAGCCCATGGCTGCAACCCTCGACAGTACCCATTGAAATCCTCCATGCGTGCGGGAATGGGATATGGGCGCACATGTGTAGACTACACAATCTGTGGATTTCTGGGCATCTGTCCCGCATTTCATGGACAGCTGTCAACAACCTTGAACACGCTAGTGATGCATATCTGCAGCTGTGCCGTAGTCACGTCTGTAGTTCATCATTTTCTCTCAATCGCAGCGGGTCGCCACTGCTATAGGAAATTTTTGGGTCCTACAATGGACACATATGTGCATATGTAGAATGTAGAACATGTTGGACTGTGTCCATCTGGCAAGTGGTTGGGAACGCTGCTGTATGTTCCCCAATCGCGGATGTGTATTTGACTACACATATTATGTTGTGCTACGGAACCCGTGTCCTACTACGAGTAACCCAAATGGTATGGATGTCATGCTGCAGGTTGGCAACTGCTTTAGGTAATCTTCAAAAGGCCCAGTAGGACATATACGCCACTGTATTGTCAATATAACACAGCCACAACATGTATACCGTATTTATTCATTGAAGGATGTTCATTATATGCGGGAACGCCAGTGTTGAAACATCCTATGACCTTCCTAGTTGAAGTTGTTAGTGTGCCATTACTATGTGTCCCACAGGTCGCCCATTTGTTCCGCAGTATGGCAGCGAGTGATCCTCATGTTGTTGCTGGCAGATCGACTGGTGTGTAGGCCGGTATTCGCACGGCGGTCTGGCTGTGTATGGGGAGTGTCTACTGTAATCCCTATCAGTATTTCCTGTGTTATGCCTCACTGCAGCTGTATAATTCCATCAGGTGTCCAGTTATAGGTTCCATCTTGGTCGTACACTTCTCCATCCATGGGAATTGCCTACTGGACACTGATATAGGGCTGGCCACATTTCACACCCGCTTTTACCAGTATCTGGTGGATACTTTGCATCATTACTGGTGTGTAAGGCACGTGCTATACCCACATCCCTCCTACGGAGCGGGACAACGGAGTATCTGCCAAACAACACCGAGCACCACATTTGCATACCCAGACTCCCTTGACTGCAACAATCGACTGTACACATTACACATCCTTCATGTGTGCGGGACTGTGATGTGGACGCTGTTCTATGGACCCGGTACCCTGGGTATTTCTCTGCATCTGTGCTGCATTACATGGACAGCTATCAGCAACATTAAACACGCTTGCGGTGCATATGTGTACCTGTGACGACAATGAGTACAGGTACACATTGAAATAAGACATAATTTGGGTCTTTCCACAATTTTTGGGTCCTACAATGGACACCACTGTGCATATGTAAAATGTAGAGCTTGTCGGACTGTGTCCTTGTGAGCAGTGGGTTTCACCGATACTGTGTGTTCAGCAATCGCGGATGTCTGTTGGACTACCCATTCCACATGGTGCTACATAACCAGGTGATTTAGTACTGTGGACAAATGACATACATCCAAAGATGCTGGTTAGCAACTGCTTCATATAAACCGCAGACATCCCAATGGGACATATCCGTCACTGTATTTCCAATATAACACCACCGGAACATGTTGATTACCTATGTATTCATTTAACCATGTTGTCTTCGTAGGTGGGAATGCCATAGTTTACATATCCTACGTGACGTTGTGTGTGTGCCATTAGTATGTGTTCCACAGGTCGCACATCTGTTCCGCTGTACGGTAGCGGGTGCTCCTCATTCTGTTGCTGGCAGATTGAGTGCTGTGTACGCCGGTGTTGGCACGACGGTCCGGCTTTGTATGTGGAATGTCAACTGTAGTCCCTATGTGTATTTCCTGTGTTATGCCTTACCGCGGCTATGTCATTTACCCGGGTTTGCAGTTGTGGGTGCCATCCTGGCCATACGGGTGTCCATCCATGACAATTGCCTACTGGACACTAGTATAGGGCTATACACATTCCACACCTACATTTAGCATTCTCCGGTGTATAGTTTGCATTATTAGCGGAGAGTAAGGCAGGTGCTACGCACACATCCCTCCCACGGGGCAGGAGAAAGGATTGCCTGCGAAACAACACCGAGCACAGAGTCTACATACCCAGAATCCCTTGACTGCAACAATTGACAGTACCCATTACACATCCGTCATGTGTGCAGGACTGTGATGTGGACGCAGTTCTATGGACCCGGTACCCTGGGTATTTCTGTGCATCTGTGCTGCATTACATGGACAGCTATCAGCAACATTAAACACGCTATGGTGCATATGTGTACCTGTGACTACAATGAGTTCAGTTAGTTGATTAAATAAGGCGGCATTCCTGTCTTTACACAAATTATAGGGTCCTACAATGGACACCACTGTGCATATGTAAAGTGTAGAGCTTGTCGGACTGTGTCCTTGTGAGCACTGGGTTTCACTGATACTGTGTGTTCAGGAATCGCGGATGTCTGTTTGACCACCCATTCCACATGGTGCTACATAACCAGGTGATTTAGTACTGTGGACAAATGACATACATCCAAAGATGCTGGTTAGCAAATGCTCCATATAAACCGCAGACGTCCCAATGGGACATATCCGTCACTGTATTTCCAATATAACACCACCGAACATGTTGATTACCTATGTATTCATTTAACCATGTTGTCTTCATAGGTGGGAATGCCATAGTTTACATATCCTACTTGACGTTGTGTGTGTGCCATTAGTATGTGTTCCACAGGTCGCACATCTGTTCCGCTGTACGGTAGCGGGTGCTCCTCAGTCTGTTGCTGGCAGATTGAGTGCTGTGTACGCCGGTGTTGGCACGACGGTCCGGCTTTGTATGTGGAATGTCAACTGTAGTCCCTATGTGTATTTCCTGTGTTATGCCTTACCGCTGCTATGTCATTTACCCGGGTTTGCAGTTGTGGGTGCCATCCTGGCCATACGGGTGTCCATCCATGACAATTGCCTACTGGACACTAGTATAGGGCTGTACACATTCCACACCTACATTTAGCATTCTCCGGAGTATGGTTTGCATTATTAGCGGAGAGTAAGGCAGGTGCTACGTACACATCCCTCCCACGGGCGGAGAAAGGATTGCCTGCGAAACAACACCGAGCACAGAGTCTACATACCCAGAATCCCTTGACTGCAACAATTGACAGTACCCATTACACATCCGTCATGTGTGCGGGACTGTGATGTGGACGCAGTTCTATGGACCCGGTACCCTGGGTATTTCTGTGCATCTGTGCTGCATTACATGGACAGCTATCAGCAACATTAAACACGCTTGCGGTGCATATGTGTACCTGTGACGACAATGAGTTCAGTTAAGTGTTGAAAGAAGGCGGAATTCCTGTCTTTAGACAAATTTTTGGGTCCTACAATGGACACCACTGTGCATATGTAAAGTTTAGAGCTTGTCGGACTGTGTCCTTGTGAGCAGTGGGTTTCACTGATACTGTGTGTTCAGCAATCGCGGATGTCTGTTGGACTACCCATTCCACATGGTGCTACATAACCAGGTGATCTAGTACTGTGGACAAATGACATACATCCAAAGATGCTGGTTAGCAACTGCTTCATATAAACCGCAGACATCCCAATGGGACATATCCGTCACTGTATTTCCAATATAACACCACCGAACATGTTGATTACCTATGTATTCATTTAACCATGTTGTCTTCATAGGTGGGAATGCCATAGTTTACATATCCTACGTGACGTTGTGTGTGTGCCATTAGTATGTGTTCCACAGGTCGCACATCTGTTCCGCTGTATGGTAGCGGGTGCTCCTCAGTCTGTTGCTGGCAGATTGAGTGCTGTGTACGCCGGTGTTGGCACAGCGGTCCGACTTTGTATGTGGAATGTCAACTGCAGTCCCTATGTGTATTTCCTGTGTTATGCCTTACCGCGGCTGTGTAATTTACCCGGGTTTGCGGTTGTGGGTGGCATCTTGGGCATACGGTTGTCCATCCATGACAATTGCCTACTGGACACTAGTATACGGCTGTACACATTTCACACCTGCATTTAGCATTCTCCAGTGGATGGTTTGCATCATTAGCGGATAGTATGGCAGGTGCTACACACACATCCCTCCCACAGGGCGGGACAAAGGATTGGCTGCGAAGCAACACCGGGCCCAGAGTCTACATACCCAGAATCCCTTGACTGCAACAATCAACAGTACCCATTACACATCCTTCATGTGTGCAGGACTGTGATGTGTACGCAGTTCTATGGACCCGGTACCCTGGGTATGTCTGTGCATCTGTGCTGCATTACATGGACAGCTATCATCAACATTGAACACGCTTGCAGTGCATATGTGTACCTGTGACGACAATGGGTTCAGGTACGTATTGAAAGAAGACGTGAATCTGGTGTGATGTCAATTTTGGGTCCGACAATGGACACCACTGTGCATATTTAAAGTGTAGAGCTTGTCGGACTGTGTCCTTGTGAGCAGTGGGATTCACTGATGCTGTGTGTTCAGCAATCGTGGATGTGTGCTTGACTACCCATACTGTGTTGTGCTACAGGAACCATGTCTTCCGACACCAGAAACCAATGCTATACATCCAATGTTGCAGGTTAACAACCACTTTCATACCATACCCAGAGGTCACGATTGGGAGGTATTGCCACTTTATTATCGGAACAACACACCCAGACTGTGTACATCATGGGAACTTTAGGCCAGTCTTACCGCCATTTCCAATTGTAATTAGCAGACACATGTCAATACATGTATGATAACACATATTGTCATGCAGAAGTTGATCTATGTTATTTGGACATTGGCTTCTGCTTTTGGCATCCGTTGCTGTGAGTGTTGCCAGTTACCATACACATTGCTTGCTCAGAGGCAGACTACACAATTCTGCGCACTACTGTGGTCTCCTTTAAGGACCCTGAGCCAGTGGTCGATGGTACGGCAGCCACTGCATCAATCACATTTGCCATCTACCAGTACCTACAGGACTGCATGAGCCAGTCATTCACTTACCCAACTGTGGTTCACTGTACCAATGCCAAGCATCCAGTGTGGTGTACCCCAGCCATACACAAAATGTACAACACGAGGAGGTGGCTACTACAAGGTGGAGCAGACACCTTGTGAGGTATGACACCCTTGGTCATCATATGTGTAGACTTACACACTGTCATGAAATAGTCCAGGGCACATTCCACAGATATACCTACATGGACCTGGCTAACAATCATACCACCTTCAGTTGCTATGCTGGACACCTGGGAGCTCACTCCCACATATGCTCTGACTGGGTTCACATAGAGGTGGGGTTTACTCAACATACACACATTGCCAACATACAGGCTGACAAGTCCAGTGAGGACATCTCCACACCCTCTCCACACATGAGGAGATGTGTGTACCAGTGGTTTGTGGTCACCAAATGTTCTGTGACACACAGGTGGGACATGCTCTCTCCAGGGTAGTGGACATAGCATCCATGAGACCAGCTGGTGACCCCGCTGTGTACTCCACTATCTCGGTTATGAATTGGACCCACGGTTAGGACAGCTATTTCTTTGTAGCCTCACCTCAGGTAGGGTACCCAGGTTGTGTCACATGGCAACTGTAGTCCCACGCCACAAGGCCAATACCTCCACTGAGGCTGGTTATTACTGTCCCATTACCCTGAGGAGACCTATCTGCAAAGACATGGGGAGGGATCATACTGTGGCTCGTACATGACTGCATAGGGGACATACTTACTTTGCCTCACACACGGTTTGTCTTGTTCAGGAGCGGTTCATGCCTTTAAAGCATGGTTGACATTTTCGGGACAGTCGCCGAGGCCACTGATGGGGTGTTGCAGTCCATACAGCCTACCTCGACCTGGCAAAGCCCTTCATCACATTACCCCCCTCAGGTATCGTTGATAAACCCATTGGCTGGGATGTGAACACGCACATCACAGAATGTGTTGTAAACTGTCTATGTGACACAACCCACACGGTCATAGTTGCTGGCAGCATATCAGACCTACTGCCTGTCACAAGTGGTGTCCCATGGGGCCCTTCCATGTCTGCACTCCTGTCATACACCTACATTTTCACGGTACAGGCACACACAGGGGTGCTATGGGCAACAGTGTTTGTAGATGACTGCAAAACAGGTGCCATAGTGGGACAGACATCTGACACAGATATCCTTCAAAGGGGCCTCCCAGGTATGCATATCTGCTGTCAGGGACATGTCCCACAGCTAAATGCAACGTCATGCAACATCATACCTGTGGAGAACTACTAGGTCACCCCTGTCCAGCATATAGGTGGCTGTCCACTCAGCACAGGGGTGATTACCAGGAATCAGGGGACAGTGTTTGACGGTCACCATTCATTCCACACACACGTTGCTATCGTGGTTGTGTGGGTCTTCTACATTGCCCACCTGTTGGTGCAGGGATTCACATCTACATCAGGCTAGGTCATTGTCTCCTTGTACCCATTACGTGTTACACCTATGATCTACTACATTGCCCCATTCAGACTGTATCTGACCATACACCTACAGCAGCTGGGAAGCCCACATAGGTTGATTGTTGTACAGATGCAGGATGACACCATTTTGTGTAATGCTGCCCCACATGTAGGACCCCTGCCACATCACGTCACATACCTGCTGTTTAGTGTTGACCTGTGCCTGACATACAAGGCCATGTCAACCCATATGTCATGTGTATGCTTCACCTACTGTATCCGCATCCCTCAGAATCACTAGGGCAGGTGACATTTACCTTGTCACGGTCATTAATGGGATGTGTTTGGGTGACACATATATCACCCAGACACTCATTATGCTGTGGATGTACATCACAGTACATGTGAGACAGACATCCTTCCTAGCCTTGTTCGCAGCTATGTTGTCCATTGGATGGAGAATTGCAGGTATAGGCCAGGGATTACATCATTATCACTGCTTGACGGAGATACAGCAATATCATGGGTATTTCATCTGAAGCACAGAAGGTTGGCAAAGTCATCCTAACTATGGTGTAGTATTATGGCTGGGCCTGGGACGATGGCCTACCCTGTACCTATGGACGTGTGAACCTATATTCATAGTTTGTCACATGTACAATTGTCTATCCACTATACTCTTTCGCCACTGTATATTTCTGTGGCACATGATTGTCCTCTGTATTACATGCAGGTATGCTGTGTACGTTGCACATACGTCACAGTTGATGACAGTGTATCTGTGTCCCTAACACTGTGATACTGAGGACTACCACACATCCTTCACAGCATTACATGCATATGTCCATTCTATTCTTCTTTGGCCTATGGGGGTGTTAAGGCAAACATTACTCAAGTCCCTGTTTGTGCATGCTTCATGTTGGTGTTTGACCAGGCTCCGTTGCAGTCATGTGTTGGACAGTAGTGTGTCTGTGTGTTTGCCATGTGTTTTATTGCCAGTACATCTGTGGGAGGTGTAGTTGGCACATGTTCCTCTTTGCAGGGACACCCATCCTGGGGTTTGTGTCATGCATCTGCACTTGGCACGTGCCATATGTCCTGTACTATTCCCACAGTCGTGTATGCCTTCATGCACTACTACTGCGTGTTACTGGCTGTGTGTATGTGGTACACATGGACATTGTGATGTTTGGCTTGACCTATTCCCATGCTAGAACGTAAACATCTGTCAATTAAGTCTTTTAAATCAAACTGTAACACTCATTCGTATTTTCAAAATGACACTCAGTAACACAGGAAGCTGGGATTAATAACATTTTACTACTGTGCAGCAGGAGGCAAAGGAGTATGCAGTAAAAGTTTAGACATTTGTTCAACTCTATACATGTTACATCTGTATGAGCATTCTGTATACTATCATCTTTTGCACACATTAATGATGTGGCCAGTCACAAGGCATTTACATTGCTAGAGTACAGAACATTGTATTCCTACAACAGTGCTCAGGTAATGCTTATTACATGTTTTCCCATGAGGATAGCCCAACCTTGCGAGCCACATATTCAGTTAGACTGTACTTTGGTAAATTCTGCTCTGTCACGGTTCCAACACTGTTCATATCCAGTCCTCACTCCGTGTCCTACTAGGTTCCTGTGTCTCTCTGCTGAGCAGCTGTACTCTGTGTTACAGCTCACAAGCCTATCCTCCTCAGTGGAAGGATGACAGATATACCTGTACATACATGTATTATTCTGTAACCGAGCAGATGAGTAATGCTGACTGACATACACCTGCTGCACTGGTTACTGCTAGGGTTAGGGTTCAATCACACTGCAGCTACACTACAAGCAATTACATGCATGAGAAGCTGTACTGCTATATTGTCAGGTAGAATAATATGCATTATACACTATTTGCTTCTAAAGTTGCACGTCATATCTATGTTTAAATATGTATTTTGCTAACATTCTCCCTCCTTTGATTGCTTCTACTCTATCCAGAAACATATACAACATTATTTCATTCCCTAGCGTCTTCCTCTGTGGAACGTTTAACTAGGCAAGTAATTTGATGTACATTGCAAGTAGGATTGCATTTTCTATTGACAAATACCACTACAGGTCTTGATACATAGTCTCGGGTACAGGTATGTCGCCAGAGTCCCTGACTAATACTTACATGCACAGTATCCCGCACTAGACACATGCTCCCAATGTGAGCAGAACAACACAAATGGCAATCATGATATTCAGTATGACTGACCCCATCCACCCAATGGTTTGTGGAAATGGTTCGGCAGTGGGTTTGGGCCTGGTTCCGCCATGGATGACACCTGCCATATTACCTGTAGGTGGGCGTTGCTTTTGGTCTCTTCATGTGGTAGTTGGACACAGCGATCTTCTTCAGTAAGCGCCAAGACCAATTCTCAGCGCCACGGTGCAGTCGTGCACTATTACATTTTGTGACACAACAGTTCTCATTGCATCCAGTTCATCAGTCACATGTTCAGGAGCGGGAAGTCACATTCATCCTTCCTCCGACAGGTTTTGATAACTTCCTCTGTTCCCTGATTGATTTCACTACTCCAGAAGCTGGGGTGTTCCAGCCCAGGTTGTGACGCTGTCACTGAAGTCCATATGAATCGATATTCCTTTATCTCTTGCAGAAGACTGACATGTCAGAACAGCTTCCATTTCACCCACTGGATTAGTAGGTTTCTCGACTGTGTTCCCAGTTCTTCGAGCTATATGTGTTATAGTTCGTTTCGCACCCACAGGCAATTGTCCAGTATGTCATGTGACTGGAGCCAGATAACCCAAATAACAACTGCCGGACCAATTCCCAGGTAACCATTGATATGCTTATTTCCCACAAACAACATAACAATATTCTACTTTATTACTGATGCGGGTTACCTCTGCATGTAACAAATTCCTGTCTCTAACAGAGGACTGTTTATACAATTCAGGATGTTTCTGCACATCCTTCAACATTGTTCTCATGATGTTTCAATACAAATTAGGGATGGTGCTACAAGTAGTACTGTGATCTTTGGCTGTTATATGACATTCGTAAGACACAGTTATGTTACAAATACTCCCACCAACTGAAACTGTATCATGTTTATGATAACATACAATTCCTTTTTGTGTAACAGGTAAGTACATTGCCACGTTGTCCTGTGATCTCACAGAACCTGTATCAAAGTGTAGATATTCACAAGTCTCAATCTATCCCCAAGGGGACAACATGCATCGGAAGTCCTCCATATGATGTAGGTATGGCAGTACAAACACAGCAATTTAATGTGTTCCTAGTCTCTATATGCACACGCATCATGCCTAGGTATCTGTTGAAGTGTGGAAGACACTCTGTGGCCAGTTCATCACGTATCAGTATTTGTATCCGTGTAGTTATATGCAGGTAATGTCCCGGAAATTGTAACGTAAACACAAACATGGTTAATAGGTGTATAATCATTAGGACAGCAAACATAAATGTCTTTGGGGTTGCTTTGTATTGTTATACAGTCTTCGCCGGGTGATTCGGGCTCTTTGGTATATCAGCTACAAGATGTCAATCAGACTTGATATCCTTTACCAGTTTGAGAAATGTGAGGTGGACCCAGGACGACCTCTCTGCAAACTTTACTGCGGTAGGCGTTGACAACAGTACCCGGTACAGACATTCGCACTGTCCACTTGGCAATAATGTTCTTTGGATAACAGTGACATACACACAGGATACTGGTGTCAGCTATGCTTCCGTCTTCGCTTGCTCTTATCTGTAACAGACTTTAACTGAAGAACAGTGTTACTAGTTAACAATCCTCTCATGTCACCTACTACTGAGTCATCGACCTCCGGCTCTGCAGGCATGACAGCTTTCCACTCTGGCACATGATATGCCATTCCACATACTACTTGGAAGTGGGTGCAGCACTTTACATTTGGAACTGTTGTCATGCTCAGCAATGCTAGAGGTAGACAGCTCATGTAACTCGTCTGGATGTCACCCACCAAACTCCTCTCCTTATTTCTCGGGATCCCATTCTACGGCGCCAGCAGTCGTGCTGAGTGTGGGTTGTACATGCAATTGACATTCATGGTAATATGAAGTAATCCCCAGGTAGCGTGATTGTCTGGTTAACTACATGTGTTCTATTGTCACTGTAGCTTCTTTACAGCATGCCAGATCTAGGGATACTTAATTTTACTGGCACCTTTGCCACTGCTGCTGCATCCGGATTAATGGTTGGGAATGCTTCTACCCATTTTGATTATATATATGTGTAATCGCTAAACAGTATTTGTTCCCTTCACATTTATGCAGATGTATGAACTCCATACAAATAGTACGGAACGGTTATGGTGGTGTAGGTAAACTCACTCCCTTCGGTTTAAATACTCCCTGTGCATGATATCTACGGCAAACGTGACACGCTGCTCATGAGGTTTGTATGTGGTTCGTAATTCAGTATGTTAGGGGTATTCTGTTAACCAAATGTACCATCCCCCCTGTTGAGACATGTCTCTACCCATGGCTCCACAAAGCCGCATATCTGAATATATTAGACGTTAATATTGGCTTTCTCACTGTGGATATGTGCAGTCCGTGTTCAAGGATTGCTCCTCGTCATAACCACGTCGGCTTTTCTGCTTTCGTAGTTGCTGTTTGCATTGTTTGTACAGTTTCTACATCTAAACTGTCTGAGGTTTGTCATTCCTCATTCACACAGACACTTTCCAACTGTGACGCTGCTTGTTTTGCAGGTGCATGAGCTCATGCCTCAACTTTCCTACTGTTATCCTGTTGCTTTCTATGCCCTGCACATTTACAATTACCTACTTCAGTGGGTAACTGCATGTAGTCTAATGCATTCAGGTTCGTATCGCATGATTAATCGGTTTACCGGTGGATGTTATCATTCCCTATTCTTCCACTGCTGCTCATAAACATGCACTGCACAGACAACAGAATGACTATCGGGACATATGTCCACACATCAGTTTTCCGCTACAGTACAAGCACGTGTTAAAGCTATCTATTCTGCTGCTTGAGCAGACACGTTATGCTGCAGGGTTTGGCCGTCTACAATGTCATTATCAATAACTACTGCATAAACTACTTCATTCGTTCCTGTAGGACTCTGTCTACATGATCCGTACACATTAACTGTCACCTCTGCATCATCTAAGGGTATATCAGTGTTATCATGTCTGTGTGTAGTTATTTAATCCATTTCGTATAGGCGACTGTGTGGTGTGCCATACACAGGTGTCGGACGTGACGTTGATAGGTTTAATGTTGTACAACGTTCAATCACCATGTGAGGTTGACTCAGTGGTATGGTCAAACATGACAAATGTCTAGCACGGGTCAGGAATGCTATCTTCTCTTGCAGCAGATTGATCGCAACTGCATGAGACATTCTCACAGTGAGAGGGTGGTCTAGTAACATTACGGCCGGGCCTGTACTGCCATGGGTGCTACAACAACTGCCTGTACACAATGTGGCACTGACCATGCCACAGTGTCCAACTGCAATGAGTAGTCAGCTATTTAGCGTTGCTTACTTCCCTGCTGTTGCATCAAGACTGACGTCACATATCTCCGCTTACAATCTACGGTCTGACAACATGTGTTATGATTATTCACGAGACCTACTACAGCTGTTGAGGCTATCAATCGTTCTAGTCTGCAGAACGCTGTTTCTGCTACTGTAATCCGGTGTACTATGTGTTGTGCTGCCATAGGTGTATTAAAGGTTAAGGCAAACAATACAGCGGATTCCACAGCATTGTTTGGTATCCAGATTTAACAAGTGTTAGTCGGCCCAGACACGACATCATTCCCTTCTTGTTAGTTGGCTTGGGTGCTTATTATATTGCTACCTTCCTATCGTCATGTGATGTTCTACCCTACTTGGATACCAGATATGCCAGGTAATTGACCTGTATTCTCTGTAGTTGCAATTTATGCTTGCTTACTTTATGTCCCTGTTCTGCTGATTATCTCAATAATGCTATTGTATCTTCCATACATTGCTGCTGGGTAGGGGCCGCAAGCAGAATATCATCCAAATAAAGTAGAACTTGACTGGCCCCGGTGGAGTTAACACCGAATGTAGCTAGCCATCCCCTGTGAGAATATCGTTGTACTTTCACAGTAGCCCCGCGATAGCCGGGTATGGCTGTATCTGTCACCCTGACTGTACATGCAAAGCAATACGGACTATGTGGATGTATAGGTATTGCAAAGTAAGCATAGCTTATATGTACCACGGTAAGATACTTCTGTGGCATGTTCATAGCATTGAATATAGTGTGTGGGTCTGGCACCAACGCTACCCTAAGTATTCTTACATGATTTACAGCTTGTACATACTGTACCATCCGCCATTCCCTTTTGGTTTCCGATCAGGAGATACAGGGTATTGCATGGTGAATAGCGATTACTTTGTGGATGGGGAATTCCCTCTATGACTTTGCAGATATCTTCTGGTGTCCACGGTCTATACACTACGGGGGTTGGATCCTGGCCTTCCTGTCCTGCATGAGGGTTCGGTACTTCAATTAATTGACAGATATCCTCACTCTGTTTTAGTACTGTGTTCTTACCGGGTGTCCCTAGGTATGTTACGTGTTCGGGATGTGGTTTCAATAGCTTCTATTACATTTGTTCGTTGTGCTACCTCTGTTGCCACAGGATAACGTGTGGGGACTAGCCTGCCCTCCCGCTTAATATCCTGGATGTGGTATCGGAGGTGGTAGGGGTGGGGGGGGCTATCGGTACTACTGTATTATGATCTTCTCTGTGTACGTATGATGCTTAGCCATTTGTAGTGTTCTATTCCCTTCGGTACACTACCTCAGTCCACCGATGTGCATGACGGATACCCAATTGTCGCTGTTTTGTCGCCTGCACATCTTAGGGCTGCCACCTTTTCCAATGCACAATGTGGGACATTAGTGTTCGGAACGTGTAATTTGCCTGGAAAATGCATACCCACGGCCAGTACATAGGACAGGAATTCACGATTTGCCAGGAGAGCAACCAATTGTTGTAGCATTTCAGTTGCTTATTCTGTTTATTATTATATTTTGCTGTTCCACATACAAATTTACTGTTTTATGCTACCATTTTGATATATATCTGGGAAATGTTTGTCCTGAGATATCAGGACATTTGACATTTGTTCGGTTTGTTTACAGGACACGGCTGGCCAGAGAGGGACTATCCCTCTCAGGGTGGAACAGGTGTTTACCTTGGAACATATGCATCAAATTTTCAGGGATTACAATGTTTCAGTAACGATATTTTGCGTAATATACCATCAATGTCATATTTATTACCCCATTTTGCTGCGTAACTCACATTATGTGCTCTCTGCGATTGCATATTCTTCACGTCACCCGTCAAACGCGGATCACATGATGTGTTGCTTCAATAATCTCCCATATCCTCTACACGACTGCTACTGCACTTCTGTCATACCACGTGTCTCCTTCCCTGTATCCACTGTAGTGTCTACAATCACTATTTACTCTGCTGTGTGTTCCCCTGACCTATGTTCAGATTTAACAGTATGTGGGTAGGTCTTCGACCCGATATCACTACTGTTAACAGAAACACAATGTAGTCTGGTCCCTGATCTACAATACACACAAAAGGCAGACACTCCTTACCTGGGCCTCCTGTTTACGGCTGCACGTTTTCTTCTTGGGATCCACTTTTCCGCTTTTCAGCCACAGATCAGACAGTAAACAGCCTCTTTACACACAACAATTCAGTCGGAGGTCTTTTCATTCAAGCAGAACCATTTATGCATATTCTCCAGCGTACATGTCTAACCAGCCATGTACTCTGACCTGTAGCTTACCAAGGGAATTCCGGATTACAAGGATCACAATGTGAAATAAGTTGTTACAACCAGACTGTAGTTATCAGTAGGCTTTTCTAAGTGACAGCCGATAACACAGGAGGCTCGGGTTCGGAAAGTTTTAGTAGTGTACACAGGCAGGCTAAATAATATACAGTCCAAGTATGAGAGTTTTGTCTGACTCTTTACAGTAAGCAGTTTCTTTATATAGTGTTTACAATCAGCTTTTGCCCACCTTACTGACGTGGTCGGTCACAGGGCATTTCCATCACTATGGTCCGCAATAGTCTATACATACGTGGGTGCTGGGGTCGTGCTTTTAAAATGTTTTCCCATGGGAATAACACAGCCTTGCAAGGCACCTTGTACATTACAGTATCCTTTTGTGATTGTAGCTGTTTCAAGGACCCTAGACTGTTACGATACAGTGGACAGTTAATTTCTTAATACGTTGCTTTGTCTCTCTGGTAAGGAGTTGTACTGCTATCTTCGATAGAGCTCACAAGGCCATCCTCCTCTGGGGAAGGAGTGCTGTTATGCATGTACATACATTTATTGTTCTGTAACCCAGCAAATTATTAATGATGACAGACATGAGCCTGCTGTACTGCTTACTGCCAGGTTCAGAATTCCATCACAGTACAGCTTAGCTTCACCAATTACATGCAGGCTTAGTTCTACTGCCATATTGTACGGTACAATTCAATGCATTATATAGTATTTCGAGTGTAAACTGGAACTTCATATGTGTTTCTATATATTTTACGAACAACATCCATCCGCCATATGCATGTTGTTCCGCCCTTTACCTTGACCGTGTGTATTTGTCCGTCCAGCTACGCTAATCTCCACATGTGATGTCCCAGCTTCGCCTTCTTTGCCTGTAGCACCCTGTTAGGACGTCCTGTTTGGTAGGCACCTGTTCCGCTATATGTGATCGACTTCACTGCATAGATAATCATCGATGCGGTGGTCCAACGACCTGACTTGTCCACATGTGTACAGTTATGTGCACCGTGTCGTATGCAAACCTAGATGGTTTGGACGGGTACATACTACATGCGGATGTACACATTCTGCTGACACATTCACATGCAGCCATTTACATATCTGTACCTGCGGTGGGTTGGTGACATGTGGGTAATGATTTGCCCGCGTGGCATTGCCTAACACAAACATCTTACCACAGTTCAGGTATGCACATTGTGTGTGGTTGTATAGCTGCACACGGATGCTAGCAGGTTTGGGTGCAGAGGTATACATGGGTGGGACTGACATGTACAATGAGGCTATTGTGTAGTACATCCGAATGCATGGGTTCTGCTTCTGGATATTACACTTCATCATACGCCATCCAGTGTATGCAACAGAGACGTTGCTGGGTGTGGGATATGTTGCTATGCACATGTTTGCCTGTGTTTGAGGTATCTTGCTTCCTTACTGTTGTTATGTGAACACAGCTACCCGGCTATGTACTCTCACTACTGCTTGTGACCATTATGGTTGGCACCTTTTCCAGTGCCCATAGTGGGGCATGTTATGTGGAAACTTCAGAATTTGCAGGACTACACATACCCACGGCTAGTGCGGTTGACAGATCTTCACTTGTTTGCCATACTATAAGCTTATTCTGTAAGCATTTGGGTTCCTTATTTATTTTCTTATGCCATGTCTGTGTTTCATATCGTAATGTATATGTTTTATGCTACTATTACATGTATATTGCGTGAATTTTCTTGACAGGGGATCGGAGGTCATTTTCCATTTTTACGATTGTTGCAGGGACACAACTGTCCAATCAGGGACTGTCCATGGCACATTCGGACAGCAGGTAACCCTGGTGACCATGGCCATGTCGCTACTGGGGTTTCCACCTTTACAGTTTCCGATCTGGGATATTTCCGGGACTCACATCTGACTTTACAGGCCGACACATACAAACGGTCACTATATAGCATAGAACTTCACTTGTTTGCCTAAATAATAAGCTTATTGTTGTGGCAATTTGCTTGCTTATTCTGTTTCTTGTGTCATTTAGGTATTTCTGTTACAGAAATAACCAATTCATGCTACCATTACATTAAATACGGGATATCATTGTGTCCTACAATCGTAGCACATCAGCCATTTCTAATACGTTTTTTCGGGACACAACTGGCCATGGAGAGACTGCCACAACCAAAGTGGGACAGGTGGTGACCTTAGTCGCTGCTCCTATGTCGGTGCGGCGCTGACATGCGGCTGTACACCTTCTCTGAGTGTAAACACTGACGGTGCATTGCGGGACAAACGCGGTCTTATGCGTATCCTTTGCTCCTTGGACGGGTACACTTATGCCTTCGTGGCTTCTATTTGCTTCTCCGTTAATTTGGGACGGGACTATGTTGCATACTGTACGTGCGTTTCATTCTGCACAGGACCTGGCTGCTGCCATTACTATTGTGGGCGGACCGTGGCTGTCAGCACATTAGGTTGCTCACCTCATGCCGGCTTAGACACGCCTCCAGACGCATCCTACCTGGGCTCGCTCACGTACACTACGCACGTGTCTGTGATTCCGGTGCACTCTCATTAATATGTATATGGCGCTACTGCGCCGGCTATTCCATGCACCGCCGGCGCAGGCCTTACGCCGGCCTTGCGCCGAGCTTCATGAATCCCGGGGAATGTGTATTTTATTTATTTACATTATTTATATTTATATATGTACACATTAGATTATAGCTGCAGCTTTTTTCAACTCGCTGAATTTGTTATTAGGGAATTTTTTATGTGAATTTTTTATGTAAATTTCTTTGGAAAAAAAATTTCCTAAGTAACAACTTTTATGTAATAATTTTTCAATTGATATACAAATTTCATTTTTTGTTTATATATTTGTTATATCTAACTATGAAGTAGTAGTTGTCTTAGTAAGGCTTAATATATTTATTTGATTGATTGATTGTTTAATTAATTTAATTAAACAATTATTTGTGTATGTGAGTGTATTTATACTCACAAGAAGTTCCAAAGTAACTTGTCTGAGGAAGTGTATGTAATTTGGTACACGAAAACGTTTGCAAGTAAAGGATTTTGGATTTTACCTTGAGGCTGTGCTTTGTTGGATTCACTTATTGTTTTATTAATCACACTAAACACATACAGCAATTATAGAGACCTCAGAGGTTTCTATCAAAGAAGATCAAGGGTGTCCAGCATGTGCCTTACACGGGCTGACTAAAATCCCTGTCACTATACTCCATATCATATAGACTTCTTATGGGAGACTTATGCTTGGCCTACAGAGAAATCCAAGACCCAAACCTAACGACGTTACTACATATCCATAAACCAAATACGTCTAGGTCTACCTATTCCAGGGAATTAAATATGGCCTGTGACTTAAATAGGACATGTTAGAGGGACAAATGTATCTCCCAGTGACTACCACATTTTTAGAACAGGCTACCAATTCATATGAAATAGAGCACCTGTATGACACTGTTCAAGAGCAACCTGGATGAGTGGATCGGGCACTATAAATTCTAGTGCCCACTATAAATCCTAGGGCCTACAACCCTCCTGGACATGGGCAGTCATTACTAAATGCAATCTTAGATATTAACTAGTACCTCTATGGTATTACATTGGATTGAAATAGCTAGGCTTAAAATGACCTCCAAGTTGATAGCCTAGTAATCCTCTAGGATTCTATGATCCCATATGCAAATGACCCCTTAAGGACATCAAGTGTTTCAGCAATATGGCTTATAAATGTCCATGACTTTTACTTTTTCTTTTTAAGTCTTTGTGGATACATTCAGGCCAATAAAGCCAACCCCCACTAGCTTTGGACATGCATGTTTCAGCCTTTTTATGACCTTGTCAGCAGAGCATAAGTGGGATGTTTGTCTGTACTTCAGAAACAGAGGGTTTATAACCCAGCTGATGTCCATAACCATTAAGGTGTCTGTAAAATATTCCAACTAACATCCAAACCAAAGAGTAAAATCATGGGCATTGATAGGCCATATTGCTGGCACACTTGATGTCCTTAAGAAGTCATTTGTCTATATCCCATGGGTCTCTATTACAGGATTAAGGTATTACACAGTGAAAACTTTAGCTTGGCTAGGTTTTTCTTGCAGTTTTTACTAATTGGTTTGTCTGTGTGACCTTTTTACTCTTTGGTTAGGATATTACTAGACAGATCAGTCCAATCACTTCATGGATCGATCAGAAGCACACACTTGAATAAGGGACTATATCAGGTGCAAAAAAATACATCCTTATATATTGCAGCTGTGAGTGTAAGTCACCAGATCCTTATTGTAATACGAACATAATACAGAGATTGCTATAATAGTTGTTGCAGGCCTATTTTCTAGTGGATATAAGCATAAGCTAAATAATAATTACTGCCAGTTTACTAAAAAGCTAATGCAATTATAGCATCCCTTCAACAGCACCATTTATTACGGATGGCACTAATATTATATATTGTCACCAGGAATCAAAAAATGCCATCACTATTTTATTTAATTTTTGTATTTCTGGTAGTTAATGCCACAAGTTAATGCTAAAGTAGTTAGGAAAACCTTCTATATCGCCCACCTGATCATGAAGGGATTCACATCTAGATCAAGGGAGGTCATCGTCCCCCTGTACTCATCACTCATTAGACCTATGATTGAGTACAATGCCCGCTCGAATGTATCTGACCAGACACCTGATGCAGCTTGAAAGGCCCCAAAAGTTCCTCACCAAAAGGATAAAGGGTCTCAAAAATATGTCTTATGCTGCCCGACTGAAAGAACTCCAGCTTTATTCAGTCTCATACCGCTTGCTCAGAGGTGACCTGTGCCTGACATATAAGGCCATGTCAAACCCAGATTTGATGAATATGCTTCACCTCACAAATCTAGATCCCTCAGAACCACAAGGCGGAGACTTAAACCTTGACACGGTTATAAATAGAACGTGCTGGAGGGACAGATTCATCACCCAGAGACTCCTATGCTGTGGAACAAAATCCCGTACATGTGAGGCAGAGCACCTCGCTGGCCTTGTTCAAGAGGAATCTTGACCAATGGATGGGAGATCGCAGATATACTCCAGGGATTACTTCAGTGTCACTGCTTGACAGAGGCACAGAAAAATGATAGGCATAGTTTTTATTCAAACTAAAGGGGTGGCGAAAGCCACATAACTATGGGCTAGGCTTATAAATGCCCTTGGGCAGATAGCCTAGTATGAACCTATGAACCTATGAACCTATAAGTGCTTCTGTGTCTAGTGAAGTGGCATTTAATTGGACCTAAACAACATGATTACCAAAATGTTGGAGGGAATATTAAATGCAGACATAACATAGTCAGTGGACTGTTTCTGTAATGCTATAGCTCCTACCCAGGATATTTTACTTCCCACCCAGTCAATCTACTTATTAGTTGCTGTATATGTATATTAGACCACAATGAATATGGGTCAGATCATTACATAATAGCAGATAAATTGCTTTGTGTGAAACTTAAGAGATAGGTAAATAAATCTGCAGCCATAATCAAAAAAATCATTATAGATTTGTGATATTTGTGAATCATTATAGGTTTTATATGTAGACCATTTTCTTGTGAAAGTCAAAGTGGATGGATATATGATTTTGAACCTGAGACCACACAGTGCTATTTTTATTTATTTGAATTTGTTTAACAAGGTAGGGTACTGATCTCAATGGAATTTCTGTCTCCCCACGGAAGTACAAAGTTTATAAAGCAAAACATGCCAACAATGCAAAGAAAACAAATAATACAATCTGATACATTGAAAGTAACATTGCTGACCTGTATACAGTTGAGTGAATAAAATGAGCAGACACATATATGCAAATTCATATGTATATACATCTTGAACTAGTCATAGATGCAGCACTACAACAAAATTAATAACTGGACTTTTTGTGCCATGTTGTTACACTCACGTTTAATGTTCCTGTCCAAATCAGGTGATATTTTCAAGTCATAACTCTGACAAGATAATATTTTTATTTTGTTTCTCATATGCTGGAAAAACTTAGAAGGTGTCAAATGCAATATGCAATTTAAAATAATGAAATCTTGGAAGGTGATCCTGAGTGGTGGTTTTTGGGGGAGGGGGGAGGCAAGTAGTTAAATGCAGACTGTCACCTACCTATGTAGAGACAGTTTTAGATGGTCAGCAATGAGTTTCAAGATCGCCTGTACTACTTTGTTAACTTATCATTGGGATAAACTTCTCACAGATTCCTAATCTTGAAATTTATGGCCACAAGAGAATTAGCACAAGGTTAAGAATTTGAAATGTTAATAAGCTATTTCCTGTAGTCCAGGACACAGTGGAAAACCCCCTTCTTTTCATTTGCCTACTGTGTGACTTTGAGCAAATCACATAAAGACAGTGCCCCCAGGTCATCACTGAATAGGGACACTTGTGCCTGTTGGGATTACCTGGTTAACACATTTATAAAAAGTGCATTTTTTAGGGAAGCAGAATCCTTCTCTAAATTATTAACTTTAGAAGCATTCTTTTGTGTCAGGCTTTCCAAGTTGAAGCTTTTTTGTATTGAGACATTAGTGTTTCAAATTTGTAAGTGAACATTTTATGTTTACAGTGCCTGTTTATATATTGCATACTGAGTTACATAATGAAACTTCTTTATTTAAGGCAGCTGCTGTTAGGGCAGCAGGCTTTTGAGAGGTAATGGAGGAATCCCCTGGATTCATTGTGCTGGGCTGAGGTGTATTAGAGGCCTGAAGTTCTCAAGTGCAGCAGTGTTCATATGTTAGAATGTTTACCTGCTCCTTCATATATAAATTTATCTGAAAATCTTTATGTAGTTTGTCTGTATAAAATTTCTTTTGTTACTTTTATTATCTGGAGAGAAAGGCGAACAGTAGGGAGTGTTCATCGATTTTTATAGTGCACCTGTGTAATAGGACTTGCGCTCATATTTTTAGCTGCTACTACTGCTCATTATCTAGCTGTTGGTAAGATTCAGAAATACCATTCCCATATCTTGCACACTCAAAAGTATCAATGCAGTCACTACACAGACACAAAGTACTAATAAAGTTGAGTTAGGCTACTTTTTCTAAATTGTTTGCTCTCCCAAGTCTCAGCCTTGTGTAGATCACATATCATAATTTTAAAATGGTTAAATTATACATTTTACTTAAAGAAGTGCCTTCTTTTCCAAATACAACTCAATAGCCATGCAAGTCATAGAAAAAACATCAAAACACATTCTTGGTTGGATTTAAAGTAAATCCTCTGTTGAAAACACTAGAACAGAGTGGAGCAGCATGCAGTCATATCCATTCACCCTGTCACATTCTTGCTAATTTCCCACATAAATTCCATTTCTGATTGCTGAGCAATCCATGTACATTACACACAAAACCTCCCCATTCACTGTGATGTTCTCCTTTCTCGGACACCTGCTTTACAATCTTCTCTTCTAATTAATACATCTTTTGCTCTGCCCATTCTAGATTGCAGTCAATATGTAGCAACTATAAACCATAAAACAGAGGACAGAATATCTAGAAGCCAGACACTTCTTCCCAGAGACATGAGCTCCCCAGCAGTTGTTCCAGTTATACCAGCTCTACAGGTGCCTTTTTCTCCTGGCACCTTAGCCTTGGATTCACAAATCACCAATTCTAGTACTGACCCTGGCACAACAGATACCATTTTGCCTGTGTCTGTCCCATTGCATTCTTCTGAAAGAGCTCCACTGCTTGTGTCTGTAAAGCTGGTATTGTTTATCTTGATGGTCACACACTGGTTTTGGAATGCCAGATGCATGCCTTGCAAATACCCTTCCATTTCCCTATGCAGCAGATGTCAGAGGGACAGGAATCACCCTCAGGCTTCTGTACATATACATCCTGCTACCTCGGATTAATATCATGGAGCTCCAGCTCAAATCTCTGTTCTCCATCAACCAGGACCCCATCCTGCTACTCAGACTCAACTCTTTGTCCACCTATCCTCCTATTCTACATTCTTTCATACTCATTTGTTATCCCACAGTGGTAGTGGGTAGATAAATAAGGGTGTTTCTCTCTCTCTTGTGATATAGACTTTCTTTAACCAAATAGCCTAGAGAGTGTTCTGCAAAGGAAAAAAATATAGATGGAACTGGACCTTGATCTTATAAACGAGAACAGGAAAGAGCAGAGAAGTGCTGCTTCTTCAGTTTTTTCCTAAAGACCCAAACTTGTAAAGATTCTGCATTTGTTTCAGGGAAACTGTGACAGGACTATAGAACTTGTACCTTTGCCCCAAAAGGAAACTCCAAAAATCCTTCATTTTCTCATTGCCATATTTTTGAATGTTTTTTTAGTCTGATGAGTGTTCTTCAGGATGACATATCTGTTACTTGAGAAAACTCATTCACTGTGACTTTAGTGCACAAGAAGGTGGCTCAGGTATTTACACCTTCAAATTATTGTTCCTTAAGGGGCAATACCACACTCCAGATATCAATGTCTTTGCCATAGCCTTTTAAAAAAGCCTACTTCTTATACTTTAGCTGTCTGTCCTTCTGACAAGGAATATAAGGTTACAGACTGATGTGGGAAGTAAATGCTGATGTCCTCAACATTGCCACTATGTTGCATATGGTTTATTTCCAGTAGAGCCTACTTTATGCAGCATGTACTGCACATATTACAGTATAGATCCCTGAAAGACTCACTGAAGACCTAAGCATGCAAATCCCTTTTAGTAAGCGAGCACGTGGCCCTGATTTTGCACAGTGCCACAGAAAATGTTTTTACAGCAGCAGAATACAGGATTGCTATAACTATCACTACTGATTTCACTTCATGATCTTTGGTTTGGAGTCTGATAAATACCTGAATTGAATGAAAGAAAAAGGAGTCACCCATATAACTGTTATTTTTAAGATTCCACCCTCTTCAGTGTTTCTTTTTTAGAATGCCAAGGAATCAGTGGAGGCTGTTCTAATGCAACAAGACACAACCAGTGTGGAAAGATTCAGATGGATTCAGCAGCATATCTCAGATGGTATCAATAAGGTTGTTTTAGCAGAGAGCAACCTTTGCTATTTTCAAGGTGTGTCAAAGCAACTCTGACTCTCAGTCTGACTGACTCTTCGTAAATGTGGTTCTTTTAAGGTTCTTCTTTCATGGCCTTGCTTGGCTTTCTTTAAGAAAAGAGGCATGGACAATGTAGGTAATTCCTTCCCTTCTCTTCTCCTCTCCTCACATTCCCCCCTCCGTACCCTGCATCATGTCACATCCCATAAAAATGTCAAGCAAAGACTGTATTTTTTATTTATGTATCTGTTAACCAGAATGTAATACTGATCCACAGAGACAGTTTTCAGATCCAGCTCTGATGAAAAATGATATACAAAGACCAAGTGTAAATATAGAGTAAGACATGAATGCATATAGCATAAAATAGGTGATAAACAAAGCAGTACTTACAGAATGCAATAAGTTTGTACTTCTAACAATGAACAGTTCTGTGCAGCATTAGTATAAAAAAGAAAATCCTCCTAAAATTGAAGGCCATTTAAGGATTCTGATATTATTCCTGATTATTTCATGTAACAAAAGCAAATATGGGACCTATAACTTTATTATGAAGGAGTCCTTTCACGTCTTTATTCTTTATTCCGGTTGGCTATGCCTGTCCAGAGAAGAATGGATGTGCTGTCAGCCAGCAGTTGACTGCACCACTTCTGAGTAAGAGCGAGTATTTTCCTGCAATAGAGTGGTCCATATGGACTAATTTCAGTCCAGGCTGTTCAAGAAGGGTGCATCTCAGACTGCAAGGTGCCAAAGTGTACCATAATTTAGATGAGAGGCTCCGGGTGGCCTTCTACAACAACTTGTCCAGTTGAGGAAATATCTGGATCACATGTTTCAGTCCTTATGAATCGCAGTGTGCACTGTAAGCTCCTAGCTTTGACCAGGTAAGGTGCTGACCTTCATAGGCCGATCACTAGATACTAAACCTTACTAGGCACTTTTACCCCTGCAGGAAATGTTTGACATTCTACAAGCAGCAGAGCCAGATCATGGTCAAATAGGGCCCTAGTTAGGGTAACGAACCAGGGCCCCGCCTCCCCTGCAGTCATTCTGGTTTCCCATTACTTGTCTTTCTCTACCGATTATCATAAACACTTTTCAAAACCGTCATCGTGCATACTGTTTTCTTCTTTACTTTAGAAATGAAGAGAGAAATGCAGATTTCATTTAAAACATTTAACTTAATTATTCTTTGTTGAATAGGTTAGTCCCATTAGCCTATTAATCTCTTTTTTCAGGGAAGACACCTGGTGGTATTTATACCACTTGGGGAAATTTGGCCTGGACATTGGGAACTTCCCCCTACTCTTTTCAATAGTTTAGGTGGTTATAAAAGATTTCTAGCACCTATCATCAATTCAGGCAGATGGGGCCTTGGTTTATCATCTCATCCAAAGGATGGCACACTTATGTGTTTCATAAAAAGGACCATTCAGATGTCCCAGAAAAGTTTTCCACAGTCTAAAACATGTGCACAAAATGGTGCTTTGTTCCAAGCACTTAGTTTTGGGTAGGCCTTTGATAGTCCCTGATCAATGATCACCGCTGAGCAGCCATTCTTTGGTAGTGGGGTATTGTGAAGAATACAGATCCCTAAGGACATGGTCAGCCTAGGAGTCCAATTAGCACATCAACTTAGCTAAAATAAAAGCAGTATTTCACTTTTTTGTCAGACTTCATTTCTTCCTAATGCAAACATTCTTTTCAGTTAGACAATATATCACTCATGTCCTGGTATATGAGCAAGCAAAGCAAAATTCACTTTAAACCTCAGTGTGGGGAGGCCACAAAAATTAAGAAATGGCCATCAGGAAAAATTGCTTTCTCTAAGCTTCACACATTCCATGGTTAACTATTTATTTTGGGAACAGACTGAGACACTGTCTTCTCATGTCACAGAAGGGGTCTTTGAGATAATGTATGCCCAGGGAGCGTTTCCAGAACTAAAAGTGACCAGTCAGTGATCTGTTCATATCTTCCATCAATCATATTATTGCTGGTAGTTTTTGCTGATTCTACTGACAGTGGACAGGGACAGGGTCCTGTTGACATTTTTCTGTCATTTCCACTGGTAAGGAAATATGCATAAAAGTCAAGACTCCAGAAAGGAAATGTCATTCAGAATGTACCCTTTTGGCTCAAACCACTGGATTTCAATGCTGCATCCATTCTTTACAAACTCTGTCCTAATAGCATCTCTTTGTCAGAGACTCCTGACTCATTCTTTTGAGATGATTCATTTGAATTTGCATGTCTTCAGGTTGAGACATTGTTCCATTCAATACCATTTATACCAGGTTTTCAGACTTTTATCATCACAGAGCTCATCTACCCACAAGACATACAGAGGCACTTGATAAAGTTTTTTTGATTAGGTCACCATGCACAAGTTATACTTCAGTTTCGTCTGAGTTACTCAGGTTTGAAGTACTTCTCTGAGGTAATTGATAACAGGCCATAATTGTAACTACATTAAAATTCATCCGGCTGCTATTTCCAATACTCATACTGAGCATGAATGAACAAAAAAAGAAACATGGACATTGGAAAAAAAGAGAAATCTGATATGGTGTAATATTTATGCAAAGGAGAAAGCCAAACTAATCAATACAAAAAAGCAACTCCAAAGAGAATGGAAGAGAAAACAGACAACACAGGAAGCAGCTGAAGAGAATATGCCACAGGAAGACATTTTGGAACTTTCTATAAAATGCCTACTGGAAACGCAAATAATGTGCCTTCAGTTTAGAAAAAAAATGATCTAATGGAAGATTTGCTTGATTTAATAGAGATGTATAGACATATTAAGATTGATAACAGAAATTAATTACAGAAAGTCAATAAGACCCAACATTTTAGGAGTCTGATAAAATAACTGAACACAGTAACAAGACTATTAACATAAATTTATGTGACATAACAAAAGTAAATAGGCTATATTACTGTGCAGCTAAATTGATAACAGATAAAGACTTACAACAAAAATACAGGACAATAAGGGAAGGAAAGTGAAGAAATCAAATGCTATCATGGAAGTATTAAAAAGATAAAACTATAAAGCGATTAAGACAAGAAGTGTCACTGTTAGAAGATTATAGAAGAGGGAACAGATCAATAAAAATGCCTAGAAAGATTGATGTGAAAAAAGCAATGTGCACTATCAGAACAGACCAGGATCTGCCTTACAGAGACCAACTAAAGTCCCTGTCACTATCCTCCATGTCATATAGACTTCTTAGGGGAGATGCAGAGTCTGCATGTCCTCCCTGTGGTCACGTGGGTTTCCTCCGGGTGCTCTGGTTTCCTCCCACATCCCAAAGACATGCTGTAGGTGGATTGGATACTCTAAATTGGCCCTAGGCATGAGTGTGTGCATCTGTGTGCATTCTGTGGAAGGTTGGGTGCTGGGCTGGCAACTCAACACCATAAAACTCCACTACCAATCATGAGTGGACAGGTGATCTGCTGTAGCAACCCCTAACCGGGAAAAAAGCCGAAGGAAGAATAGATTTATGCTTGGCCTACAGAGCAATCCAAGACCGAACCCTAATGGACTTGCTGCATATCAGTAAATCAACAATACTAGGGCTACCCATTCCATGGATATAAATATGGCCTGCAACTTAAATAGGACATGCTGGAGGGACAGATTTATCTTCTAATGACTGCTGTATCTTTGAAACAGGCTACCAATTCATGTGAAACAGATCACCTCTATGACACTGTTCAAGAGGAACCTGGATGAGTGAATGGGGTACCATAAATTCTTCCCTGCGATAGTGCCCACAACCCTGCTGGACATGGGCAGTCATCATTAAATGCAATCTTGAGTACTGACTAATATTTTCCTGGTATTACATTGGGATGAAATGGCTAGGCTTAAAATGACTCCCAGTCAATAGCCTAGTAATCTCCTATGATCCTATGATCCTATTACTTAGAAGATATGCGGATAAATATAACGGAAACATATAAAATAAGCAATTTACTGATGATTCCAAAATGTTTTATAGATAATTTGGAAACAAAGCAAAAGGAGTAGAAATACCACCAAAAAATAAGAAATAGACACATTTTGTAGAAATATCTAAGAATATCCTGTGGGACATATTAAAGATGCAGAAAGGATAGAAGAGCTAAAAGAAACAGTAAGAATTTCAAAAGAGGTGGGAGGATGACATAATGGTTAAGGTGTTTACCTTAAAGACACAAGGTGCAGGGTTTGATTCTCACATGGGGTAACTGGCTAGGCTTCGAATGGCCCAAAAGGGCAGTTAGCCTAGTACTAATCTATGAACCTATGAACCTATGTACAGGATATGAAATGGGATGAAGTAACGGCCAGAAAAATTGAAACAAAATTAAGAAAAGCTCCTAAATGGAAAACCCCAGACCCAGATGCAGTGTCTAACTTCTGCATAAAAATATTAACATCTGTACACAAATATGTAGCCCTGAGAAAGAACTACTTATATTCACACCAGAACAGAAACCGACCAGGTTAACAACAGGGAAAACAATACTCCTCCTTAAGACTGAACCTGCAGGTTAACCTAAAACTATAGACCAATAACTTGCTTTCAAACAATGTATAAACTATACACTGGAATTGATGCTGACAGAGTTTATAGTCATTTAGAAGAAAACTCAATCATTCCAATACTACAAATACATAAAAGAAAATCATATGGAAAAAAGCATTATTTGTTGTTAAATAAAGGCATAATGGAAAATTGTAAAAAGGGCAAGAATCTAAGCATGGCATGATTAGATTTCAAAAAGCATTTGACAGCATCCCTCATTCATGGATAAAGGAGTGTTTACAGATGTATAAGAAACACACACTACTTTGATCAGTTACATTACAATAACTAGAAAACAGTGGCAAACCACTTTGCAGCTAAGATGTGATAAAGGACAAATTATTATCTCAAGGATAAAAATTCAAAGGGGGATATCCAGGGTGACTCTTTGTCAATGCTGCTCCTTTGTCTTGCCATTAAACAATTAAGCTGTCTACTAAACAGATTGGGTCTTGGTTACAATTTGGCTTCCATAAAACAACAAAGTGTAAAGACTTTTCATCTTCTTTTCCTGGATGATTAAAAACTCTATGGTTCGATGAGGATCTGAAAACACAACTGGAGTGATTATAGACTTCTCAGATGAAATAAGAATGTAATTTGGTCTTGATAAATGTGAAAAAGTAACATTTAAAGCAAGAAAGCTGCAATGCAAAGAAAATATCGGTCTGAGACAGGATGATATAAAAAAAACTTGAGCAGGAGGGAGTGTATAAAATTTGGGAATTGATGAAAGATCAACAATAAAACATGAAGAAATGTAAATAAAATTGAATAGGGAATATTTTTAGAAGACTAAAATTAATACTGAAAAATTTCTGACATCTAGGAATACTTTTCAAGCTATAACACAATTTGTTCTTCCTGTTCTAACTTACAGTTTTGGGGTGTTTGAATGGTCCCAAAAGGTTTTGGATTAGTATTACAGGAAAACAAGAAAACTGCTTCACACTTATCAAATGATACAGCAAAATCAGTGTATACAAAGATTATATCTTCCTCGTTCTGAAGGAGGTGTGGGACTCCTTGAAAATGATTACATGTATAGATCTATAATCGTAGGACTGCATGTATATCTGCTGACAATATCAGAACCAAACGTAGTGAAGGTTTTAAAACATGAAGAGAGCAAGTCTAAGATGACTTCCTCACTTATTTTAGCAGTAGCATATTGGTGTCAAGTGGGAATGGAAACCATATTAGAAGTAGACAAAAATTAAGCAGCAACTAAATGTGCCCTAAAGAAAAGAAGGAGTAAAAGGGGAAGGGTCAGATGAGAAGGCACTACAAGTGGAAAAGCATAAATATAGTTGCAAATACAGAAATCTCTTCATGTTGATCAGGATCTGATGCAGGAATGGTTAAGGCGATGTGAATTTAAACCAAAAGATGAAAGGTTAATATTGTAGGCCCAGGATAGTAGGCTATGTACACATTGGTTTACAAAGTCCATTGAGCATGTGGGAAAAATAGACAAATGCAGGTTCTATAAAATAGAACTGGAAAGAGTGGCACATCTTGTTGCTGGGTGTGATACACTAATGGCAGAGGGCCTGTATAGTGAAAGGCATAAGAAAGAGGCAAAAGTGCTACATTGAGGATTGTGCATCTGGAGCATTTCTCCCCGGGCCTCCACTAAAAATAGGCTCTATGGAGCCTAGTTGGACTTTCCCGGTCAACAAATGTTAAATAAAAAAATAAATAAAAATAAATAAAAAATTACAATTTTGAAGTAGCTGAGAAGCACTGTAGTGAAACATGAACCACTAAGTTTTATAGAGGATAATGAAGTTTATATCACATAGGATCACCCATTACCAACAGTTCAAAAAATAGATGTAAGAAAACCAGATATAGTAGCCCATGAAAAGAAGAGAAAAGTTTTTTTTTCAGCATTTGTGTCTTATACTAAAGTTTTCAGTCCCATTCATTCATATACCACATTGATTAGTTACTCCCCATCCCCCTTTCAGTGTCCGGATGAAGGTCGCTTATACCTGGCATTCAAGGGGTGGCATTTCCATAATTCTAAGTAGCAAATC
Organism: Protopterus annectens; assembly: GCF_019279795.1. Lineage (NCBI taxonomy): Eukaryota > Metazoa > Chordata > Ceratodontiformes > Protopteridae > Protopterus > Protopterus annectens. The sequence goes on along the minus strand of NC_056728.1, from coordinate 1,655,437,250 downwards.
TGTCGCTTTCTTGGCTCGGTATCTCTGTAGTATGCTCACCACATAAGTCTGTTTTTTTGGGGGGGTTTTTGCCAGTGTTTAACACTAGAAATTGTTTGGTTTTGTACAAGTTATTTATGTTGTAAATGAGGAATGTAATTCCATCTCTGCAGCTATATGTGTAGTGTACTTAGTCTAATGCAGTTGCATTAAACAATACTGAATGGTTCACATTATCACTAGCTGACCAATATATAAGCTATTGTGTGAGGTTTTCTCAGTCTCAACCAGTATCCTAGAGAATTTACAAATGTATCTCTAGTTGTTACATCTGTCATTACACTACAAATACAGTATATACAAGTTACTATCTTCTGTAGCACACAAGCAATGCCATTTTTAATATCAGTAAGTACTGCTAAAATCAGCTGTAGGTGGTATTTGTGTATGCTGGCTCATTGTAGTTAGTACTAATACTTCCTTTTTCATCCAGTTTTCAATTCATGATCAATTGATTTAAATATTTAAATGTTTGTACTTTAAGGTTACCTGCTGCTGTAGCCAACTCTACATTGCTGTGAAGTGTTAGAGTCATGTATAGTTTTTTTTTTCTTTTACTGCTAGTTTCAATTGCTTCTATCCACTACTATATTAGATCTTTTTACATTGATTATATGCAGAGTCATTTAAATTGCCTCTATCTGGTTTGTGGCCCATTTAATGTAAATTAATATATAACTGTTTTTGTTCATTATACAAAATGCAGAAAATTGCCTGATAATGTATTTATATCTACCTTTCCTCTGTAACTCTCCATGTTAAACAGTCTATGTTTCCTTTTTTACAGTTCCTATTTCACTGTTTCTCCCCCCAACTGAATCAATACCACATCTCAAGCAATCTAACACCACGTGCCTGCAGTGTATGTCCTAACCATGAGTTGCTCTCTATTTAGCTACCTCAGAAATTCTACTGAAGCAGTGTTAGACTAATGGCATGCACACTACTTGGACATCTTAGTTTTTACCCTAGGTTCTCTTCCTCCTTCAGCCCTTTAAAGTCACCTTACATCTCTTTGTGTGGTCACATTGGATTTCACAGTATAGAGTAAAAACCAAAACAAACATGAAATTAACATAACATAAAAGGGGACTTCAAGTTCCCTTGTATGTTGTTATGTTAATTTCATGTTTGTTTTGTTTTTTACTCTAGAAGAGTTTATATCAGTGCTGATCTGTTTATGTTGTTATGTTAATTTCATGTTTGTTTTGTTTTTTACTCTAGAAGAGTTGATATCAGTGCTGATCTGTTCATGTTGTCATGTTAATTTCATGTTTGTTTTGTTTTTTACTCTAGAAGAGTTTACATCAGTGCTGATCTGTTTATGTTGTTATGTTAATTTCATGTTTGTTTTGTTTTTTACTCTAGAAGAGTTTATATCAATGCTGACCTGTGCATGGCTGATTGTTTTTTAGGTTGCCAGGTCCTGCCTCAATGTTCAACTTGCTCCATTCACCTTAGCTCCACTTAAGTTCAGTCTGCTCCGCTACCTTATCTTCAATTCCCATCCACCCCCTCTACTCATAAATTTAAATTAAATTAAATTAAACTGTCTCCATTCCCTATGTTCTTAGACTCTCCTGTCTGTATGTTCTTTCTTTAACAATACACCCAATTCTTAGCCCTATCTACTGTATTACACAACTCTCACTCCTGTCTGTATGTTATTATTTCTATTTCAACAACAATACACCTCACTCTTAGCCCTACTTACTGCATCAGACAATTCTCACTTATATCTTTCTTCTACCTATCCTGTACCCTCTCCACTACTCTCAGACTAGACTTCACGCTGTATGTCAGACTCACCTACATATTAGTCCTTTGTTTGCTCTTCTCCTATATGTTAGCATACTAATATTACAATTCATGTATTTTAAGATTATTTATGTGTCTTTTTATGTATAAGATGAATAATATTCTCCCTGTATATTTTGCTTATATCTGGACTTCTCATTTGTAACTAATTGTAATCTTTGTATCTGGAGCTTTTCTCCTTGGTCTCTGCTGAAAAAGGGCACCTGCCCAGCTAGACTAACCCTGTTAACAAATGACAAATAAATAAATAAAACAAGTCACTCCCCCACTTCAAACTAACCAAAAAACAACCCTTAAAGTAAATAACAACACTGGAAAAGAGCCACAAATAAACTAAATATACAAAATTGGCTCTTTGTTAGTTTCACCCCATAAGCTCCATACTCCTAGAAAAGCATATATTCTGTATAAAAAATAGATGTCCAGGCAAATAAAACAACAAACAGAACTTTAATAAATACAGCTTAAGCACTTTCATCCCTACCACAAACTTGGGACTTTTTCAGAACAATGTAGTACCCAGAGTCGCTTCCTTAAATACTTAAAATGACTTAATCAGCTATTAAGTAAAGCAATTTAAGATGGCAATTAAAATGAATCTTATTTTTACCATTATATTTTCTTAAAGGCCAAAGTACACCATTTATCTGCACACACAGAAAAATATTATTTTGTACAAATATCAAGTATAAACTTAGATATACATACAAAAATATATAAGCACATATTATATAAAAATGTATTATGTAGCAAGTTATGCAAGATAAAAATTCCAACAAAATAATGCAACTAAAAATGCAGTTAAATAATTTAGAAATTCAAAGCCCTCTTCTTTAAAGCAGGCAAAATAGAAACCGAGTCATTAATTCCCAGTGGTAAGTGGGATTTCCAGTAAAATTCCCCAAGTTCAAGAAAAAGTTCTCATCACCCTCCTCTTGAATTCAAAGGTACCAGTTCTAAAATACCAAATTTAAACTTTATAAAACCTGGACATTGTAAAAAAATTCTTGAATAGAGACTTATTGATGTTCTTTTTAGAAATTGCATACAAATGCTCGTAAATCCTAGTTTTAAGTCTCCTTTCTGTTTTCCCTACATAATAACTGCCACATTGGTCACAAACAGCAATATAAACCAGTCCTTTAGTATTACAGTTGCCTTTAGTCATTTTAACTGTACGACCTACATCTTTTAAAACCAATTCCCACCCACCCCCTATACTCATAAATTTAAATCAAACAAGCCGCTCCCCCACTTAAAACTAACCAAACACAACCCTTAAAGTAACTGCTCATAACCCAAAGCTCCTAGAACCATACACATAGTATACTCTTTAGACCTATGCACTTAACCCTACCCCCTCCTACACAATATAATAGATACATATACTAGCCCTTTCTCACTAGCCTTTTTCTACCCATACAGTCATCACTTTTCTTTTTGATAACATTCTTGTGGCAACATGTGTAAGTATAGGACTGCCATGGATGTAGTCCTGGGATCTAATACAGGATATTCCATACACTTTGCCCCCTTTTGGTATGTACCTAACCAGGCATATCCAACAACTGGTATGTCCACAGAGGTTCCTCACTAAAACAAAACAGGGTGTAAGTAATATGTCCTATGCAGGCTGCCTCAAGACCCTATCCCTGTGTTCTGTCTCCTACAGCCTTTTGAGGGGAGATCTATGCCTAGCATACAGGGCATTGTCAGACCACACTCTGATGGACCTCCTGCATATCCACAAAGCAAACAGTATCAGAATTACCCATTCTAAAGACTTATACCTTGCCTGTGATATAAATAGGACCTGCTGGAGAGATAGGTATGTATCCCAGAGACTACCCTGTCTATGGAACAGGCTCCCCATCCATGTGAAGCTGAGTTTCTCCCTAATCCAGTTCAAGTGCAACTTGGACAATTTGATGGGAAACTGCAATTCATGCCTGGTTTGGCACCTATGTCTCTGATGCAAACAGGTAATCTGTAAATGGTTCATCTCCCAGGCCCATGCTTACACTTCTCAAGGGTATCAGAACTTGTCAGAAATTTGGGATGCATGGCTAGGCTTAAAAAGTGCCTTGTGGTCATTAGCCTAGTAAACACCTATGAACCTATGATCCTATTAAACAACTATATATCATTCCACTCACTGCTACTCCTCTTACTAATAAATCCTCTTGAACTAAATCTTACTTACCTCCCACTAACTATCCAATATGCTTCTATTACATATTACTCTTCTAATTTTTCTCTTCCTATTCTCTGCCATTACATCCTATCATGAATTTTCTGAAGGGTATGGTATATCTGGCATTATTTTCTGACTTCAGTCTTTAATGCCTGTTTCTGTTGCATGTGTTATGGGGGACTTGCCCCCTCATGTAGAAGAATTAAATCAATCAATAAATGATAAGATTTTCTGGTTGTCTCTTCAAACGGATTTGATTTTCACAGTTTCCTTTAAAAGCATTTTGCCGGCATAAGTCACGAATATTTAGAAAGGGATAACCATTTTCACCATGTGGTGTGTGTTGCTGGAATTATTGACAGTGGGTTTGACAGGTAAAGCCATCAAACTCAACTGACACATTCTGTTAACCCTTTATTGTTTTAATGTAATTTAGCTTATCATTTAATGGGGACTGTTGATTCAAATATTTCCTAATGCATGAGCTGTGGATTAAGTGGGCATCTACCCCAGTAATAGGTTATGTGCCACAATCAGAGATCAACAAGAATGGATCTTTCATGTCTCAAAAGGCTAGAAACAGATCTCTATGGAGGAATCTAAGAGAGACTGACTAAAGAAAGAGGGCTGACAGTCTGTCTTGAAAATTAAGATCCTTGAGGCATCTGATCTTTTTAGCTTCGAGTCTGTGAGGTATCTCAAGGTGAGTAAAATGTTTAGATGAATACAGGTCAAAAGGGTCATTGTATTCAACAATGGGTCTAATGAGATTTGAGTAAAAGGGAATTAAGATTTCTCTGGATCTACAGGAGATGCCTTTGGATGAACCAGACAGAAGGCTTTCCACACTACAGTGGCAACATGATATTTAAAAGATATAAAATTATCATTAAGAGTGCCTAGATCTTTTATAATAGCATCTGCCTGGAGGACAGTGTTACCTACATAGTAAGTGAAAGTATTTGGTTTAACAAAATTAATTATACTACATCTTTTTGCATTTAATTTGAGACCATTGTATTTTGCCAGTTGATAACATGTTGTAACCCATGTTGGAACAATTGTGAGTCAGTGGAAGACAGAATAAGAACACCCAAGTTACAGGTGTACACAAATTTAGATAACCATTGGCCAGGAGTATTGGCCTGAAGGTCTAAGAAATAGATACTAAATAAGAGACAGCCCAACCCTTAGTCTTGTGCTCACCACTAGTAACTGTTTTGCCTTTAGAAGTGACACCTGCAACTCTAACATATGAGTTCTCTCAGAAAACCAGTTAGCTGCCTACCACACATTATAAGGGTTCACACCCAGATTTACACATCTCCCAGTAATGCCTACATGGAGAATAGTGTTGAAGATCTTCACCAGGTCCAGCTATGCTGTATGCATTGTGTAACTACTATCCACTGCTTCGCTGACCTTTTCAAGAAAATTATGAGTAAAAGGAGGCAGAACCTTCCTTTGACAAAGATGGATAGATGGAGGTCCAGAATTAACAGAGTTTCAATATCCAGATTAATGATTTCTGAGATAATATGTTCCACAGTTTTATATAACAGACTATTGAGACTAACAGATCTATAGCTGGGCTACCTTTGTGTATCAACATTACAATGTTGGCTTTCTGAAAATCAGATGTTTAACCAGTAAAGAGTCTTAGATTAAAAAGGATAAAATGTGGGTTCTGATAGGCCATATTTGGTACTGAAAATGACATAACTTGCCTTATTATTTGGGGCCACAGATTAAGTACTCTTAGCTTTTGACAGTCCTGAGAGGGCTTTTGCCACAGTAATTAAGGTGGTAGCTGGGACTATAGATTCTGTGGAAGAGCCATTACTGTGGGTGAAAAATATACGCACTACATTTGTCAGCTAAAATGTTAGCTATTTCCTTTATGTGACCATTGCTGCACAAAAATATCCATATGTAGTCATCTTAAATGCTGTCTTTTCAAGATATGCCAACTTAAATATGATTAAACATTAATTTCACATTTATATATTTTTCATTATCCGATATTTATTTTCATTATCAAATCAGTGATGTCACCAAGTATTTTTATTTCTATATCAAGCCCCCCCCACACACACACACATAAATATGCATGCACAGGACTCTCCTTTGTTCTGTTGTATAGATGACAAATGTGATTAACCATCAAGTACATATACTAAAATTCTCATGCTGGAAGCTTCAGTTGGGCATTTATTAATACACTGAGCATATATCAAGCTGGACACATTTGTCTTCTTACCTTCTTTTCTTCTTTGCTGACTCACATGCCCCTTTATTATTCTTTTTATATGCTTAAAATAACTCTTGAGATGGACAAATCTCTCTCATAATTTATATTAATCATTATGCTTATGTTAGCAGGAACAAGTTCATTGCTGCACAAGAAATTTACAAGCGCTGTTTGAGTAAGTGGCTTAGAGTCACACAGTTTAAATTGTAGACAGAATCAAATCCCAGGTCTACAAGTTAAGCTCATTTGTAGCTCACAAATTTAACATTTTGCTACTACAGTTAATAACTCACCCTTGTCAGTCCATTTGATTATGACAGAGGTCAATCAAGTTTGTTTGTTTATTCAAGGTTAAACATTACCAGTTTAACAAGTATTTCCTTTTCTAATATAACCTAGATTTCACATTTAATACAAATATTCATTTGAATCAAGTATCTCTATCATATGAGTGTCACAATCACCATCATCTGCTGCCTTGTTCTCATTTTTACATGGAGTAGGGGAGTTGTGCCAATTGCTTGTCACCACATATCCTGAATTACAGTCACTCTCCCACCTTCTTTGATTGTCAAGCCTAACTGCCACATGTCATCTTTCACACAATCCATTTATCTCTTGGCTAAATATCTTCATCTCCTCTTGCCTTATTTATGCTTCTCCCAAATGTTCTTTACCAGATTGTCTTCTGTTTTCCTGCACATATGAGCAAACCCCTATAACATGTTCTCCTTGCCCTTATATGCAAATAGGACTATATTGGCTTCTACTCTGATTAACATATTTCTTCACCTGTCCCACAGTGTGCCTGCATCTCATCAAGCATCTCCATAGGCTTCCATTACTTCTCACCTTCACTTTCCATGTCTCTGTGTCAAATCACTGTTTTGTGCACCTTAATCTTCAGCTTCTTTGGCATGCTCATATAATACACTATCCTAGACATTTTGTTCCAGATGGTTGCAGCACCTTTGATTCTAGCTTTGACAGCCAGACTTCCCTTCTCCTGGGCCACACCTCCAAGATACTTGAAGCTATTAAACCATTTCTGAGTTCTATCTCACCTTTTAGGTTCTTCTTATTTGATTTCCCCCATTAGCCATCATGATCACATTCTTGCCTGCACTCAGTTTCATCTCATGTGCCTTGTGTTTTACATTCCAGTCCTCTCTCTTTTGCTGAAGCTGATGTTCAGGGTCCACTTGTAGTGCACAATCATCATCTCCATCTGCCTTTGTTGATATGAGGTTCTTTGGTGTGTATGTAAGTAAAATGAAGGTTCTTTGGTGTGTATATAAGTAAAATAAAGGTTCTTTGGTGTGTAGGTAAGTAAAATGAAGGCTCTTTGGTGTGTATGCAAGTAAAATGAAGGTTCGTTGGTGTGTATGTAAGTAAAATGAAGGTTCTTTGGTGTGTATGTAAGTAAAATGAAGGTTCTTTGGTGTGTATGTAAGTAAAATAAAGGTTCTTTGGTGTGTAGGTAAGTAAAATGAAGGTTCTTTGGTGTGTATGTAAGTAAAATAAAGGTTCTTTGGTGTGTAGGTAAGTAAAATGAAGGGTCTTTGGTGTGTATGTAAGTAAAATGAAAGTTCTTTCATGTGTATGTAAGTACAATGAAGGTTATTTCTAAGTCATTGTATATGAATAGGAAATTGTACTGACCCATTAGTTAAGCAACACTTTAACCTTGTGGTCTAGATGTGTAGCCATACCTGTAAACCTCTTAGTGCAAGAAATCTTGGCAAAGGCAAAAATAATGAGGGGACAAAAGCCCCAAAAATAGGGTCACATTTTAAATATGGTCTTATAAACTTAGAAATTTGCTAGAATAAGAGGTTTTACATTAGCATACATTTTCTGAAGGATTTGGAGCTAGAAACTGAAATGCCTGTCCTTTTTAGTGATTTCTTTTCTCAATGATTTGTCAGAAAACCATAAATTTTATCAGGAACAGACCAAAAATATGAGGCAAAAATCTGGACATTCTGCAAAAATCTGGACAGTAGAGAGGTATGTGCAGTGGCAATTCCTTGAATGGCTGTTGACATTAAGCAGTTCTGAGAAAAATATTTTCAGATCTATACGTGATGCAGAAATTATTTTGTAGGCCTGTTTGAAAGCATTAGGGCCCAGTCACATCTGAATGAATCAGTATATTTCAGCACGAGGAAATAAAAGTGGAGACATGGATCAGTTGCTGCCTTGTCAGAGTTCTCACCCACAGGGGACAAAAGGCAGGAAAAGGGGCTGATCAAAAGGTGCTTTGAAAAGGTGAAGACAAGCAACAATAAATATTTTAAATTAGCTTTGCTCTGAAAGAGATAAGATCACAAAATTGCAGGAAGCACTGAAATCTATTAGAGACACCGAGCAAAAGAAAGCAACAATCAAACAAGGCACAGAACTCAGTGCATGGGCTGATCATTTTATTTATCTATAAAACAGGTAAATGAACAAGCCCATCACAGATGTGTAGCTTTAAACCAGAAACCTTAATCACTGAGCAAATGTGGTCTTCTGTGATATAGAAGAGTGGTACTGACCAAGAGATAGTGCAGGTACCCCAAGGCGCACAAGTTTACGTTTGCCATTATACTGTGAGAACATTTTTATAAACAAGCATCTCACCACTGACGTTGGAAACATGAAGCACAGACTTCTAGAATGTTCAGTTATATTGATATTATACTTAATAACCTGATATGTATTATTTAAATTTTTGGAGATACATTTCAGAAGGCTGCTGAGTAAAGTTTAAAACATATATGAGTGTGAAAAGGGAACAAAATGTCATTCAGGTATATTCAATGAAGGCTAAATAGAAGATTTAGCTAAATATGCTTGCTTATGAAGGAAGAAAACTTTATCATGCAGAAGAAAGGAAACTATAAGGAAGCATATATTTTTATTTTTAACTAGGAATCAGAAGGTTGTTTACTTCTTTAACAAATGAAATATTTGTTGCCTATTCATCAAGGACTACTTATGAGTGTAACAAAATGTGCTAGTTATAATTAACAGGAAAACCAACTTTTTTCATACTATGTGGAATAATTGTCCTAAAATGGAGGAGTAGAAAGAAGCATAGGTCTTCTGATTATATTACCACCAGAAAGAGGAAACTTCTTTTTATTACTTTTGTTTCTGTTTTCCACTTACTCCCCCCCCCTTAGAACCCAGTTTGCTGAAAACTTAAGAACTTAATTAGGACAGTGGGTAGAATTTCTAATGCTGGGTTAGCAAAGATAGATAGATAGATAGATAGATAGATAGATAGATAGATAGATAGATAGATAGATTGATAGATAGATAGATAGATAGAAAGATAGATATAGTATTGTTGATGCAGATAAGTGGAAAACAATGATGACTGATGAGGTAATAATTAATATGACATACACAATGAAATATGGGAAGAGGAGACAGTGAATAAGGTGGGGATATCATTATAATAATGGACTGAAATTTGAGAGCATTAGACACTCTACAAACAGAGCAAAACTCTATAGTAAAATTAAGAATGGTATGAAATCATGTCCTGCAAGAGACTAAACTGATTTCCAGGTATCTGAAAAAATAAGGAAGGCGGTTTATTTAGAGGTTATTCAGCAGGCATTGGGGGATGTATGAAAACAATGGCAGACTGCAATACAATGAAAAATGGCATTGCTTAAAAGTTTAGGTAATACTATAGAACAAATCTGCGATTACAAGATTAGGATATAAAATAAATCCTATAAGTATTTGATAATGATATCAAAAGGAAGGATATAAAGAGGAATGGTTGGATCCTGAACGTATCAGCTAAAGGTAAAAGTGTTCTGTGAGTAACAAAATGTAAACATGAAACAAGTATGGGCGCAGTCAGTTAATGAATGGTATTAAAATGGTAGTGTGAACATTTGTTGAAAAAAGGGAGTAACATGTAAACTTGTAATGTTTTTCTCATTATAAAACGGCACTCTCCAACACCTCCAATTGTACACAAAACAAAACCAAAAAGTGCAGTCCTGTTGTACTTAATCAATGTTTATATTTAAAAAAACATTTTATATTTATAGTCTCATTAAGACCAGGTGCACTATCTGCACCCAAATATAACTGCCAATAAGCCTCTTTACATTCCATTGTGTTATTCGTATCTCCATTTAAGGATTCTTTTCCTAACTTTTCTAATACAAGAAATACAAACTTTTTAAAGTCTGTACATATTAATGCATGTCTAGCTAATGAATTGGTCTTATCTTTCTTCTTGATTGCTAAATTATGTTCATAAATTCTTTGCTTCAAATTTCTTATTGTCTTTCCTATATAATAACTATTGCAGGATGAACATGTTGCTATATGATGGATGAAGGAAGTTTAGGGTAGGGTATTTTTTGTTTCTGAGGAAGTTCACATATTAAAAGTGAATGAAAGCGCTAAGTGATTGTCCGCTTGTAGTAATTTGGAATTAACAGGACTGTGCGTTTTTTGGTTTCGTTTTTCTCATTATCTGACTAGTTAAATAAAAACATTTAATAAATAACTATATGACATTTATTTCATGTAGGTAGTAATTACAAAATCTGAAAAAGTAGATGATATTCATTTCATTCAGTTAGAAAAATACTTCATTACTAACTGATAAATGAAAATTTCTTGAAAAAAATTAATAAAAAGATTTAACTTTAAGTTAAGAGTTTTGTCTGTTTTGAGGCTTTTCTTCCCTTGCATATAATTACTTTAGCTGTTGTAAAATGTTTTATGTGTGTTTCTCCCAACTTGTATATAATTATTCATCAACTTATTGCAAAATACGTATTCTGTTGTGGGGGATTTTATATAATATTATATATTTATTATATTGTGCTATATATTTATACAATTGCTCATCAATCATTGTTTAAATGTTTTTGAATCTATTGTAGAGCTTTTCTCCCTGGGCCTTTGATGAAAATGGGCCATTTGCTCATTCAAGCTTTCCCAGCTACTAAAGGGCAGACAAAATAAAAGTAAAACTATGATATGCCAGTACTGAATGCATAAATCTATTACCTGTGTTATTTTTGGGGGGGAGGGGTTAGAGCTCTAGTCTTTGACTCTTTTACCACAAAGTAATATACAGGCAATTCTGAACAGGTCTCTGAAAATAATGACCTTGCCATGTGCTCAGGAAATGGATTCAAGCAGTTCTCTAGAATGAAGCACAGGATGTGCATTTTTTATTCTGTTCTTATGGCACATACGTTGTTTATGATCAGAGATTATCTTAGCTCTTTGTAAAAAAAGTGGGCAGTTTTAGCTGCTGCAATGCTGCAAATATACTATGTTAAAAAGTGTTGCATAGGCTGTAGTTCTCAACATCTCTTTTCTAGAATCAAGGAGAAAGCTCAAAGTCAGGATACTTTTTAAATATTGATAACATTTATGAAGAAAACTGGCAGAAAATGTAAACCTTAAAATCTGTTTAAGTCTGAAGCAGCAGTCCCTGTATTGTTTTAATCATTTACAACAATGTCTGAAAACCAGAATGTTTGCAAAGTACAGAGAAACATTTTGAGATAGAATCAGTACTTTCCTGAAAATTGTCATTCTTGACACCAACAAAAGCAGCAATAGCTCAAGAACTCCATTACGTTCCAAATTACATTTTTCAACATTATAACCAGACAGTAGTCAACACTTCTATCTCATAACACAGCATACTTGCTGAAGTATTACACTAGTTGTGGTATTTAATTTCTTGTTTTGTGCTCAAACAGTTTCATATACTAGTGCTGTTGTAGCAGCTGGCAATCATAATATCAAGCAGAGCTCAAAACGCAGCCAAGACAACCCAAAGTGCAGTTTGGTTAGTTAAAATACACTATATGATATCTTGAGAGAACAGTACACATTGTTAAATATATTGTTCAGTATCCAGACTGCCAGTAGCTTACTAAATTAATTGAAGCATACTTTTAGAATTCCTTATACTTAATTAAATGAAAATTATTAGTTTGATCTGTACTGTTGTAATGTAGTGCATTTTATCAAAGTATACAGGGTATCGTAGCCATGCAGCAAATATTTGAGTTGATTAATTTACTGGCAGAAAAGATAATCATGGATAAATTGTGTGTGTGTGTGTGTGTGTGTGTGTGTGTGTGTGTGTGTGTGTGTGTGTGTGTGAGTGTGTGTGTGTGTGTGCACGAGCATGCACGTTTGTGCAAGTGTGCATATGCGTGAGTGTGTGTAGTGTGCAATGTGAGTATTTGTGTGTGTGTGTGTGTGTGTGTGTGTGGGTGTGTGTGTGTGTGTGTGTGTGTGTGTGTGTGTGTGTGTGTGTGTGTGTGTGTGTGTGTGTGTGTGTGTGTGTGCGGGCATGTGTGTATATGTGTTTTTGTGCATGTGTGCAAGTGTGTTTGTATGTTTTCATGTGTGTGCGTAAGTGTAGTGTTTTTATTCTGTTACTTCTATTTCATGTAAATCTGGTCCACTAACTCTGTGATGATTCACTCTGAGGACCAGTAAGGTGTATTGTTGTGTTTACATGGAATACTTGCTCTGCAAAATGTAATGATAAATAAATGGCCTTGTTAGCCTAAAATTTATGACAATTATATACATTTTTGTCAAGCTGTGAAGAGCGTTGACACTGTTTGTAAGTCAGCTGTATGATGATTCAAAAGTTTGACAATGGTTTACCCAGCATTAGCAGCCCTGGTGCTGTGCAGCATTTTACTGGCCAGTTAAATGACATTTGCAAAAATGTTTTGATTTGCAAATTATATTATAGGAAACCTGTGAGAGACGCATGCATAGCAGCTGCCATTTTTTCAGAGTTGAATTACCATTCATTTTATTATACGTATTTGACAGATGACATAATGTTTTATGAGAATTCCCTTACTTTATCTGTCCATTAATTTGTTTATTTATTTATTGATTTCTTTATTTAGTAAAATCATGCTCTGGCTTTGCATTTCTGCATAACATGATGCATACATCGTAGCTTAGTATTTTTGGTCTGTACATTACCTCAGAATATAACTTTGCTGCATCATTTCTGCATATCCTCATACTGAATGGATGTATTGTCTGGTTCAACATTTTCTTTTTATCCTTTGACAGTGAGCATGGCTGTGAAGAGTTGTAATTCATCTCCCTTAAGGGCAGGAACATTATTTTCTTTTTTCTGCTGGCTGTGATGGTTGAAAAGGGCAGGTTTTTCATTGGTCACCAATTAGATATTTACTGTTTGCACAATGTCATTTTAACAGACAGACTGCACTGAAATCCATCAGGTAGTGAACAGTATTGCCCCCAATGGCATGTGTGATGATGTGGTCACTGCTTTGAAGAGCTACAGGACTGTATGCGAACAATCCACTTGTTCCATTTGGTGTCTCTGTTCTAAAATTAAAGAAATGAGAGTGAACCACTAGTACAGAAGTTAATCCAGTGGAAATCCAGACAGCAAACAGTAGAACAAAGAACCACTGAAGCACACACATTGCTAGTCTAGACTAAAATGCTTTATTGAAATGCAAGTAGAAACACTTTCGCTTACAGGCTTCTTCAAGCTTAGTGCAGAAACTCTGCTTTATATAATGATGTCATAACTAACTAAACATGTTTTTGGTGCTCAATGAGCAGGGGTATTAAAGACACAGTATCATTCAAGCCTGGCCATAGATATGCAGCCAGGGGTAAAATCTAGTACAATTCATCTAATTCAGTCTGGAATACAATGTTTCCACCACAAACTGAGCAATACACATAGGATTAAAATCTTAAAGACATGATCAGGACCTTTACCATTTTGATGTCTAAAAAGAGCACTAGTAATAACCTCTATTTTTATGTCAGATAGGTGTTTACTTATTTAGTCTTTGAAATTTTGGTTTGTTTTGCCCATATAGAATGCAGGGCATTTGTGACATAATGCAAGGTATACAACATTACTGGTATTGCAATTACCATAGTGATATAACTTAAACACAGCTGACTTAGGATGCTTATAAGAGTTGCAACTTAAAATATTCTGGTAAAACCTACACCTACCATATTTAAAAGTGCCTTTCTTCTTAAAATAAACCAGCTTATTAACCATTTTTTGTTCTTTATAACAGAGCTTTCTTTTCATGTTCTGATATCTCTTATGACTAAAAGCGGGTGTGAAAGAAAGAACTTTATTAAGATCAGGAATGTCTCTTAAAATATGTCTGTATTTCTTGACAATGCTGTTAAAGCATTGGCATTATAAGTAAGCATGCATCTAACATTAGAAGGTCTGGTAACTAAATATGTATTTGCAGTATCAGCTTTTGCAAATACGGGCCTAGTTTTACTATGCCTTAATGAAATAACATCTTTATAGGCATCCTTTAAATCAGTATTCTTATGATCCTTGTCCTTAAAGTCAGAAAACGCATCATTAAGTTGAATGGTCATAGTCTCATCAGAGGTATTGAACTTGGCAGCTCCAGTAAATTGATTGTTAACAATATCTTTAAACATGTTTTGAGGGTGCATGCTGTTCCTATTAAGATATGAATTCTTATTAGCTGGCTTCTTACAAGGTTTGGTACCTAGATTTTTTTCATAACATTTTCCCATTGCAGTAATTCATCTTGCTTTCCAAATGTAATACCTAATGACTTTGTTTCCTGAGAACTAAATTCAGTACTTTGAATCCTACCTTTCTGTCCTAAACCTTTACTTTTTTTCTCTGTTCATACCCATACCAATTTTATCTAAACATGAGTTCAATATGCTTATAACTTCTTCCATTCCATTGAAATGCTTGTTAACTAGAATGACGTCATCCACATATGATAACATTATAGGTATATCAATATCTTTATTTGCTATATATCTAACATCATCATCTACTGAATTAATATAACTGGTTATTGTATTCATAACTAGTGAAAATATAATGTTATTAAAAGGAATCCTTGCATTATACCTCTTTTAAAACGTATTTCTTGACTTAGCCATCCATTAATCAAAACTTTAATTTTGTTCAGTATGCATGCTGTAACACCCACATTTCTTATTTTCTTATTTAAATTATAAGCTTTGAACATATCCCATAGCATATTTGCTGAATAGTGTCAAAATCTTTGCTTAGATCTCCCACTATAATTAAAGTCTTTTCTGTCTATTTAAAATGTCATCTATAATTTCTCTAATGAGCATTAACAATTCTTGACACCCTTTTCCTTTAATACTATATTTTGAATCTAATGGAACACTCTTACATTTTGATTCCATTCTTTTCTGTAGTATTTTCATAAAAATGTATAATCAGTATTATACAAAACAATAGGCCTCCAATTTCCTATCTTTTCTCTCTCCTTTATGCATACAAATTTTTAAAAAATCCACTATATAATTCCTTATATTTAAATCCTTCATTAAACCACTTATTTGATACTTCTGTGAAATTCATCCTTTGACTTACTGTCATGTTCTTATACATCTGATATTCTAAACCATCCAGACCTGCTTTTATACGTATATATGTCTTAACATGTTATCCAGTTATTCAAATCTTATATATTTTGGAAATGGCGCAGTGGTGCAGTGGTTAACATTGTCACCTCACAGCAAGAGGTTCTCCGGTTCGATTCTCGGCTGGGGTGCCTTCTGTGTGGAGTTTGCATGTTCTCCCTGTGTTCACGTGGGTTTCCTTCGGGTACTCCGGTTTCCTCCCACATTCCAAAGACATGCATCTGGAGCATTTCTCCCCGGGCCTCTGCTGAAAACAGGCTCTGTGGAACCTAGTCGGACTTTCCCGGTCAACAAATGATAAATAAATAAATAAAATATTTTCCTTGATATCTTTTGTTCTTTAATAATATCTGTAAATAAATATTTGATATACTTTGCAATACACATTATATTTATTTGTCTATTAAGGAAGACAGTAAAATGAGAGACTTAACTATTTTATTTAAATATGGAGCTATCTCTTCTTTTTTTACCTTGTTGGAAATATCTTTGTTAATACAACATGTTTTTTTTATTTCTTGCATATAGCTCTTGTTTTTTCTTAAAATATATCATTTTCATCCCTTTCCAAAATCTTAATAAGTTCTTCACTTAACTTACTATAATTGATTTTCAATTCCTTTCTCTTTTTAATGTGCCATCCTTGAAGGTTTTGTTATATTTCTTTATAAAAGCACCCACCCTTCAGACCGATTTTATAGAACTGTCACATACTTATGTGATCTTTCTGTAATTCTAACTTTCTTTTTTCATCCTTAGCTACCCAGTCTACTTCATTAATTATTTTTAGACTTTTTCCTCTTTCACTCTTTGTCTCTGATTTCTATCCAGTTATCTTTGTGGTATGAAAAACTGTGTCTAATGTACCTTCATTTATTATTTTGCATCCTTCCAAAAGGAAAAATAATAATCTGCATTCTATATATTCCTCTACTATATATCTATGAATTGTTCTTACATATTCTTAACTTCCCAGATCTTATAACTTCTATAACTTTTTTACATCATTCCCTTTCTTCTTAGTTCTCAAGTTACAATTGAAGTCTCCTACTATAATAATTTCCATATCAATATTAATATAATTCAATATTAAGGCAATCGTATCTTCTCTTTCTTTACTAGTTACATATGCATATAATGCAATTATTCTATACACTATATCTCCCCAACTAATATCAATAACAATAATCTTACCTATTAAAATTATAGTAATACCAAGCTATTTAACTGTCTTTTTCATAAGCATTGCTATACCTGAACATAAATCTTGTCCCAAATCCCAGCATATCTGCTTACCACACAGACATTCTGTTTGAAATCTTTCTTCTTTCATTAAAAATCTTGTATCTTCTAGTATAATGAAATCACTATCACATTATTTACATCATTCTATAATAGCTGATCTTTTAACTATGCTCTTAAAACTGTTAACATTCAATGCAAATATCCTGAAATTCCCATTATTTCAATTTAAGAAAATGTTCTAAGGAAAAAGAATATAACCTTCACCCTTTTCTTTTACTTTGTGTTTAATCCAGTATTTTTTTTCAATTTTTCTCTTTCCCACTCTTTTATCTGTGTATGTTTTCCCTATATTTAAGGTAACCAATAACACCAGTATCTTCTTCAATATTTAATTCATTTTTTTCTGTGTCATATTTTTATCATAATTTTTTCAACTCTTTCTTCTGTATTTTTCCTACATGATTTTGTCCCTGTTCTTCTTCTTCACTTACTACTTCCTTAACCCATTGAATGTGTTCAGACAGAGTAGCTTCATATATTTCTACTGTCCCTTCTTTACAATACCTCCACATTTGGCCTACCTTATTGCATTTATAACATTTTAACTCATTTTTTTTGCATCATGACCTATTGCATCATATATAAAAGATTTCCTTGCACAATCAACAATCAAATGATCTGGAACTTGAAGAGGCTGGTAAACAAAGTCTGGACTGCACTTGTTTTATGACACATATAAGTAGCCTTAAGGAAAAATATGTAAATTACTGGAAAATTAATCATGAATACCATCATAAAGAAAAAATATATTTACTCGGAATTGAACTTGGGTACCTTAAATATCACAATGTTGCTTTAATTTCACAGACCACAAAAACTGCAATACTAACTTATTATGTGTAGCTGAGATGCAGGAAACCATGATCATTAAATGGCTTCAGAAGTCTTTTGTCAAAGGCAAAATGAACATAAATATGTTTGAGTAACAGCATTAAATAAGATAAAGAATACCATGTATCTATCTCCACAAATATCTGTGAGGACACGTGTTGGATGGCTCACAGCTTCCGGTTCTTCAGCATAAGATGTATTGGGTCAATGAATATGTTTTATGGAAAAAAGGTTTTCACAGACCACAGTAAGAGCAACTGTGCAGCCTTTGCTATATAATTGTCTGCTTTAATGCATGGAGAGATCACACAAGCCATTTAGTGCCCTAATATTCCTTGCAGCAGCCACATCAGAGCTGTTAGGAAAATACCCTGGGTATCACTTAGGAGCAGGGAATTCCATCTTCACTGTGGCACATAGCAATGGATAAAATAATGTGGAGCCATTGGCACACATGCATGTACAAAATTAAGGAAATGAGTTTAATTATTAATTTTATAAGATGATGTGTTAAATAAGTTCTATGAAATAAACCTGACTGTGGAGTATTACAGTACAACATTTCAAACTATATTCCTCACTGTGAGTGTAGTCTGTAGTCACATGCAGACATTATTCCTTTCGTTAATGATGGGTCATTATCGCAGCCTTGCAAGTAGGCATTAATATTCCAAACCATTATAAAAGGTCAGAGTTTTCTGCCTGATAACTTACTGCATGGCAACAAAAGCTGAATAAATTGATCCCTTAATACTATAACAAATTACAACAAAAACTGTGCATTATAAACTGCAGAAGCATACATTGATTTGTTCTGCTTTATAACTAATTCATTTGGGAATAGTAGTTGGTATTAATTTGCTGGATTTTTTTTCTTGTTGAAAACCTCATAACTGATTGTGCATTTTATTAAGTTTTTTCATATAAAAACTGCAATTCAAAGTGCTACACCAGTGGTGCTGTTAGCTTTTTTTCTCGGCTAAAGAAAAAATCAAAGTATAAGGACACCACAAGAGGTTCAAGAAACACAAGTGAAATTTTAAAAGTGCAGTATTAGTTTCCAAATACACAGAATGGTGGTATTAAATAGCTCACATTAAATGTATCTCTGGTTAACTTTGATATTCTGAGACTCATAACTATGAGCCAGTGGAATACCAAGACTGAATGAATGATAAAGCAAACTTATATATGCACGAAGTCCAAGATAACTCTTTTTCAGAGTAGTGCATTTTTTTCAAGGTATGTCAGTCTCAGAGTTGGTATATATAAGTTCTCCCACAGGTAGACAAATAGACTGCATACTAAACTATTTAAACTACATTAACAATGTGATTAATCATGTTTAATGCTTGAATTAAAATACATACTTCATGCACAGTTTTTAATTTTAAATAGTTTATGTTGACAGTGGTAACCAATAGGGTAACAGATATACAAGTGATAAACCAACAGCAATGTCAAAAGGTGGGTCATATGTGTTAAGAGTGCATATTACAACTCATCATCACCTACAGTTCATGATAAATGCATTGTGAGAAAGGGATATTCACAGTGTTATATGCAGCAACTAAAAGCAAAAAGTGAAAATATGTCAGTGTGATGGGTACTTAAGAGATAGCAATTTCTGTGTCACTAGTAGGTATCAGAAGAAGATGCATTAGGTTATAGTAGCTTGTTATGTTCCTCCTTACTTCCATCTTTTACTGAACTGAAGTGGCCACTCTGTAACCACTGCTGGTACTGTATGCTTATTCAGGTATTTCAGACTGGCTGGTAACAAAATCCATCATACTGCAGCACTCATTAGTACTCATGCTAGAATTAAGTCACAGTTTGAGTATTACGGTATTGAACAAGTAGCAAAGTCTATGACTTTCTAGTATAGCAAAGACATGGGCAAGGATTTATAGACAACTGATGTTTGTCTATGCAGGGATAGTAGCCAAAGAGATCACAGTGCGAAGTGCTGAAGGTCTAATATAAGATGGATCAGGGAAGGAACAGTACCTGCATTTCAAATGAAGAACTGCAGAAGAAGGCAGAGGTGCATTGATAAGGGGATGAATAGCACTGGTATTACGTTTTTTGGGGGTAGATCCATAAGTGCACAAAAGAAAGGTAAGTATGGAAGATTGTGAGCAATTGCTGTGGATGGTAACTAGAGAGAAGAAAACAGAAAAAGGCCCAGTAGACCAAAAAAAAAAAACATACAAATGAAAGTGGTGAGAACAGAGGCTGGACATATACATACAGGAGGTGGAACACCAAGTTATTTTTTCATGCAGAGCCAAGTGTTTGTGCTAGGCTGCTACGTGGACAGTGGTGGTTAGCAGTGCCTTGTATAGACGCAGACATTTTCAAGTTAAAATTTCCCTTAAAATAACTATCGCTCTAACCTTCCCCAGTCTCCCTACTGCTCTAGGAGCATCTGAGTTGCACACAGAGCAGCATTGCCTTGTTGGACAGCTGCAATTCACACTGAGCATAGCACTCATTCTTCATCCCTTTGCTATCATCCCAGCCCAGTCAAATCTACCCTCTCTTCTCCTTGGTTAAACCCATAGTATAAAACCTGAAACCAGGGATAGGCACTTTTCTGCTGTCACTGTGGTCAGCCTGGTGGACATGGGCATTCTGAGGCAATGTAGCAATTGTCTCATGTCTACTGACAACCACTTAATCCTGAAACAAACAAACAAACAGTATGTGAGAGATGTAGATACACTGAAAATTGAGAGATGGCTCTCACATACTGACAAATCAAATGACAGATAGGCTGTCAGCATGTGCACATAATTTCCATCACTAAATAAGGTCTTGACACATAAACCCCACAAATATGGAGGTACTCAGAAATAGTTTACCATAACCTCACAGGTCTCCTGTATGCTGCCATCAAAAACAACATGCAAGCAAAATCAAGACAAAACCAACCACTATACATAAAAGTACACATCACATTTTCACCACAAGCAAGATCCTAAGGCAAAACACCACAAATTCAGGCATCTTGGTCATAGGAGACTTCTTCATGGGACAAAAGGAAGCCCCCTCTCCAGGTTGGATAAAGAGAGGGTTACACTGAGTTGCCTGTCAGGGGCCAGGACTCACCAGATCATGCAGACACTCAGGTCTTTCGACTACAAGTACCAGTATGACTCAGTCATAGTCCTTCTGGGTTTGAATGATCTGAGATGTACCTTCCAGGACTATATGAAGAATGACATGATGGATGTCTCTGAATACATGATGCAGGCAGGTATGAGTCTAGAATTATGCAGCATTCTACCCTCACCAAAAATGATACTGCAATACAAACAAAAAATAATTGACTTCAATAATTGGCTTAGCTACTTATGCCATTACAAGGGGATCCAGTATTAGTCTGAAACAACTTGATCAACAGACCACACTGCTTTGCCAGATACAGTCTGCATCTGTTGCTGTTAGGCTTTCAAATACTGACCAAGGTATTAGCCATCCCCATAGTGCATTTTTTAAGCAGTGCCAAACCAACAGCCCTACCATCATAACAAATTCTTCTATCACCAAGCTGAAGGTAGTACTGCTCAGTGCTAGGAGTCTTTGCAAGAAACTGCACACCTTGAAAGCTCTCCTTGTCCTGAAGAATGCTGACATCTGTGCAATTGCATAGATGTGGTTTGAGGCTGCGGAAAGCGCCCAAAAAGTGAAAGGCTACAATGCCTATTACACATTCAAAACACCCTCTGAAAAGGAAAAAAAAAATGAAAGGAGGAGGTTTTTCCATTTGTATAAAAAATAATCACACCTCAAGATTGGTCAAGCAGGATGACTCACTTGAGCTACAACATGTCCAGCTGACCGCAGGAGAAATTCCCCACCATATTATCGTCAGCTAAAGGTCCCCAACCACGAACCATGAAAACCAATCTACATACCTGAAGTTACTAGAATCACTTACCATTCAGACTAACACACTACTCATGGGAGATTTTAACTACCCCTAAATAAACTGGGAAACAAACACGACCACTAAAATGGAGGCTCAGAGATTCCTGAACTTTGTCAATGCAAATTTTCTGGAACAGCTGGTCAGCACTCCCACTAGGAGGCTCAAATATCCTTGACATAGTACTCATAAACATGGAGGAGCATTGCACCCCCCCCCCCCCACCACCAAGTGTAATGTCCTCATTGGTATGATTGGAACATAAACTGCTTTCCTTAGAAATAAATGTAACAGTAGTACCTCCATCAAACTCTAAAACCCTGAAGACTTTTTCCAAGGCAAATTACCCTCTATTAAGAAATAGCTTAGATAATTCTAAACCTCCCCCTAACCCCTGAAACATGGAGGCCTATTCAGAAATCTACATGAATGCCCTGTACAGCCCCTTAAACAACTGCATAGAAGCAGCAGTACCTGAATGAACTAAAGCCAGGTCTAGATGCAAAAACAAGTCACTCTGGTGGACCCCCTGGCATAAATAGACTACAACAGAATGTACCAATTCCTGTCTAGAAGTAAGTGGAAGGGTGCAAAGCAGAGAAAACAATCATTCATTAGTCTTAACAGGCAAATCAAGGAACTAGTCAAGTCTTCAAAATCTAAATGCAAGAATAAAATAGCTTTCCAAACAAAGGATAACCACAAAGAATGTTTTCGTTATGGCCAACATCTTAAGGCAAACACTTAACAATGTGCTGAGTTGGTGGTAGATGACACTATCTATACTCAGCCAGAAGAAATAGGAAACTTCCTGGCTGACGTATTCAGCTCAAATTTCAGCCACTCATCACCTACGGTCACTCCCCATGAAATACCCCATGGCTAAAACTAGAAACATAGCATCAATGGGCACTGATGGAATCCCAGGGTACCTGTTAAATAAGTAAACAGGGGAATCACTGCTCGAACGTTCAACTACAACATGCAAATCTGAGACAGGTGAAAAGAGGCAAAAATCCTTAAAACAGCAGCACCATATACTTGATGTACGAAAGACTCTTCAGTCCACCAGTACTAAACAATATACTTTATTGGGCAAACGACTCTTCAGTCCACTTTTAACACGCACATTAATGCAATTCAACACACACTGCATTTTTGTTTCGAAAAACTTCATCAGATGGAGACAAATGCATACCTAAACACACCCATCAATATATATACTCTCAGGACTAATTAATCTACTTAATTGGAATAATTAGATAACCTCTCTAAAATATTTAAAAACAACAAATATTATAAAACACGTACATTTCCATTCATAAATAATACTATATAGTAAGTTAAAACATAAAAAAATATAATAATAAATATCATATAATTTAATCAATAAAATACATATTAAAAAACATTTTTCTTTCTTATGGTGTGTTAGCACCATCTACTGTCAGGTCTTATAATTGCATTGTCCTACATTCCAAAACTGATGCTATGTTGTAAAATATCCTAACATTTAACCAGTCTATATTTTTCATTATTGCAAATTATTTCAAAAATATAATTCATAATATACAATCGAGATTAACATTGATTTTTAGCATTCAATTAAATACAATTTTAGCAATGCATAAACAAAAGTACTATAGTTTTGCTGATCTCAATTTTAAAACAGGTGCCAGTGAGATGGCATCATTCAGACCTGGAAATTTGTTTGCTTCCAAGGAAAGTTGCCACAATAATCCTTTATATTCAATTGAGGTTTCCCATGGGCCACCCCTTACATCCTTATCCACCACCTCCAATACAAAAAAGCTAAACTTTGCTTCCTGGCAGGTTAATTTATGCCTATATAGGGCATTATTTGTGCATTTTGTTTTTTGTTTTTGTTGCAATTATAAGACCTGACAGTAGATGGTGGTAACAGACCATAAGAAAGAAAAATGTTTAACACTTAATATGTATTTTATTGATTAAATTATATGATATTTATTATTATATTTTTTTTTATGTTTTAACTTTCTATAGTATTATTTATGAATGGAAATGTACGTGTTTTATAATATTTGTTGTTTTTAAATATTTTAGAGAGGTTATCTAATTATTCCAATTAAGTAGATTAATTAGTCCTGAGAGTATATATATTGATGGGTGTGTTTAGGTATGCATTTGTCTCCATCTGATGAAGTTTTTCGAAACAAAAATGCAGTGTGTGTTGAATTGCGTTAATGTGCGTGTTAAAAGTGGACTGAAGAGTCGTTTTCCCAATAAAGTATATTGTTTAGTACTGGTGGACTGAAGAGTCTTTCGTGCATCAAGTATATGGTGCTGCTGTTTTAAGGATTTTTGCCTCTTTTCACCTGTCTCAGATTTGCGTGTTGTACCTGTTAAATAGCTTGGGACATGACCTAGCAGACCTGCTCAGATCTCTATTTAACAACAGTCTCTGGACAGACTTTTCCCAGTAGAATGGAGGACAGCAGTAATCATCCTTCTGCACAAGGGGATACCATCAATGCATCCAGGAAAATACTGACCCATAAGTCTGACTAGCCTCATATGCAAAGCTATAGAAAGGATAATCATGGACCTGTTTAACACTGACATAGGAAATCTCCAGACTCTATACCCAAGCCATTTCAGCTTCATCAAAGGCAGGTCCTGCCTGCTCAGTCTGGTGGACTTCTTTGAAAATCTCACCAAGGTCATACATGAAGGTAAGTCAAAGCACACCACCTACCTAGATGTGGAAAGTCATTTTACATAATACCTCACTTGAGTATTGTAGATAAACACACAAAACTTGGCATAAACCTCTATGTCACCAGATGGTTAGCCAAATGGCTCATGGACTTGAAGCATGTCATTAGAGTGGGGTAATCCACATCCAGCAAGAGGCCAATCACCAGTGGAGTTTGGTTGACTAAGTTTGTTGATGACTGGAAGTTGCGGACAATCATTGACTCCCCAAATTATGTTGATATTCTACAGAAAGGACAGACACAGACTAAATGCAAAGAAGTGCATAATAATACCCTTTGGAAAATCAAATACTCCTGCAAATTACAACATTGATAGCATCCCTCTAAGAGTGAACCCTGTGGTGAGTGATCTGGATACTCAGATAGATAGTAATCTGAACTTTGATCACTAAGTGTACTTGATGGTGAAGAAACCCTTCTGTGTAGCTCATCTTATAAGTAAGGGCATGGCATCCAGATCTAAGGATGTCATAGTACCACTGTACTTGGCCCTCACCAGACCGATAATTGAGTACAATGCACCCTTCGGCATGTACCTCACCAGTCACCTGCAACAGTTGGAGCATTGTCTGAGGTTTCTCACCAAAAAAATACAGGATATAACCAAAATGTCATATGTGTGCAGATTAAAAGCCCTATCACTGTATTCAGTTTCATACCAATTACTGAGGGGTGATCTATGCCTGACCTACATCGTAGTCATGACCCTGCCTTGATGAAAATGTTGCATATTCACAAAACTAAATGCACAAGGGTTACCCACTCCAAAGATCTAAACCTGATCTCTGACATGAGTAGATCATAGTCGAGAGACAGGCATGTGTCCCAGAGACTGCCACTCCTCTGGAATAGGCTCCCTATTCACATGAAGCAGGGCCCTTCCCTGACCATTTTCAAGTGCAATCTGGACCAATGAATAGGAAATCACAAATTAACTTCTGCGGTAGCACCCATGTCTGTTATGGACAGAGGCAGTCTGTAGAAATTGTCAAAACTCCGCTTGCTGACCCTTGTTATCTTTACTCTAGGGATAGAAAATTGGGAAAAATCTGGGTAAAACTGGCTAGGTTTGTAAGAGCTCTTGAGACATTAGTCTAGTAATCATCTATGAACCTATGATAATATGGAGGGTTAGACAGTGAATAATGAATGGTAAGTAACTTAAAAATAAGCAATCATACCAGGATGGGAATATGGTAAGCTACTGGCATGTCTGAATGCCAGACAGTAACAGAGAACACTAAACCCATGCATCACTCACCTGGGTGGCTGATGTTATGGGATGGTTACTCCACTAGAGGCCCAGTGGATGGGGCTTTACTGGCACATGATTCCATCAGTCACACCAGAAACTGGTCAATATTGCCAACATTATCACTCTGTTGCTACTGTAAATGAGTGGCAACCAGCCTCCAGAACCCATGACAGGAGACCACTGAGGACTCCTTCAGTACTTCTTTAGGAGAGGAGCTATTTCCTCCTGGGAGACACACACAAAGGAATCCAGTAACCCCTCCAGTTCCCTACCAACAGAGGAAACATTGCCCCAATCCCACTAAGAGGCATACCCCTGGATAAGTGTTTAGGTTTAAGTGTATACTAGCTTCCAGTTTGATGTCATATGATATTTAAAATTTTGCTGTCAACTTAGTAAGCTGTACACAAGCTGGATCCTCCTTATCTTAAGGTACTCCTGACTCCATGATGTCTGGCCAAGGCACTGTGCTTTTCCTCTCTCGATGTAGTTAGATATTACTGCCAAGGTGTTGGTAGATCTAGATGTTACCAACTCTGTCCATTGCTAAGCACCATGACTCTATAGCCTGTTCTTCCAAGTCTCTGAGTGAATCTGCAATGCTGTCAGGTTTAAAAGGTCTTTCAAATCCACTTATTTTATTTGATGTGCATTTTTTCTTCTTTGTCAACAATTATTTAGTCCCTTTTACCTTTTACTAATGTTTATATCTTCCAGTGCCTCATTACTATTATGGGTGCTTGAAATCAAGCATCATAACAACATGTGGACTTATTTTGCAATTATTATTATTATTATTATTATTATTATTATTATCAACCATAATAACATTATTTATAGTCCATCAAAAGAAGGGAGTGTGGGATTAAATATTCAAATATTCAAAAAGGTTCGAATGCAGGTCTAATTGAATGACGGTAATCTGGAAAACAGGAAGATAGATTTGTGAAGATAAGTGCAGGTTTGAGAGTTGAAGATTGTTTGTGAGTGTTATCAGGTCAGGATTAAAGCAAAGCTTAGGAAAGGACATATCTAGTGTAGGGAGTGATTGTGTGTTAGGGTTACGGTAAGGGCTAAGTAAGGGGATAGATGTAATGCTGTGCATGTGTTAATACATATGGCGAGTGTCCTTTGGTATTGTATAGTGGTAGCACTGTGGAAAAGATATTTCTATGGAAAGGTGTAGATTTAGGGTTAGGGATGGGGGAAGGGGCAGGGTTAACACATAATTTAGTAAGATGGTGTGGGGGTGCTAACCTTAATACTACCTCTTTCCCTATCCCTAACCCTACATCTTCCCTTGAAAAATACTTTCTGTAACACAACCATTAATCAGACAAACTTTGTCTGAAATTTGTTATACTTTTTTAATGGACTGGGAAAGGAATCTGAATCTTCTCTTTTTCTGATCGTTTTCTTTTTGTTGATATGCTTTTTGTGTTTGTGATTGTTCAGTGCGTTGAAATCAAAGATTTGTGGTTTGATATGGCAATATTTTGAACAACTGCTATAGATCCATACACGCATATACACATATAAATTGATAATATCTCTTTTTAAATGGTGTCCGGAATTCACACAACTTTATCCATATAGATTAAATACCAGTAACCAAATGATTTATAGTTTTGCTCATTCAGAACAAACTATTTTTAAACATTTTTCAACACATTTTTTTCTTCTCTTACTACATCATAGCATTTTTATGCAACTCTATATTTCATAGTATTTCATATGCATTTCATTGTAACTCTGCCATCTAAACAAAACCATTTACAAATGGAAAAACATGAGTAGTCTTGAAAAGGCCACCTAGTAATTGCCTATGAATGTATGAAATTATAAAAGGGAGTCATGCTGCTTAAGTATCAATGAGCTTGATAGATTAGCATCGGTGCTGGTCCAGACAGTAAAATTCACTGTCTGCTGTAATCTGAGAACCTCACTCCCTGAACAGGGAAGGAAGATTAGTTGCAGTATTCATAGTCACTTAAGCAAATGCAATAGGTGTATTCCTGATGCTTACAAATGAGCATAGCAAAGGCAAGGTTCATAGAGGCCATTTGCACTAATGTAAAAGGCCTTAAAATAATGAGATGCAAATGAGAAATGTAAAGCATGGTGTGCTAATGAGGTGGTTTTGCAGTCCATAGTCTGACATCTGTGCAGTCTGCACATCTGTTGTTAAAAGCGATGCGTCTCCTTTGATATTAGAGCTGCAATCCGCAATCTTGCTCCCTGTCATCCCTTCAGTAGTTTGTCCAAGTATGCACAACTATTTCTCTGGTACACAAATTAATTATTTTCCCAACAACACCTTCATTAGTTTGTCTTAAGTAGGGATAAGCACTAAAATGACACAAAATAAATTATTTTGCCCAGTGATCACTTCAGCAGTCTGACCATGTATGCACAAGCACTTCTCTGACACACAAATTAATTATTTCCCCAAGTGACTCCTTAAGGAGTATGTCTAAGTATGCAAAATCATAAAAATGAATCATTCACCCAATATAGTTATGCACATGCACCAAAACAAAATGCTTACCCAATTGACCCCTTCTGTAAAATGCCCAGGTATGCACAAGCACCAAAATGAAACATTTACCCAAGTGACCCTTTCAGAAAAATGTCCAGGTAATCCCAAGCACCAAAATGAAACATTTACCTGAGTGACCCATTTAGTAAAATGTACATGTATACACAAGCACCAAAATGAAACATTTACCCAAGTGACGCCTTCAGTAAAATGTATAGGTATTCACAAGCTCCAAAATAAGGCATTTACTCAAGTGACCCCTTCAGTAAAATGTATAGGTATTCACAAGCACCAAAATAAGGCATTTACTCAAGTGACCCATTCAGTAAAATGTCCGGGTATCAATGTTTCATCATATCTCTCCATTCTCCTGGAAAACTGCTATATACTAGTGTAAGTTAATAGCTATTTAAATGCTTAGTATGGAAACAAACCCATTATAGATTTATGTCTATGAATTGTACTCATACTCATAGATGTAAGGCCCCTTATGAGTGTAGTAGCTGTCCCCTTACTGCTTATACATAAAGCATGTTAAGTTATTGTGATAATGGGCCATGTTTATAACAACTCCTTTGTATGTATGTATTCATGCTAAAAGTCTGGGTTTGCATATCCACGTAAGTGCCACTCTTTTCACAGATCACCACAAAGAAAATGAGAAGCTGAGAAGCCCCAAAGTATGAACACAGTCATGGGGCACTGTCCTTCAGCCTCACAAACATTTAGCAGTTGTGCTGGTCCAGTTAATAAAATACATTGCATGTTGTAATATAAAATCTCTCCTCCCTGAAATAGGTAAGAAAAGCAGATCAGTGTCCATCTATTTCACAAGGTCTTGGCTGTTGTGGTGATCTGAATGCTGAAATGCATTATATGCTATAATGTGAAAATCCTCCACTCACCCTCAAAAAGGACAAGAAATTCAGATCCGGATCCATTAACTCATTAAAGTTTAGCTGCTGTGTTAGGTCAGGCAGTGAAATATGCTGTTTGTTATTTTCTGAGAAACACCCCTTCGCCAAACTCGACAAGAAATCTAGATCAGCATCCATTAATTTGACAGGTTACCCATTTTGGTGATCTGGACAGTGAAATTAATTATTTGCTTGTTTGCTGTAGTATAAGAAAGACTATCCTTTCCCCAATCGGGAAAAAATTAAATAAATAAATAACAAATAGGTGTCTTTCCAACACACAGAAGGTTAGCTGTCTGGGCAGTGAAACATACTGTTTGCTGCAGTGAGAGATAACCCCCCCCCCCTCCCCTGCCCCAGACAGGATGAGCAAACCAAATCATGATACAGCCAACTAATGAAAGATCATTTATCTTCTTTTGGGCAATGAAATCCATTGTTAGCTGCAATCTGATAAATGGTTCCCTTGACTGGAAAAGAAAACTAGATCAATGCCCATCAAACTCACAGCAGTTGTGTTTGAACAGTGACATACATTGTTTGATGCAGTATGAGAACTCTCTCCTTCACTCATTCTCAATTTTGTTACTACCTCCCCATGCTGTCATTAATGAAAAAACATGGAAGCTTAGTATTAACCCATACATTGTCTACTGGATTGCAAATTGGCTATCCAAGTTGTGAAAATTGTTAGTTCCCAAGAGTATGGTGGTGTGATTGCTTGTTAATTTTCTCTGCCTGTATAAAGACATCACATTTCAGTGACACTTGGCTGATTTACACAGAGCTCAGCAATGCTTGATGAAGAAACCACCTGCATTAAAGTGTTTCTGCTGAATTCCAGCCTCATTCAAGCTTGTAAAGTACTTTTCTTTTACTGTATTGCACTTGTTCTTTATATTCTAAGGTGTGGTGGTTCTTTTAAAGTTCTGTTTATTGTGATTCTGTGCTTAGGTAATCAAAATATTTGGAAAATTCTGACCTTCACTGGGTGCAGAGGGTAGCCTGGACTCTTTTGTGCTTGTATAAAGTCATCACATTTGCATGATGCTTTAGCATCATTCAATCACAGGTAACAGTGGCTTGTATAGACGCAGGTACTTAGAATCTCAAATATTCCCTACAAAACCAAACTCTGGATTTTCCTTAGAAGTTAGTTGCATGACAAGCAACTGGTTTCATGTACAGAAGCACTGCCCATGAGTTTAGCCTTAGATTGTAGTTTTTACCTCTGTAGCACACAGGCAGGTTAGTTGTAAACCCCTCCTGGTCTCCTCCTCTTTGTAGAGCACACAGTAAGTATGTGGAACCGTAAGTATATGCTTTGATACTACTAATACTACTGCAGTCAGCTTGGCAGAAATAGGCATCCTGAGGTAATGTAGCAATGCTCTTGTGTGTACTGACAACCACTTAGTTCTTAAGCAAACAGATACAGTATATAACAGAGGTAGTTATGCAATATCACCGTATGCAAAGCTCTCACATATTAACACTACTTATGCCAAACATTTTGTCTGAAACACACAATACGATGCTACACCCACCACATACAGTACAGACCAGAGACATAGGCCCACATATATTGAAGCTCATAAATACAATATGCCTAATTCTTGAAGGCCTCCCTGAGGCAAATATAGCAAAAAGTAGGCTCACCAACCTTAAAAACATTCAAGTCAAGCATCAACCATCACAGAGACTGCACATGAAAGTCACAGTGTCTCAGCTTGTAAGCCTATAAGGTAAAATTTTATACAACCAATCAAATTGTAGGAGATTCCATTGTGAGATACACTGGTGCACCACTCACCAGGCTGAGCTTGGTCAGCTGCCTATTGGGAGACAGGATTCATCACATCAGTATCATAGATACTCAAGTGCTTGCACCACAAGTATATATATGACTCAGTCTAGCATATATGGGAGTAAATGACCTGAGGTATATTTCCTTGGACTATATGGGGACAGACATGATGGAGCTCTCAGAATATGTGAATGAGGCAGGTATGAACCTACCCTAAGCATCATTTTACCTTAATCTTGAATGATGCCACAAGGTGAACAGAAAATGAATGACTTTACTGGCTTAGCTCCTAGGGTTACTCTAAGAGAGTGCAACATACAGCTGCCTTTGAAGACATGGTAAAGAGGCCTAAATGCCTTGCCTTAGATGGTCTGCACCTGACATCCCCAAGGCTTTCATATATATTGGTTAAAACATTATTCACCTCCATCATGTCTTTTTTGGCATAGTCAATCTACAAAAGCTTCCAACATATTAAAGCAAAATTTATCAAACATGATGTTATTAATGCACAACACTAGGAGCCTAAACAGAATATTGCACTACATACAGGCACTCCTTTCCTGTGAATGCATTGATACATGCATCATCAAGTAAACATAATTCAGGAATATTGAGAGCACATATCAGTGCAAGGTTTCAATGCCTATCACATGTTCAAACCCACTGCACTAGATGAAGGTGTTAAAGGCTATAGTGTCTTTATACTCATAAAACAAAACTACATCTCCAGACTTATGAAGGGTAATGACCTGGAATTCCTCCGTATCCAATTTGCCCTTAAAAAAACACTATCACATTGTAATCAAATATAAGACCCCATCTATGACTCCCTTTGCCCATGATTCCTACCTATCTAATATGGAAGCGCTAAGCATTCAGACAAACACCATTATTTTAGGGGACTTCAACTATCCCTCCTTTAACAGGAAACATTTACATCTCAAACATGTATGTCCAGAGATTTCTGGTCTTCATAAATATAAACTCACTGGACCAGCTAGTTAGTACTCAAATGAGGGGTGACAAAATCTTGGACTTGGCTTTTATCAATATGGGACAGCTTTAGTTCCCTTCTGTTGTAGCTCCCTCTTTAGTCAAATCAAACCATAAAGCAGTCATGATCACCGTAACACTGAAGCAAAAAAGATCCTCCAATGACTGGTTATTCAGAGATTATGCCAAAGCAAATCTATTAAAATTAGAGATGACCTGGCAAAATTCAACTTTCCCTTCTACCCTGAGGATACCACTACAAATACAGAATCATTCACTGCCAAATTCTATGAATATGTAAATAGCTACATAGGGGCATCCATCCATCTCTGTAATAAATACAACACTATGTTTAAAAATAAACTGTTATGGCAGACCTCTAATATAATATAATTAATATAAACAGCCGCTACAATAAAAAAAAAAAAGCTCAATGCATGTAAAAACAAATGATACTCTACAAATGTTAAAATCCCACTTGCTAAGGCCAATAGAAAATATTGGGCCATGAATAAATCAATCGAAGCTAGATACAAGGTAAAAAATAACAAACCAGACAAAAAACAATCATAAAGCCATTTTTAGCTATGTCAGAAACCTCTGAAATAATGTTCAAAAATGCACTGAGCAAATAAGAAATACCTTGTACTGTAAAAATGAAGACATAGCCAATCTTCTGGCAGATAAATGTAGCTCTAACCTCACACCCCTTTGCCCCCACCCAAACCTTTCATCAGCATCCACAACTCCTCATCTCCAAAACCTCCAGGGAACAAGTTCTAAATGCACTATCCAAGGCCAAGAACACTGCTCCTGTGGTGCCAGGTAGCATATCAGGATAGCTATATGTCAGCTGAAGCACGACCTTTCAAACCCCCTGCAGAGACTTTTCAATATTAGTCTCTAAGCAGGGTTTGTTCCAAATTAATGGGGAACTACAACACCCAGACCCTTCACAAAGGTGAGGCATCAACTGATTTAAGCAACTTTAGACCTATAAGTATGACCTGCCGCATCTGTAAGGCTATGGAAAGAATAATTGCAAAATTAATAAACAAAGACAGAGGCAATCTGCAAAAACATCGATTTGAGCTAGTTTGGTTTTGCCAAAGGCAAATCCTGTCTACTCAGCCTGGTTGACTTCTTCAAGAAACTCACCATAGGAATGGACAAGGGACATTGTTCATACCACATATCTGTAACTTGCAAAGGAATTTCACATCTTCCCCCATTCAAGCATAGTTAATAAACTCATCCAACTATCTGTAAATCCCTGTGTAACTCATTGGAAAGCAAACTGGCTCACAAAAACATCTCATGAAATTAATATAGGTGGATTACCTCCACCAAGTGACCTGTCATTAGTGGGGTACCTTGGGGCTTGGTCCTTGTGTCACCTCATTTTGACATCTACATCTCAAAGGCTAAGGCAAATGTTGAAGACTTATGGCCGACAAAGTCTACTGACAACTGTAAACTCAGTGCCATCATAAATTCTCCAGAAGATACTAAGATACTTCAAGAAGGCCTGTATTAAACAAACATCTAGTGTCAAAATCATGGTCTTAAACTAAATGCAAAAGAGTACATAATTTCATCCATCTGCAAGCAAGATTTCTTTACAACTATCACATCAACAACAATCCTATGAAAACTGACCCGTAGTAAGGGACCTAGGAATAATTCATTTGTGTACCATCTACAACTGTTGCTAGGTAGTCCTTACGTATAGTGCAACTGATCAGCAAGGGTATGGCATTCAAATCTAGGGAGTTGATCATTCCACTATATAAAACACTCATTAGGCAAATCATTGAATAAAATATCCCATTTGACATGCACTTGCCTAAGTACCTGACTCAACTTGAGTGACCACAGCATTTTCTCACCAAGAAAATCAAAGGACTAAATCACAAAAGTTACTCTGACTGCCTCAAAGCCCTGTCTCTCTTCTCAGTGTCCTACATACTGCTGAGAGTGAGATCTCTGCCTCACATAAAGAGCCTCTAATGACCCCATCCCTGCAGACATTCTACACATCTATAAGTGCAATAGTGGCAGAAACACCGACTTCTAGAGACCTTAATCTCTATTACAACATACATAGAACATGCTGGAGGGGTAGATATGTCTCACAAGAATACAGCTTTCTGGAACTGCCTCCCTCTCCGTGTGAATTTAAGTACATCTCTTACTTTATTCAAAAGTAACATGGATGCATGGATGGGAAACCATAAGTTCACACCATGGTTGGGAAGCTTAGTCCCTTAAGGACAGGGGAAATATGTAATACCTAATACAGGTTAATGATTATTCATACTTACTATACAAAGTGTTCTCACACAATGCTAAATGATTATCCTGCCCAGGGTTATACAGGATTTCTGCCAAATACAGGGACCTTTGTACTAAACTACCAGGTTCATTGGGAATATGTAACTAGGCTTTTAATGATCCTCACAGATCAATAGCTCAATAAGTATCTATGAAATTATGAACCTAAAACCTAATCTGCACCTATCCAATAAGTGGAAGTTTAGGTGCTATTTTGGGTCTGAACAGTGAAGTGCATTGTTTGCTACAGTGTGAGAAATGCATGCTTCCCTGCAAGCAGAACAAGAGAACTAGACTGACAGCCATCCAACTCATGAAAAGTGCAGTCCCTTCATACAAGGCAAAGCAAACTTCGGACTTCTGTTAGAGTTAGTAATCTTGAACAAGGTTCACTACCCCTGTAATGTGTGCCCTGTTCAGACGTTTCCTCTTGATTAAACCTCTATTTTTTATTGCTGATTGCCTCTTATACTAATTAGTTAATTCTTACTCAGCTGCATTTTTGTCAGTAGCTTGTCCCTAGATAAATTTGCACATAGCAGAAAAGTGCTCGCTCCTATATTGCATTATGGCTGTTTGCTTAAACAGCAGCTACCTTTTACCTGAATGTACTTAACCACTGTACCAGTTTTTTTCTCGACAGTCCACAGCTAACTGTCATTAAGTTAACCTGCATATCACATGTGAGTTACAGTATGACTGTGTTTTATTTCACCGTTGTCTCAATTATTCTTTGCTTCTGTAACCAATTAGTTTTTTGCAGTTGTTACATGTGTAGCCCATTTGTTGGCCATCACAGCATTCATGAATTGCTGCTTTATTTAACAGCCATTTTCTCTTTACAATTATTTTTAAAATAATCAGATTGAAAATGCCCCTGCAATGCTTTTGTCCAAGTGCCAGACAATTACCAAGTCCACTCACTTTTGGCTATTCCTGTGGCATTCTGCCTGTAACTATTACTATTGGAGAATGTACCAGCTATTGTTCTAATCTTTGCCTCTCTATTAAAACACTTTTATACTTGTAGATTAATCAGTTTAGGAAGTACACTATGTCCCACATCAGGACACATCCTAAGGCAAATAGTCATTATAGTTACCTACATTTTTGCCTGCCAAGAGTAGTTTATTTTTGTCCATCCTTGAAGATATCTCAAATATTTTAGTCTATCTGGACTCTGTTTTCCTTACAAATTTACTTTTTGATGTACGGGCAATACTTTGATCATATATGTTTTTCTGCAGTGCACTTTTGTGAGTACAAACAAACAACTGGCATTCTCAAACCCACAAATTCCACTTTTACTATTTTTAAACACACAAATTCCACGTTTACTATTTTTAAACCCACTATCACAGTTGACATGCCCCTCCTAACTTGCCTAACCTCTCTACTCTTAATTCTCACCCTCGCTACAGCTGTATCTTTGGATACACCCACACACCAATACACATCAATAACCTCCTCTAACCCTCTCCCCAGTAAACAACACTGCTTCTCATATATCTCCTCCCAGCTTTTTCCCTATACCCTCCCATTCTATTCAAGCCACAAAATGGCCTTCTCACCTCCTATGAAACCACACTTGACTCCAGTACCATCACCTAGGAATAAAAAACACTTCCCATGGTACGCATTCCTCATTAACTATCTACTCAAATGTGGAGACTTACATTCTAACCCTGCCCCACCCTCTAATCCTAACCACAAGTGTAACCCCAAAGATTTAAATGTACTTAATCTTAATCTTAGAAGTATATGTAATAAAATAGCCCCAATGCATGCATGGATTGATCAAAATAAACCTGACATACTAGCCCTTACTGAAACATGGCTACACTCCAATGTAAATGACTCAGATATAATACCGCCAAACTCTGCAATAACCAGAAGAGATAGATCTAAAAAAAGGGGGGGGATAGCACTTCTATATCCATCTACACTCAATATCACACCCTACACCAGTAATATACCCACCTTTTCCAATGCTGAAGTACTAATCTCCTTTTTGAACCTCAGTATATCAAAAAGAATTTGCATAATAGTGACATATATCCTACCAGGTAACACTCTACCAGTGTTTGAAAATATTTTATCTTGGACATCCCAAACATTTAACCTTGAAACAATAATCTTAAGAGATGTAAATATAGATTGGCAAACCATAGCTTCTGACTCCCCCACAAATATGTATATTTTTTCTCAGCTCATCAATGCCCCAACAAAATACAGCAAAGATCTTACCTGTCAATCCACCTTAGACTGGATTTTAGTATCCCACCCTGCCAATTACTCGTCTTATGGTACACTGTCTAGCTCTCTGAGCGGTCATCTACCAACTTATCCCCTTAGAACAAACTCCCAATAACTAAGACTACACATTATAAAATCAGTTTGGAACTCAACTAATTTTTTGTCAACATCAATTCAACAATCTCCTACAGGAAATAGACTGGACACCCCTTAAACAATCACCCCTTAATGCTGCTGTACTACACTATAATAACACCTTCCTTCGCATCTCCCATTTGTATGAAAAGAATCAAAACGAACTCAGCACCATGGCTCTCTAAGGAATGTAAACACCTGATGAAGCACAGGGACCTAGCCTGGTCAACCTGGAAACAAAACAAAAATGAACAAAATCATTCCAAAACACTGCAAAGTGACAAAACTAATCAACAGAGATAAGAAGTCATATTATTCCCAGCTTCAGCTCCAGCATAAAATCAACCCCAGTAAATTTTGGCACTCCATATCTTCTCTACTTAACCCTGAAAGAAATGGAGAGCAAACTCTAACACCTGATACCTCTCCATCACAAATAGCTGAAAACTTTAACAAGAACTTAATAAAATCAATTTCAGACCTTTTAACTAGCACCCCTAATGCTGGACCCCCCCACCCTTCAACCTATTCAGACACCAACCCCAGGCCATCGACTACTTCTAACCCTGTCACAACTAAGCCCCCTACTCAACAAAAAGTCATACAAACCCCATTCTCATTTAATCCCATACCTACTGACACCACTAACAAACTGCTGCAAAAACTAAAACCCTGCTCTACCTCAGCTGAGAATCTCCCCCCATACTACCTTAATGTCTGCTAACTCAGTCTCCTACCCAATCAGTACCCTTATAAACAGGTCTTTATCTGAATCAGAAGTACCTACCACATGGAAACAATGATCTCACATCGCCCCATCCACAAAGGATGAATCTTTTGATCCATCCAATTTCCATCCTGTATCCGTCTTGTCACCCATATCCAAAATTCTTGAGAGTGGTATCCATCAGCAGGTGATGCAATATCTATTGCAAAACAATCTTTTAACCAAAATCCAACATGGCTTCCAACCTAGCCACAACATAGCTACAGCCCTATTATCTTTTATAGACACCATGAGCAAGGACAGAAATTCAGGATGCTATACAACCTCAGTATTCCTTGATCTCTCCAAGGCCTTTGACACAGTGTCTCACCCCTTACTTTTGTACACACTGTCTAACTTAAGCTTCTCACATAACACAGTAAAATGATTTCAGAACTACCTTAAGGATCATAAACAAGCAATGAAATGGTCCAATGAACTCTCACCCTTTCTCCACAACCCCCACTGGAGTCTCCCGATGCTCCATTCTAGGACCCCTACTCTTCAACATTTTCACAAACAACCTTCACACTGCCTCTCACCCTGGGACCCTCATTCAATATGCAGGTGATTCCACCAATATCTGCACTGCTCAGTCACTACCAGAACTACTTTCAAAACCTCAACAGTCCTTTACTGCAGCCAATTCCTGGATAAGAAATGTCCAACTCTTTCTTAATCCAAAGAAGACAAAACTATTACTCTTTCATCCCAAAAACACCTCCACTGTCACTAATCATTTCAACATCCTTGCATCTGACAACACTGTCATAGAAATAGTGCAGGAAATCAAACTTCTAGGTGTTATCATTGACAATAAACTTTCATTTGACCCCCATAGATAGCAAAATATAAAGAAAATGTATCAAAAACTGGGACTCTTATATCGAAACAAGCATTTCTTTACAGCAGCAACCAACACTTCCCTTGCAAAACATTTTTACTTCCCTCCCTTCTTTATGGGGCCCCTATCTTAACTAACTTACAAAATTCTACCCTAAGCAAGTTGGAACAGTGCTACAACAAAGTTGCAAAGTTTGCCACAATCTTTAAACATCACACACAACACTGTAAACCACTTCTAGAATTAAACTGGTTTGAACTCCCCAACCAACTTGCCTTTATTCAGCTATCCACCTTACACAACCTTATTTTCAAGCCTACTGCCTGCCCTGCACTAACCAGTCTTGTCACACCTTACACACCAAATCGATCCTTATGATCAGAAGACAAAAATCTCTTAGCTATCTCAAAACCCACAAGAAAACCTGATCACGCTATGCAGACTCTATCTCTGTACTTTGGAAATCACTACTTCTAGCTACCAGGTCTATGCCTGGCCTAACCCATTTCAAAGCCTCTTTAAAAAATCATCTCAAAAATACATGGCTGTGCTCCTGCATAAAGCCTGCCTAATGCTGAGGTCTTCCTGTTTCTGTCACATTTCAATCCCTCACAGACTGCAAGATCCTAAGGCTCTTCTAACTCCTTCTCTGCTTCTATACCATATCCTTAAACTACTGCTCAGGCCTTATTGCTTCTATTCTTCTTAACTCTCTCTCACTATCTATCTGCATTACTAACTTTCTGGGTGTGATTTTCCTAACTAAAACTAACATTCTATTTTGCTTGTACTATTACTGTCAATGTCACACATTGCACTACCTATGTACTATTTTTTGGATACTATCTACATGTATGGTGAGAGTAACTATTATTGTGTGTAGTGTTTTAACTGTATAGAATGGTCTAGATGTGTAGTTATATATTTCAACATCTTGTAGCAGTTTCTTCGTTCAACTTATTTTTTGTATAGTATTCCTAATGTAATTTTTATTGTATTGGATTATATTGTATTTGTATTGTACTGTATGTAAAGATTTTTTCCCCGGGCTTCTGCTGAAAATGGGTTCTGTAGACCCAGTCAGACCACTCCGGTAAACAAATGACAAATAAATAAATACATCTTCAATCTGAGGTCAGTGTATACTTCATATACTTGGTCTTTCTGTTTCCATAATCTTGTAGAAACGTTATGTTTTCTAATTTGCCTTCTCCCACCACATTCCTTGCTAACATTTATTGTCCACATACACTGTGTTCTGTTATTGCCTTTTAAACAGGGCAGCAATACTTGATAGCTGCTTACTCCTGTACTATTGACTAATGTATGCTGTTAAATTGCTGCAAAGCTATTAGTCTGGTTAAGCTATAATGGAGAACACATGTGCTGTTTGCTTAATACTTATCTACCATATGACATTATAGTCATCAGAGCAGCTAGATTAGGGGTATAGAATTTTAGCTGTGGTTTGCCAAAGAATAACAATGCAGCTAATTACTGAAATGTTGTTAGTACTTATAGCTGATTGTTTACACTGCACTCTGACCTTCATGTTTAGCTACAGTATTGCTGCGGAAAGTGAAATATATTGTTAGCTGCAGTGTGAGAAAACCTCTTTTCCCAAAATGGATTGAAAAAACAGGTCAGTGCCCATCCAAGCTGCAGAAGTTACTGGGCTTCAATGCAAGTCAAAACAAACTGTGAATCTCTGTAGAATCCATAGGCTTGAACATAGTTCATCATGGAAAATATTAGGGCACAACCCAACACCCTAATAATGGGCAATTTCAACTAACCCACCATTAAAAGGGAAAACTACTCATGTACCAACTCTTTTGCTCAATGTTTTCTGGAATTCATAAATTCCAATGCCTTGGATCAACTTATCCACACCCACACCATGGGCAGAAATATCCTAGACCTGGTCATTACCAACATGGGTGACAGGTTTTCTACACCAAAGGTTAATTCCTCATTGGTCAGATCTGACCACAAGCTAATTACCCTAGACATCCACATCACATCCCCACCCCCCATTAGGGCAAACTTCACAACACCCATGCAGACAAGCAGTAGAGGTACGACTGCTGAATCCTACACAATTGCACTTTATAAGCACTTACACGTGTGCATGGATTGCGCTATCCCTAACAGAACTAAGATGCTATCCTCCAAAAAAATGAAGCCAATCTGGTGGTCCTCTGCCATAAATAAACTCTACAACAGAAGAAAGAAACTGTTGCAAAAAAGAGTAAAATCCCATGATTGGAGGAACTCCCTGATCAGCCTCAGTAAGAAGCTGAGATCCCTCATAAAATCCTCCAAAGCTAGTTATGAAAACAAAATTGCCACTGATTCTAAAGACAACCACAATGCATTCTACAGCTATATCAAGAATCTCAATGGCAACACTCAGATCTGCTCTGAGTTACAGCACAATGGCACTAAATATACATAACCAACTGATATTTCCAACATCCTGGCAGATAGGTTCAGTGCTAACTTTACCAATCTCTCACCCCCTAAACGTCCCATCTCTATACCGGAAGAATGCAAAGTTTCTGTAATCATGGCTGCACAGGTAAAAACTACTCTCTCCAAAGCCAAGAACACAGCATCCATGGGACCTGATAAAATCCCCGGCTGTGTTCTACATGAAATACAGAGTGAACTGGCACCCCACCTAAGTGCCATGTTCAGTAATAGCCTCACCTCAGGCTTTGTGCCCACTGAATGGCGC
The DNA here is from genome assembly GCF_019279795.1 of Protopterus annectens. Taxonomy (NCBI): domain Eukaryota; kingdom Metazoa; phylum Chordata; order Ceratodontiformes; family Protopteridae; genus Protopterus; species Protopterus annectens. The sequence continues at coordinate 1,655,396,047 of NC_056728.1, read as the reverse complement.
ACAGTGACGGTTATCCCACTGCACAAAGGGGGAGCCACCACGGATCCTGGGAACTACCGCCCCATTAGCCTGATGACACTGGTCTGCAAGGCCATGGAATGAATCATCATGGAACTTATAAACAAAGACATTGGTAATCTGCAAACTCTGGACCCCACCCAGTTTGGGTTTGTAAAAGGCAGATCATGTCTCCTGAACCTGTTAGACTTTTTTGACGCAGTCACCAAAGCCATAGACGAGGGTAAGGTGGTTCAAACAGCCTATCTAGATCTTGCTAAGGCTTTCAACACCGCCCCCCACTCAGGAATTATAGATAAACTCAATAAACTAGGTATAAGTCCCTATGTCACAAAATGGGTTGCCAAATGGCTCACTGACAGAACCCAAACTGTGAAAATAGCAGACTCCAAATCTGACTTCAGACCAGTGACAAGTGGAGTACCACAGGGTTCAGTCCTGTGTCCTCTCCTGTTTGGTATCTACTTCTCTGAAGTACAGGCCAACACAGAAGGTCTTTGGCTAATGAAGTTTGCAGATGACTGCAAACTAGGAGCAATAATGGAAGCTCCTAATGATGTGGACATGCTACAAAAGGGCCTCACTGAGACAGATGCCTGGTGTCAAAGCCATGGCCTCAAGCTCAATGCCAAAAATTGTATTGTCATCCCCTTTGGTAAAAACACTGTACACATGAACTACAACATAGGCAGTAGTAAACTTAACACTGAACGAGTGATAAGAGACCTTGGGACACAGGTGGACAGTAGTCTCTCCTTTGATAATCACATTACCACAGTAGTCAGGAAATCCTTCTACGAGGCACACCTCATCACAAAAGGTTTCTCATCCAGGAAAAAAGAGGTCATTGTTCCCCTCTACTCATCACTCATTAGACCCATTACAGAGTACAATGCCCCTTTTGGTATGTACCTCACAAGACATCTACAACAACTGGAAAGACTGCAGAAATACCTCACAAAGGGGATTACCAGCCTCAAACAGATGCCTTATGCAGACTGTCTCAAAAATCTTCAGCTTTACTCCATCAGATATCACCTACTCAGAGGTGATCTCTGCCTAACATACAAAGCTATGTCAAACCCAGAGCTGTTGGACCTGCTCCACTTAAAGAAATCCCAATCCCTCTGAGCTACACACTCTAGGGACCTAAACCTTGTCACCACAATAAACAGAACATGCTGGAGGGATCAATTCTTGTCCCAGAGACTTCCCATACTCTGGAATAAACTACCTATCTATATCAAACAAAGCTCCTCATTAGCACTCTTCAAGAAAAATATTGATGATTGGATGGGAAATAGGAAATTCACCCCAGGGATCACTTCTGTGGCTCTGCTCGACAGTGGCACAGGAAAATAATTTTCTTGGATGACGAAAGTCAGGGTACCTTCTTGGCTAGGCTTATATAGGCCCAAGAGCCAAAAGTCTAGTACCTCCCTATAAACCTATAAATGTGCTGCCCCATCCATTGGCAATCTTGGTATTCACGACTTAATACTTTATTAAGTAGCTATGCTATATTCAAAACTAATTTTAGAATTGCGCTAGCCTTTCAATTTTAAGAAAGTTTTAGTAGTGCCTCTGTGTATATGTGAGCTGATAAATTCCATCTGTTGTCATTGCTAGACTACTTTGTTCTCCTCCCATACCCATCTCCAGTACTTTGTTTTCCTTCCACACTCCCTTCTTCAGTACATTGTACTCCTCTAACACCCATTTAGTACTTTCTTCTCCTGTAATGCATTTTCCCTATGGACATTGTTCTCCTTCCATAACCATCTTCAACAATTGGTCCCCCCCCCACACCCCTTCTCCAGCATGTTTTTTTTCCTAGTACCCATTTTCAGTATATTGTTCCCCTCCCACACCCATCTCCCGTGCCTTGTTCTCTTCCCACACCACTTCTCCAGCACATTTTTCACCTCTCTAGCACTCCACCTGCAACCAAATTTATGGTTGCAAAACCACACCCCTAATCTGCTTAAATTGCCTACTAACCACTATATCATTTAATCAACTCAACAAATGAAAACTGTATTAAGAGCAATGGGAGCCAAAATTAACATCTATCTAAAAGTCTTGTTCTATAAATGGTTAAATACAACTATCAAGCACAAAATAAGTAATAAACAGAACCACATTGCATGCATCCATAGCATTCCTTGCCATGCTGTGTCTAGCTTTGAACTTCTACCTTTCATGGACTTCAACTGACTACATACAACATTAGATGATTCACAGCAAAAGTCAAACCAGTCAAACACATTAAAACAGAATTATCGAACTATTACCAAACTCTGGTGGAATATTTAAAGCATCAGCACATACACACACACACACACACACACACACACACACACACACACACACACACACACACACAAAGGCACATCGCTAGATACATATTAACCTCCACAAAATAACCATACTAATACAGTAAAGAATTGTATTAATTGAAGCAGTTCTGTTACCGCTACAGTGAAATGATATCCATCTTAACTCAGGGACTATAGATTATTTACAAAAAATAACATAAGCAAAAACACATATCTATAGGTTAACAAACAATAGCACATATAAACAACAAATAAATACAGGATGAAGCCTGGAAAGAGAGTCACAACCATAATTTAGTATCTATTACCAAATCATAACTAAAAATTGTTGGTACTTCACAAAGATCACTTTTACACATACCACTTTAGCTGACTAGTATCAATGTCTCAGACAAGGGGATACTTACTTGATTTAAAAGAGATGCCAACATTATCTCAGTAAAAACAGACAAAACTAAAACCTCCACTAGCAATGACCCATTTTTTCTGTATGATAAAACTTGGTGGCCATAGAAATTTGATTATATGAGCACACACATGTATATATATATATATATATATATATATATATATATATATATATATATATATATATAGTTCCCATTCAGAAGCCTGAAACATCATAAGCCTGAAAATCAAAATCCTGAAACCAAAAGCCTGAAAATTCAGAATCCTGAAAACTCAAAATCCTGAAAGCCCAAAATCCTGAAAGCCCAAAATCCTGAAACTCAAAATCCTGAAAACACAAATAATGCTAATATGTCACTATAAAGACACTAATATCTACCAACTGACCCTGACCCTAACCCTAACCCTAAGGTCCGCACTATATCGCACACTCACCTGACCCACCCTAACCCTAACTCACTTAAACCGCCACTAACCCCAATATTTGTCACTATTGCATACATGCCTAACCTGCCTAACCCTAACTCACTTAAACCGCCTAACCCTAACATAAAACCAACCAGACACTTACCTGACCCCAACGCATGACCTAACACCACAGGGCTAACAATAGCAAAGCCACAATGACATCAGTATGTCTATTTTGTGTTTTCAGGATTTTGAGTTTCAGGATTTTGGGCTTTCAGGATTTTGGGCTTTCAGGATTTTGAGTTTTCAGGATTCTGAATTTTCAGGCTTTGGTTTCAGGATTTTGATTTTCAGGCTTATGATGTTTCAGGCTTCTGAATGGGAACCATATATATATATATATATATATATATATATATATATATATATATATATATATATATATATATATATATATATATATATATATATATATATATATATATATATATATATATATATATATATATATATATATATATATATATAAAACAAACCACACCACACAGCGAAGAACCACTAATAATAACAAAATACGAACTTCGCTGTAGTAAGTATCATGGTCCCACAAATAATGCTGATGACTCAAACTAAAATAAAATACTTTATTGCACGATAATTTAAAAATCCATTATGTGCTTTCATCTACTGATAGTAGACTTCCTCAGAACACCATTGATTTAAAAAAGCTGGGTTAAATACATGACTTCAACCAATCCAAATGCTCAATCAATCACGGTTAGTAACCATTTCAAGTGCTCAGTGCAGTTAAAACTAATATAACCGCCAGTATTCAAACACATTATAACTTAAATAGTTTGAAAATGTATAGTTTAAAAATATATTTAAAATAAATCACTTCCCTTTAATGTATTTTAACTTCTAATACTGGCTTAATAGAAATACTGTTATTAATCCCAGGGTGGACAGTTGCATTCATCTGCCATTTTATCTCTTTCTCCCCTAGTTTTAACTTTATATTCCCACCACTAGGGTTTGCCTTTACCTGCTCTAATATAGCAAACTTAAAACTATCACAATTGGGGCTTCCTGCTATATGTTTGTACAAAGCATTTTTTGTATCTTTCTTACTTATACTATAAAAGTGATCATATATCCGATTCCTTAGACATCTGTCAGTTTTCCCCATGTAAAAACACGGGCATCTGACACATTTAGCCAGATAATCACATGTTGTGTCCGACAGTTGCCCCTCATGAATCTATTCAATGGTTGATTGGCATCACCCAAAATTAAAACACTATCTTCCATTATTGCAAAACATTGATTACATTATACCCCCTGCCGTACCCTTCATTTTATTAACTGTAAACCCGCCTTCAAATTTACCTTTTAAATTCTCACCTGTTTTGAACACAAACAATGGTTGGTCCCCTAATTTCTCATGTGCCATTGCATCACTTCTCAAAATGTTCCAGTTTCTACTTATAATTTCCTGTACATCTTTACCCTGTGAGCTATACTGTAAAATGCAGGCTCTTTTGTAATTTTTAGTAAGCTCACCAATGGCCAACCTACTAGATGCATCAAGATTCGGTACAATTTCAGCTCCTAACAAGAGTACATCTTTTTTGCCCCATTCTTCCTGAACATAATTACTAGTGTCTGTTATAAGCTTTGTGGGGTACCCTCGTCTACTAAACATCCCAGCTATATTTTTCAACTCCTGCACCATTTCATGATAATCAGACATCATATGTGCTGCTCAAATGCACTGCCCTTTAAAAATACTCCATTTCTGACCCAATGGATGGCAACTCGAATAATCTAGATACGCATTACTAAAAGTATCTTTCCTACAAATCTTGGATTTAAACCCTTCTGGTGTCGAATAAATGAATGTATCTAAATAAGGAATACCAACCTTACTAAAACTGTGTGTGAATTTAAGATACTCACTGGCCATATTCAAATCTTTCATAAAGGTATCAATTTCTTCTATAGTACCATTCCATAATATAAAAATATCGTCCAAACATCTAACGTAACAACTAACATGTTTGAACAGTGCATTCTTAAAAATATATTCCTCTTACCAGTCCAGAAGTACGAGGTTAGCATATATGGGGGCACAATCAGCCCGCATAGCTACACCTCTGGTTTACTTATAATATTCCCATTCAAAATAAATAAAATCATAATTTAAAACTATATCCATGAATTCAAGAATGAGTGTAACTTTATCCCATGTATATTGTGAATATTTCTGTATACTATTGCTGAATCTATTTATACCATCATCCTTAGGTATACAAGAAAACAAACGTATCACATCAATAGTTAAAAAAATGATGTCTTCCTTCCATAACTCTGGTTTCAATTGGCTTAAAAAATCCCAAGAGTCAATAATAATATGGGGTACCCTTTTATATAATGGTTTCAACCAGGTGTCAATAACTTTGCCATTAGGAAAAGTCTTGGATTTACTCCCCCGATATTATAGGATGAAATGGTGGGGCCAATACATTTTCATGAACTTTATGGATACCTACTATTGTGGCTAACATAGGGGATTCAATTCTTAAGTACTTGTACAAGTCAGTATCAATTCTTTTATCTATTAAAAATTCTTCTAGAAACAAATCAATATGACAGTAACTAATATTTACCTCATTAAGTGAAGATGCTTCATAATTACCTGAATTGAAAAGTATACCATGTATCTTATAATTATTATTATCATATAATACAATGCCACCCCCTTTGTTAGGTTTCATGATTCGCATATTATTATCATTACAAAATTCTTTCAAAACTAAATATTCCTCCTTATTCAAATTATATTTCATTTTAATATTCTTGCTATTCGCATAATATTTGTACAAATCATCTATAACTACCTTCCCATAAGTAGCTAATGTATTATTCATGGGGGGGGGGGGTAAATGGACTTGTTTTCTTAAGTTCACTTCCAGTATATGATCCCCTATGATTTTGAAAAAATAATTCCAAATTTAGTTTCCGAAAATACAGTTTGAATTCAACTACACTATCCACAAGATTAAACTTAGTACTGGGGACATACTTCATCCCTCATGAAAACAACGAAAAATGTTTTATTTCCAACTTAATATGAGTGTAGTTAAAAATATTAAAATCACCTAAACTGTATTTTACATTATTATATTGCGTTATTGCCATTTCTATGTCCACCTTTTCTGATTGCTCTTGTCGGGCCACTTTCTGTTGTGTGGTGAAGCCTCTCTGTTCAAATATCCCCGACCTGTGTCCTCTTCCTTGTTTCTTATCTGCTATCCCTGACTTGTCTCCTCTAAAAAATGTTTACTCTTATTATTTCTCCAACCCTTCCTATTGTTATTGTCTGTATCAGCCCTAGATCTACTTTCATATCGCTGTTTTTCTATGTATCGACCATCTGTAATAGTTTGCTTGTTCCATTTGTATACCTATTTTTTTCGTAGTGTTCTAAATCTCTTTTCATTGTGCGGAATTTCCTATCAAGCTGTTTGTTACTATTCTTTTCAGCCACCTCAAATTGTTTGTTATATAAACTTTCCCATTTGATAAATAATAAATCTTTCAAGATAATATCATTTAGCTGTTCATCTTCTAAAAACATCCTACTTAATCTATTATCATTACATTTTATAATAAATTCCATGAACTTAAACCCCAAATCATCAAACATTTGACTACATTCCATAATATTAGTTTCATTCATGTCTATACCCATAGGCTGCTTAAAAAATGCATACCCATGGGTACACTTTTTAATTCAATACACCTTTTAAGATACATATTGTCCAGCTGAAGTCCTTTAATAATACCCAGCTTTTTCCCAAAGTCAAAAATGTATTAATTTAAAGTCAAATCAACTCTGCTAGATCCCATTTCTCTGGCAGTGTTCCACGCACTATTTCCATTGAACTGAAAGTTAAAACTGATTTTAAAAAATGTATCCAGTTCAAGTTGCTTTTTGGCATTAACATTTTGTGCATTAGAGCCGTTGTCTACTGGGATGTTTACAGTACCTTTAAATGGTTGGTTTCGGATTACTGAGTACGTTTTTTTTTAGGCACCGTATGCTTTGGTTTCACCCCCAATAAATTGTGGTTGTCCTCCGAAATGTTGCCTCCACCAGAAGCTCTGTCCTCCATGGAGCTAACACCCCTTGGTACCTCCACAACACATCCATAAGAGAGTCCATATCCACATATCTCACCATTCCCTTGGCTGTTCGGGATGCAACCTGAAGCTACACTTTCTTCCTGCGTACGGGATGACATCATCTAAATCTGCTGCCCTTCCTTACATCCTTCAGGCTGGCTCATCAGGTCAATTAACTGCGTTAGCTCGCCCCTAATGATAGCCATCTTGGATTGTAACTTCTGTATTTCATCCCTTCTTATCGGTAAAAATATAGACGGCAGCTCATCAAGGGAATCCACGATATGTACAGACGTACAACTAATAAACCACACCACACAGCGAAGAGCCACTAATAATAACAAAATAACAAAACACGAACTTTGTTGTAGTAAGTATCACAGTCCCTTACGGTTCCTTACGGCAAAGTTATTGATACCTGGTGGAAACCATTATATAAAAGGGTACCCTATATTATTATTGACTCTTGGGATTTTTTAAGCCGATTAAAACCAGAGTTATGGAAGGAGGACATCATTTTTTTAACTATTGAAGTGATAGATTTGTTTTCTTGTATACCTAAGGATGATGGTATAAATAGATTCAGCAATAGTATGCAGAAATATTCACAAGATACATGGGATAAAGTTGCACTCATTCATGAATTCATGGATATAGTTTTAAATTATAATTTTATTTATTTTGAAGGGGAATATTATAAGCAAATCAAAGGTGTAGCTATGGGGGCTGCTTGTGCCCCCATATATGCTAACCTCGTACTTCTAGACTGGAAAGACGAATATATTTTTAAGAATGCACTGTTCATACTTGTTAGTGGTTACTTTAGATTCTTGGACGATATTTTTATATTGTGGAATGGTACTATAGAAGAAATGGATACCTTTACAAAAGATATGAATATGGCCAGTGAGTATCTTAAATTCACACACAGTTTTAGTAAGGTTGGTATTCCTTTTTGGATACATTCATTTATTCGACACCAGAACGGTTTAAATCCAAGATTTATAGGAAAAGTACTTTTAGCAATGCATATCAGGATTATTCGAGTTGCCATCCAATGGGTCAGAAACGGAGTATTTTTAAAGGGCAGTGCATTCGAGCAGCACGTATGACATATGATTATCATGAAATGGTGCAGGAGTTGAAAAATATAGGTGGGATGTTTAGTAGACGAGGGTACCAAACAAAGCTTATAAAAGACATTACCCAACAAACTGATGGAAGAACAAGCTCAAAACAACTAAAACCAAAACCGAAGCTTGTTGGGGAAATCCAAATGAAGGTCGGAAACTCGAACAAAAGTGCTTTATTCGGTACAAACAGTATTAACGCCACAAGTCATATACGTTTTCGACCCTGGTAACCAAAGTCTTCTTCAGAAATACATAAAAACAACCAATTGTGGACCTTTTTATACATATTCCAAATGTTAATTGTCCAATAAAAACCATATAAAAACTTTATAAAATACGATGTGCTGATTAAAAACGATAGTATTTTGCACATGTAACAAAAGCCACATTAAAACCATTGTAATTCCTAACCTGTGTACTAAAATATAATAAGTGTATTTAACAAATTTAATAAAATATGTATTTGAAATATATGAATAAATAAATGTATTAAATAAGTATGTTAAGTTGTTAAATGAATGAATGAATAAATTGAATGGAGAAGTTCCAGCAATACAACCAGTGAATTACTGTCCAACATTGCCATTTATAAGTTACGAATCTAAAATGAATGATTTATTACATGACTCTAACAAATACTCTAGAGCTTCCATTAATGAGGTAAATTTATCTTATTCAAAAATCAACTTACTGCTTAACGATTTATTCCTCGAGGGCTCTATTTCTCAAGAGAATTTTCAATTTTTGACTAATCCACGTCCTAGATTACCTTCGGTTTTTGGTATTCCAAAGGTCCACAAGGATCAGATGAATCCCCCCCTAAGGGTCATTGTTTCTTCAGAAGGTTCAGCCACGACCCCACTTGCCAAATTCGTGGATGAGAAATTGAAACAACTTTCCTATCATGGTGTTACTACACTGAAAGATCCATGGCACTTTCTTAGGTGTGTTGAACACCACTTATTTTCCCCTGATTTGGTGTTCATTACCTTAGATATAGTGGACCTTTTTGGGTCTATTCCCCATGATATTGACCTCCTCTGGTTACTGGAGAGTATAAGGGACAGCAAATTGTTTTCCAATGATTTTAATAATTGTTTACTTTTCATGGATGTTATTCTCAAAAATAACTTTATGTTTTTTCAGGGTGAGTTCTTTAAACAAACTAAAGGAGTGGCCATGGGTGCTAAATGTGCCCCTACTTATGCAAACATTATTTTATCTAAGTGGGAGGAGTTATACGTTTTGAAGAGTAATTTTGCATTACACTGGTGCTTATACAAAAGATTTTTGGATGATATTGTTATTTTTTGGAAGGGCTCACACGATCAATTCATTGAGTTTTTGGAATACCTAAAAGGTACCACTACATTTTTAGAATTTACCTACAATTACAATCCCAATGTGCTTACTTTTTTTGACATTACCCTTACCAAAACTGACCGAGGATTTTCATCCAACATTTGTCGCAAAGATACTTTTGTGAATTCATATCTCCATTTTAAAAGTGGACATCCTTTCTTTCAGAAAAAGAACCTTGTTAAAGGTCAACTTGTACGGATCAGTAGGATGACATCTAATGACACTGATTTTTTCATTCAGAGTAACCAGGTTTTAGATATGTTTAGGGAACGTGGATATCCACAATACCTTTTGGATGAAATGTTTGATGTGGTGGTCCAGGGGAGAAACGGTAGGTTTGCTCCCATTTTAGGGCAGGAACCACAAGATATTATTAATCTAGATGCACCAAACCACAATTATGACAACCCTGGTGAAGCTTTTATATTTGATTATTCAGGGAATTCAGGAGTTATAAAGGAAGTTATTACCAGGGAGTGGAATAAGTTTGTTGAACTCTCTGATTTAGACATATTTAAGGATAAAATTTTGAAATTTACCTACAGAAAGGATCAAAATTTTAAGCAGTTTTTTGAGTTTAACGGACCTAGGAAACCCAATGGCTCATCACGTAGGCCAGGTACTTTTAAATGTGGAGCATGTTCACAATGTGCCCACATTACTAATCAAACACACATCCTCATTCCATCAAGGGACAGAAAAATAGTTAGTGACAACTTTTCCAACTGTAACACCCAAGGGGTTGTGTACATTGCCACGTGTAATTTTTGTAGCTCATTCTATGTGGGCAAAATAGAAAGAAAATTGAATAACCGAATTTATGAGCATTTATACGATATTAGGAAACAATAAAACAAAAATGCATTATTTAGACACACCTTAAAGTGTCCTCAGGCTTCCTTTTCTTTTTTTGTGTTGGAAATTGTCCCTAAGGAAATAAGAGGTGGTATGTGGGAGGCCAAACTTGAGTATAGGGAACTATATTGGCAAATAGTTTTGGACTCCACAAAATTTCCAGGTCTAAATGATTTAATTTCTATTTCCTCTGTGCTCAAGCTCAGAGCAGCCAAGTTATGAAATTTTACATTTTAGCCACAAGGTGGCAATGTTGGACAGTAATTCACTGGTTGTATTGCTGGAACTTCTCCATTCAATTTATTCATTCATTCATTTAACAACTTAGCATACTTATTTAATACATTTATTTATTCATATATTTCAAATACATATTTTATTAAATTTGTTAAATACACTTATTATATTTTAGTACACAGGTTAGGAATTACAATGGTTTTAATGTGGCTTTTGTTACATGTGCAAAATACTATCGTTTTTAATCAGCACATCGTATTTTGTAAAGTTTTTATAAGGTTTTCATTGGACAATTAACATTTGGAATATGTATAAAAAGGTCCACAATTGGTTGTTTTTATGTATTTCTGAAGAAGACTTTGGTTACCAGGGTCGAAAACGTATATGACTTGTGGCGTTAATACTGTTTGTACTGAATAAAGCACTTTTGTTCGAGTTTCCGACCTTTATTTGGATTTCCCCAACAAGCTTCGGTTTTGGTTTTAGTTGTTTTGAGCTTGTTCTTCCATCAGTTTGTTGGGTTTTAGTTTTTTTTGTGATGGCGGGGAATCCAGTGGGTGAAACTCAACCTGAATCACCCAAACATGCAGCTACGGGTGAATTACGTAAAGTGATTGGAGAGTTATCTCAGCTGGTAGAATTGCTTACACCAGCCTGCCCGTCTGTCGTACAACTTGTTTCCGATTTGGAACGAGGATTTCCAGTTTCGTTAGCAACCAGGAACAAACCTCCTACTCAGGATGTACCTTCTTTAAACACTAACCAACGCCCAGAATGGCATAGGACACCAAATCTTGATAATTTTGATTCATTTCCTCATCTACTACGCTCAACAACTCCAACTGTTTGTGACAACAGGTTGCAAGTTCCAAAAGGTGGGCAAGCTGAATGCCTGCTTCACAATCAAGGTGACTTTTCTTCTGTTATATCTGAACATGGCTTTAAAGCATTTTTGGAGAAAGATTTTCCCATTGATGGTTTATATAAAACTGCACGACATAATGAACCTGTAGTTAAGACTTATTGGGAGTATTTGGATGATTTATTTTATTTTTTAGAAAAATACAAACGTTTAGGATGTGACTGTACATTCCTTAGGGAATGCCTTGACAAGGAGATTGTGCCCAAAGAGCTTAGAATTGTAAAGTTTCCCAACAATGTATTTCCAGGGTCTGAGTTTCATTCTAATTTGGTAACAATTTTTGATAAATGTGGTTTGGATGTTGTACGTGCTATTATATCTGAGAATGAAAGAATTAGGACTTCTATTTTAGATGATATAGAGAAAATTAATAACAATATTATTAATGATTTGGTTTTTACCATTGAATCTGAAAAGAAAATGTATTTTGATATATTTTCTGAGATAGAGACTAGATGTTCTAACAATATGAAACGGAAACAAGCAAAATTAGATAGGGATTTAAGGGACTATAGGGATGGTAAGGCATATCCTCCACCTAAGTCCTATCATTCCATGGAGGGTTCCTATTTTACATGCATCAGACCAATTTCACATCTCCCCAGCATTTATTTCATCAGGACAGACATGAATTGTTTCATCAGGACCATGAAAGTTTTCCTTTAGATCCCCCACCCCCTTTAAGGAGGTCGGACAGGATTCGCAACCAGAATCCTGTCCAGTATCACAACCGCAGATGGAACAACAGAAGGTAATGGTTGATGTTACGACACTGGGGGTTCAGTATAGGGAACCACAGAATACTTCAATTGTCACTAATATAGAGATAGTTCAGCATGGTTGCACTTTTCAGTTCAAAGGTTACAATATTTTTAATTATACCGACCTGACCCTGAATACACAACATTTTGAACTGTTTTCTAAGGGTTTCAAATTCATTCCTTTGTGGAAAGCAAGTGTTCCTAAATTAATAGTGGATCTCAAACTATTTATAAGGAAATTGAACTTGGCTCTGATTTTTCAGGATACCAAACCTAACATTTCCTGCAACAATCCTTTAAAGAGAAAATGTGTTTTCAACCCGACACTACAACCCCAGTTGAAAAATTTGGAAACCATGTGGGAAAGGGAAATTAGGAACACGGTTGGCCATCACAAGATTTTTTCCAATTTAACACAGCAAGAAAGAAGGGTGTTTGATGATCTTAGGAACAATACTCACATTAGGATTATGCAACCTGACAAAGGGGGTGGGATTGTTCTGATGGACTTTATAAGTTACGAATCTAAAATGAACGATTTATTACATGACTCTAACAAATACTCTAGAGCTTCCATTAATGAGGTAAATTTATCTTATTCAAAAATCAACCTACTGCTTAACGATTTACTCCTCGAGGGCTCTATTTCTCAAGAGAATTTTCAATTTTTGACTAATCCACATCCTAGAGTACCTTCGGTTTTTGGTATTCCCAAGGTCCACAGGGATCAGATGAATCCCCCCCTAAGGGTCATTGTTTCTTCAGAAGGTTCAGCCACCACCCCACTTGCCAAATTCGTGGATGAGAAATTGAAACAACTTTCCTATCATGGTGTTACTACACTAAAAGATTCATGGCACTTTCTTAGGTGTGTTGAACCCCACTTATTTTCCTCTGATTTGGTGTTCATTACCTTAGATATAGTGGACCTTTTTGGGTCTATTCCCCATGATATTGGCCTCCTCTGGTTAGAGGAGAGTATGAGGGACAGCAAATTGTTTTCCAATGATGATTTTAATAATTGTTTACTTTTCATGGATGTTATTCTCAAAAATAACTTTATGTTTTTTCAGGGTGAGTTCTTTAAACAAACTAAAGGAGTGGCCATGGGTGCTAAATGTGCCCCTACTTATGCAAACATTATTTTATCTAAGTGGGAGGAATTATACGTTTTGAAGAGTAATTTTGCATCACACTGGTGCTTATACAAAATATTTTTGGATGATATTGTTATTTTTTGAAAGGGCTCACATGATCAATTCATTGAGTTTTTGGAATACCTAAAAGGTACCACTACATTTTTAGAATTCACCTACAATTACAATCCCCATGTGCTTACTTTTTTGGACATTACCCTTACCAAAACTGATCAAGGATTTTCATCCAACATTTTTCGCAAAGATACTTTTTTAAATTCATATCTCCATTTTAAAAGTGGTCATCCTTTGTTTCAGAAAAAGAACCTTGTTAAAGGTCAACTTGTATGGATCAGTAGGATGACATCTAATGACACTGATTTTTTTTATTCAGAATAACCAGGTTTTAGATATGTTTAAGGAACGTGGATATCCACAATACCTTTTGGATGAAATGTTTGATGTGGTGGTCCAGGGGATAAACGGTAGGTTTGCTCCCATTTTAGGGCAGGAACCACAAGATATTATTAATCTAGATGCACCAAACCACAATTATGACAACCCTGGTGAAGCTTTTATATTTGATTATTCAGGGGATTCAGGAGTTATAAAGGAAGTTATTACCAGGGAGTGGAATAAGTTTGTTGAACTCTCTGATTTGGACATATTTAAGGATAAAATTTTGAAATTTACCTACAGAAAGGATCAAAATTTTAAGCAGTTTTTTGAGTTTAACGGACCTAGGAAACCCAATGGCTCATCACGTAGGCCAGGTACTTTTAAATGTGGAGCATGTTCACAATGTGCCCACATTACTAATCAAACACACATCCTCATTCCATCAAGGGACAGAAAAATAGTTAGTGACAACTTTTCCAACTGTAACACCCAAGGGGTTGTGTACATTGCCACGTGTAATTTTTGTAGCTCATTCTATGTGGACAAAACAGAAAGAAAATTGAAGAACCGAATTTATGAGCATTTATACGATATTAGGAAACAATAAAACAAAAATGCATTATTTAGACACACCTTAAAGTGTCCTCAGGCTTCCTTTTCTTTTTTTGTGTTGGAAATTGTCCCTAAGGAAATAAGAGGTGGTATGTGGGAGGCCAAACTTGAATATAGGGAACTATTTTGGCAAATAGTTTTGGACTCCACAAAATTTCCAGGTCTAAATGATTTAATTTCTATTTCCTCTGTGCTCAATCTCAAAGCAGCCAAGTTATGAAATTTTACATTTTAGCCACAAGGTGGCAATGTTGGACAGTAATTCACTGGTTATATTGCTGGAACTTCTCCATTCAATTTATTCATTCATTCATTTAACAACTTAACATACTTATTTAATACATTTATTTACTCATATATTTCAAATACATATTTTATTAAATTTGTTAAATACACTTATTATATTTTAGTACACAGGTTAGGAATTACAATGGTTTTAATGTGGCTTTTGTTACATGTGCAAAATACTATCATTTTTAAACAGCACATCGTATTTTATAAAGTTTTTATAAGGTTTTTATTGGACAATTAACATTTGGAATATGTATAAAAAGGTCCACAATTGGTTGTTTTTATGTATTTCTGAAGAAGACTTTGGTTACCAGGGTCGAAAACGTATATGACTTGTATGCTAATACTGTTTGTACTGAATAAAGCACTTTTGTTCGAAGTTTCCGACCTTCATTTGGATTTCCCAACAAGCTTCGGTTTTGGTTTTAGTTGTTTTGAGCTTGTTCTTCCATCAGTTTGTTGGGTTTTAGTTTTTTTGTGATGGCGGGGAATCCAGAGGGTGAAACTCAACTTGAATCACCCAAACATGCAGCTACGGGTGAATTACGTAAAGTGATTGGAGAGTTATCTCAGCTGGTAGAATTGCTTACACCAGCTTGCCCGTCTGTCGTACAACTTGTTTCCGATTTGGAACGAGGATTTCTAGTTTCGTTAGCAACCAGGAGCAAACCTCCTACTCAGGATTTACCTTCTTTAAACACTAACCAACGCCCAGAATGGCATAGGACACCAAATCTTGATAATTTTGATGAATTTCCTCATCTACTACGCTCAACAACTCCAACTGTTTGTGACAACAGGTTGCAAGTTCCAAAAGGTGGGCAAGCTGAATGCCTGCTTCACAATCAAGATGACTTTTCTTCTGTTATATCTGAACATGGCTTTAAAGCATTTTTGGAGAAAAAGTTTCCCATTGATGGTTTATTTAAAACTGCACGACATAATGAACCTGTAGTTAAGACTTATTGGGAGAATTTGGATGATTTATTTTATTTTTTAGAAAAATACAAACGTTTAGGATGTGACTGTACATTCCTTAGGGAATGCCTTGACAAGGAGATTGTGCCCAAAGAGCTTAGAATTGTATAGTTTCCCAACAATGTATTTCCAGGGTCTGAGTTTCATTCTAATTTGGTAAAAATTTTTGATAAATGTGGTTTGGATGTTGTACGTGCTATTATATCTGAGAATGAAAGAATTAGGACTTCTATTTTAGATGATATAGAGAAAATTAATAACAATATTATTAATGATTTGGTTTTTACCATTGAATCTGAAAAGAAAATGTATTTTGATATATTTTCTGAGATAGAGACTAGATGTTCTAACAATATGAAACGGAAACAAGCAAAATTAGATAGGGATTTAAGGGACTATAGGGATGGTAAGGCATATCCTCCACCTAAGTCCTTTCATTCCATGGAGGGTTCCTATTTTAAGGCGTACCAGACCAATTTCACATCTCCCCAGCATTTATTTCATCAGGACGGACATGAATTGTTTCATCAGGACCATGAAAGTTTTCCTTTAGATCCCCCACCCCCTTTAAGGAGGTCAGACAGGATTCGCAACCAGAATCCTGTCCAGTATCACAACCGCAGATGGAACAACAGAAGGTAATGGTTGATGTTACGACACTGGGGGTTCAGTATAGGGAACCACAGAATACTTCAATTGTCACTAATATAGAGATAGTTCAGCATGGTTGCACTTTTCAATTCAAAGGTTACAATATTTTTAATTATACCGACCTGACCCTGAATACACAACATTTTGAACTGTTTTCTAAGGGTTTCAAATTCATTCCTTTGAGGAAAGCAAGTGTTCCTAAATTAATAGTGGATCTCAAACTATTTATAAGGAAATTGAACTTGGCTCTGATTTTTCAGGATACCAAACCTAACATTTCCTGCAACAATCCTTTAAAGAGAAAATGTGTTTTCAACCCGACACTACAACCCCAGTTGAAAAATTTGGAAACCATGTGGGAAAGGGAAATTAGGAACACGGTTGGCCATCACAAGATTTTTTCCAATTTAACACAGCAAGAAAGAAGGGTGTTTGATGATCTTAGGAACAATACTCACATTAGGATTATGCAACCTGACAAAGGGGGTGGGATTGTTCTGATGGACTTTATAAGTTACGAATCTAAAATGAACGATTTATTACATGACTCTAACAAATACTCTAGAGCTTCCATTAATGAGGTAAATTTATCTTATTCAAAAATCAACCTACTGCTTAACGATTTACTCCTCGAGGGCTCTATTTCTCAAGAGAATTTTCAATTTTTGACTAATCCACATCCTAGAGTACCTTCGGTTTTTGGTATTCCCAAGGTCCACAGGGATCAGATGAATCCCCCCCTAAGGGTCATTGTTTCTTCAGAAGGTTCAGCCACCACCCCACTTGCCAAATTCGTGGATGAGAAATTGAAACAACTTTCCTATCATGGTGTTACTACACTAAAAGATTCATGGCACTTTCTTAGGTGTGTTGAACCCCACTTATTTTCCTCTGATTTGGTGTTCATTACCTTAGATATAGTGGACCTTTTTGGGTCTATTCCCCATGATATTGGCCTCCTCTGGTTAGAGGAGAGTATGAGGGACAGCAAATTGTTTTCCAATGATGATTTTAATAATTGTTTACTTTTCATGGATGTTATTCTCAAAAATAACTTTATGTTTTTTCAGGGTGAGTTCTTTAAACAAACTAAAGGAGTGGCCATGGGTGCTAAATGTGCCCCTACTTATGCAAACATTATTTTATCTAAGTGGGAGGAATTATACGTTTTGAAGAGTAATTTTGCATCACACTGGTGCTTATACAAAATATTTTTGGATGATATTGTTATTTTTTGAAAGGGCTCACATGATCAATTCATTGAGTTTTTGGAATACCTAAAAGGTACCACTACATTTTTAGAATTCACCTACAATTACAATCCCCATGTGCTTACTTTTTTGGACATTACCCTTACCAAAACTGATCAAGGATTTTCATCCAACATTTTTCGCAAAGATACTTTTTTAAATTCATATCTCCATTTTAAAAGTGGTCATCATTTCTTTCAGAAAAAGAACCTTGTTAAAGGTCAACTTGTATGGATCAGTAGGATGACATCTAATGACACTGATTTTTTTATTCAGAATAACCAGGTTTTAGATATGTTTAAGGAACGTGGATATCCACAATACCTTTTGGATGAAATGTTTGATGTGGTGGTCCAGGGGATAAACGGTAGGTTTGCTCCCATTTTAGGGCAGGAACCACAAGATATTATTAATCTAGATGCACCAAACCACAATTATGACAACCCTGGTGAAGCTTTTATATTTGATTATTCAGGGGATTCAGGAGTTATAAAGGAAGTTATTACCAGGGAGTGGAATAAGTTTGTTGAACTCTCTGATTTAGACATATTTAAGGATAAAATTTTGAAATTTACCTACAGAAAGGATCAAAATTTTAAGCAGTTTTTTGAGTTTAACGGACCTAGGAAACCCAATGGCTCATCACGTAGGCCAGGTACTTTTAAATGTGGAGCATGTTCACAATGTGCCCACATTACTAATCAAACACACATCCTCATTCCATCAAGGGACAGAAAAATAGTTAGTGACAACTTTTCCAACTGTAACACCCAAGGGGTTGTGTACATTGCCACGTGTAATTTTTGTAGCTCATTCTATGTGGACAAAACAGAAAGAAAATTGAAGAACCGAATTTATGAGCATTTATACGATATTAGGAAACAATAAAACAAAAATGCATTATTTAGACACACCTTAAAGTGTCCTCAGGCTTCCTTTTCTTTTTTTGTGTTGGAAATTGTCCCTAAGGAAATAAGAGGTGGTATGTGGGAGGCCAAACTTGAATATAGGGAACTATTTTGGCAAATAGTTTTGGACTCCACAAAATTTCCAGGTCTAAATGATTTAATTTCTATTTCCTCTGTGCTCAATCTCAGAGCAGCCAAGTTATGAAATTTTACATTTTAGCCACTAGGTGGCAATGTTGGACAGTAATTCACTGGTTATATTGCTGGAACTTCTCCATTCAATTTATTCATTCATTCATTTAACAACTTAACATACTTATTTAATACATTTATTTACTCATATATTTCAAATACATATTTCATTAAATTTGTTAAATACACTTATTATATTTTAGTACACAGGTTAGGAATTACAATGGTTTTAATGTGGCTTTTGTTACATGTGCAAAATACTATCGTTTTTAAACAGCACATCGTATTTTATAAAGTTTTTATAAGGTTTTTATTGGACAATTAACATTTGGAATATGTATAAAAAGGTCCACAATTGGTTGTTTTTATGTATTTCTGAAGAAGACTTTGGTTACCAGGGTCGAAAACGTATATGACTTGTGGCGTTAATACTGTTTGTACTGAATAAAGCACTTTTGTTCGAGTTTCCGACCTTCATTTGGATTTCCCCAACAAGCTTCGGTTTTGGTTTTAGTTGTTTTGAGCTTGTTCTTCCATCAGTTTGTTGGGTTTTAGTTTTTTTGTGATGGCGGGGAATCCAGAGGGTGAAACTCAACTTGAATCACCCAAACATGCAGCTACGGGTGAATTACGTAAAGTGATTGGAGAGTTATCTCAGCTGGTAGAATTGCTTACACCAGCTTGCCCGTCTGTCGTACAACTTGTTTCCGATTTGGAACGAGGATTTCTAGTTTCGTTAGCAACCAGGAACAAACCTCCTACTCAGGATTTACCTTCTTTAAATACTAACCAACGCCCAGAATGGCATAGGACACCAAATCTTGATAATTTTGATGAATTTCCTCATCTACTACGCTCAACAACTCCAACTGTTTGTGACAACAGGTTGCAAGTTCCAAAAGGTGGGCAAGCTGAATGCCTGCTTCACAATCAAGGTGACTTTTCTTCTGTTATATCTGAACATGGCTTTAAAGCATTTTTGGAGAAAAAGTTTCCCATTGATGGTTTATTTAAAACTGCACGACATAATGAACCTGTAGTTAAGACTTATTGGGAGA
The DNA here is from genome assembly GCF_019279795.1 of Protopterus annectens. Taxonomy (NCBI): domain Eukaryota; kingdom Metazoa; phylum Chordata; order Ceratodontiformes; family Protopteridae; genus Protopterus; species Protopterus annectens. The sequence continues at coordinate 1,655,375,941 of NC_056728.1, read as the reverse complement.
ATTTGGATGATTTATTTTATTTTTTAGAAAAATACAAACGTTTAGGATGTGACTGTACATTCCTTAGGGAATGCCTTGACAAGGAGATTGTGCCCAAAGAGCTTAGAATTGTAAAGTTTCCCAACAATGTATTTCCAGGGTCTGAGTTTCATTCTAATTTGGTAAAAAATTTTGATAAATGTGGTTTGGATGTTGTACGTGCTATTATATCTGAGAATGAAAGAATTAGGACTTCTATTTTAGATGATATAGAGAAAATTAATAACAATATTATTAATGATTTGGTTTTTACCATTGAATCTGAAAAGAAAATGTATTTTTATATATTTTCTGAGATAGAGACCAGATGTTCTAACAATATGAAACAGAAACAAGCAAAATTAGATAGGGATTTAAGGGACTATAGGGATGGTAAGGCATATCCTCCACCTAAGTCCTTTCATTCCACGGAGGGTTCCTATTTTAAGGCGTACCAGACCAATTTCACATCTCCCCAGCATTTATTTCATCAGGATGGACATGAATTGTTTCATCAGGACCATGAAAGTTTTCCTTTAGATCCCTCACCCCCTTTAAGGAGGTCGGACAGGATTCGCAACCAGAATCCTGTCCAGTATCACAACCGCAGATGGAACAACAGAAGGTAATGGTTGATGTTACGACACTGGGGGTTCAGTATAGGGAACCACAGAATACTTCAATTGTCACTAATACAGAGATAGTTCAGCATGGTTGCACTTTTCAATTCAACGGTTACAATATTTTTAATTATACCGACCTGACCCTGAATACACAACATTTTGAACTGTTTTCTAAGGGTTTCAAAATCATTCCTTTGAGGAAAGCAAGTGTTCATAAATTAATAGTGGATCTCAAACTATTTATAAAGGAAATTGAACTTGGCTCTGATTTTTCAGGATACCAAACCTAACATTTCCTGCAACAATCCTTTAAAGAGAAAATGTGTTTTCAACCCGACACTACATCCCCAGTTGAAAAATTTGGAAACCATGTTGGAAAGGGAAATTAGGAACTCGGTTGGCCACCACAAGATTTTTTCCAATTTAACACAGCAAGAAAGAAGGGTGTTTGATGATCTTAGGAACAATACTCACATTAGGATTATGCAACCTGACAAAGGGGGTGGGACTGTTCTGATGGACTTTATAAGTTACGAATCTAAAATGAACGATTTATTACATGACTCTAACAAATACTCTAGAGCTTACATTAATGAGGTAAATTTATCTTATTCAAAAATCAACCTACTGCTTAACGATTTACTCCTCGAGGGCTCTATTTCTCAAGAGAATTTTCAATTTTTGACTAATCCACGTCCTAGAGTACCTTCGGTTTTTGGTATTCCCAAGGTCCACAAGGATCAGATGAATCCCCCCCTAAGGGTCATTGTTTCTTCAGAAGGTTCAGCCACCACCCTACTTGCCAAATTCGTGGATGAGAAATTGAAACAACTTTCCTATCATGGTGTTACTACACTGAAAGATTCATGGCACTTTCTTAGGTGTGTTGAACCCCACTTATTTTCCTCTGATTTGGTGTTCATTACCTTAGATATAGTGGACCTTTTTGGGTCTATTGCCCATGATATTGGCCTCCTCTGGTTAGAGGAGAGTATGAGGGACAGCAAATTGTTTTCCAATGATGATTTTAATAATTGTTTACTTTTCATGGATGTTATTCTCAAAAATAACTTTATGTTTTTTCAGGGTGAGTTCTTTAAACAAACTAAAGGAGTGGCCATGGGTGCTAAATGTGCCCCTACTTATGCAAACATTATTTTATCTAAGTGGGAGGAGTTATACGTTTTGAAGAGTAATTTTGCATCACACTGGTGCTTATACAAAAGATTTTTGGATGATATTGTTATTTTTTAGAAGGGCTCACATGATCAATTCATTGAGTTTTTGGAATACCTAAAAGGTACCACTACATTTTTAGAATTCACCTACAATTACAATCCCCATGTGCTTACTTTTTTGGACATTACCCTTACCAAAACTGATCAAGGATTTTCATCCAACATTTTTCGCAAAGATACTTTTTCGAATTCATATCTCCATTTTAAAAGTGGTCATCCTTTCTTTCAGAAAAAGAACCTTGTTAAAGGTCAACTTGTATGGATCAGTAGGATGACATCTAATGACACTGATTTTTTTATTCAGAATAACCAGGTTTTAGATATGTTTAAGGAACGTGGATATCCACAATACCTTTTGGATGAAATGTTTGATGTGGTGGTCCAGGGGATAAACGGTAGGTTTGCTCCCATTTTAGGGCAGGAACCACAAGATATTATTAATCTAGATGCACCAAACCACAATTATGACAACCCTGGTGAAGCTTTTATATTTGATTATTCAGGGAATTCAGGAGTTATAAAGGAAGTTATTACCAGGGAGTGGAATACGTTTGTTGAACTCTCTGATTTAGACATATTTAAGGATAAAATTTTGAAATTTACCTATAGAAAGGATCAAAATTTTAAGCAGTTTTTTGAGTTTAACGGACCTAGGAAACCCAATGGCTCATCACGTAGGCCAGGTACTTTTAAATGTGGAGCATGTTCACAATGTGCCCACATTACTAATCAAACACACATCCTCATTCCATCAAGGGACAGAAAAATAGTTAGTGACAACTTTTCCAACTGTAACACCCAAGGGGTTGTGTACATTGCCACGTGTAATTTTTGTAGCTCATTCTATGTGGGCAAAACAGAAAGAAAATTGAAAAACCGAATTTATGAGCATTTATACGATATTAGGAAACAATACAACAAAAATGCATTATTTAGACACACCTTAAAGTGTCCTCAGGCTTCCTTTTCTTTTTTTTTGTGTTGGAAATTGTCCCTAAGGAAATAAGAGGTGGTATGTGGGAGGCCAAACTTGAGTATAGGGAACTATTTTGGCAAATAGTTTTGGACTCCACAAAATTTCCAGGTCTAAATGATTTAATTTCTATTTCCTCTGTGCTCAAGCTCAGAGCAGCCAATTTATGAAATTTTACATTTTAGCCACAAGGTGGCAATGTTGGACAGTAATTCACTGGTTGTATTGCTGGAACTTCTCCATTCAATTTATTCATTCATTCATTTAACAACTTAACATACTTATTTAATACATTTATTTATTCATATATTTCAAATACATATTTTATTAAATTTGTTAAATACACTTATTATATTTTAGTACACAGGTTAGGAATTACAATGGTTTTAATGTGGCTTTTGTTACATGTGCAAAATACTATCGTTTTTAATCAGCACATCATATTTTGTAAAGTTTTTATAAGGTTTTCATTGGACAATTAACATTTGGAATATGTATAAAAAGGTCCACAATTGGTTGTTTTTATGTATTTCTGAAGAAGACTTTGGTTACCAGGGTCGAAAACGTATATGACTTGTATGCTAATACTGTTTGTACCGAATAAAGCACTTTTGTTCGAGTTTCCGACCTTCATTTAGATTTCCCCAACAAGCTTCGGTTTTGGTTATAAGAGACATTAGTAATTATGTTCAGCAAGAATGGGACAAAAAATATGGTAGATTTTATTGAATGCAACTGTCCACCCTGGGATTAATGACAGTATTTCTATTAAGCCAGTATTAGAAGTTAAAATACATTAAAGGGAAGTGATTTGTTTTAAATATATTTTTAAACTATACATTTTCAAACTATTTATGTTATAATGTGTTTTAATACTGACAGTTATATTACTTTTAACTGCACTGAGCACTTTAAATGTTTACTAACCGTGATTGATTGAGCAATTGGATTGGGTTAATAATTATCAGTTATTGTTATGATTATACATTATGATCATTATTTTACAATATATATTATTGATTCATATTTTATTATTTTATTATTTAGAAATTTTAGGTCAAGATACGCTAATTTTTAGACCTGTTTTATTTAATGACAGTATTAAACCTATACTGAGTAGCCTAAATTTATGCTATGTTATATTATATGTTATATTATATTATATGTTACATGTCATATTTTATATTTCTATATTTTTTATTATTTTTATTACTTAGTGAGATATGATTAATATATATTATTTTTCTTGGGTAGCTGTTCTAGTTATTTAGATGCTTAGGACAGTATGCATTAATTATTATTATATTCATTATATTAGTTATTTTACTTGAAAGCAGGCAAGATACAATGTATGCATAGGTAATTTTTGATTAGGAAGCGTCGCGCTACCATTATTAGTATTTATGCTGTAGGCTGAACATCATTATTTTTATGTTATTTTATATATCTTACATATTTATCTACTTTACATAGTTTAATAATCAAAATATTGGGCTTTTTTCTTTCAAGTTTCAAAGCCTGTTATTATTACAGTCTCGGTTTATGAATTTTTATTATATTAATAGAGAATTGCAAATGCACCTTAGTTAGCTGTGATCTGTACCTTTAAGGAGCTAAAGGGTGAGCAAGGGGCATGGTTAAGTGTTTCAATGCTGATATTTAAACTCACTTGTAATGGTGTGAATGTTTTGCTTGTCTGAAGAAGTTAGTGCAAGGTACTAACGAAAAGATTTTACAGTGGCTTAATAAAATTTGTTGTTTTTCATATTTTTTACGTTTTGGACTGGCCTGAGTCGAGTTCTTGGCTTTTGAATTTGCAGTGGTTTTCGCTAGTTTGACTAACCGTGACTGATTGAGCAATTGGATTGGTTGAAGTTGTGTATTTAACCCATCTTTTTTAAATCAATGGTGTTCTGAGGAAGTCTACTATCAGTAGATGAAAGCGCTTAATGGATTTTTAAATTATCGTGCAATAAAGTATTTTATTTTAGTTTGAGTCATCAGCATCATTTGGTGGACCATGATACTTATTACAGCGAAGTTTGTGTTTTATTTTCTTTATATATATATATATATATATATATATATATATATATATATATATATATATATATATATATATATATATACAGATAGATAGATATAGATATAAAATTCTCCCATGTATTATTCAGTGTACAATCCATAAAATTCTATCCCTTGCCAAACACCATAAATTTATCATTCTCTGAATATTAGCATTAATGGGGAAGTGAAAATACATTAATAAACATTTCTGCATCAAAATAACTCAAGTTGATAAAGGAATTACCCAATCAAAACCCTTAAACAATGTTTTTTTACCCTGTATATTACCATTACTAATTTTTTACATTAGCTGAAATCACTAAAAATCCTACGAAACTCAAAGAGTGATCACTCTCCACTATTATCAACTAAGTCATGGAAAAAAAATACTTCCTCAGAATTTATTTCACACAGAGATTATTTTACTAAATGTATTACAGCTAATAGACTGGACCTCAGTACATTACTGCTTAGATAAATTTTAGGTCTGCAAACATACTATAATATCATATTTCTCATATAACAGACAAAACAATATCCATGACTCACCCATCAATTATTACACCTTTTGAAAACTTATGGCAACACCTGGCATACCAGAAAAAATGAACCCATTAATTGTGTAAAGCATGTAATATGTCAACAATGGAAAGCCAAGACAAGAAATGATACACAACACTGCAAATATAAGTACTTAAGGAAAATGTAAACCATCAGTCTAGGAAACCCAAAGAAAATCTGTGAATCTGTTGAAACACTACACAAATAAGGTGTTCCCCAAATCATACTCACGCAATAACTTTGCCATAGACATTGTAAATACCATTAAAACCAACATATTATTTAGTAATATACCTATTTCCAGCCTGAGTAATACACTCCATTATATAGAGTAATCCCACTTTAGTTGCAAATTTATAACAATAAGTGAAAAAAATAATTAGAAGGTGCTGACTATCACGATAATCCTGACCTTAGGCAACTACATCTGAAGTTGCAAAGAAGGCACGTGGAGCACTTCTCCAAACTGGCATATATTTTGGACCTCACAAGCAAATCCCTGCCCTATATTTTAACTTTATGTAAGTGTATATGACCAAACATTATACAAAAAAGACATTTATGCAGTTGCAAAGAAACTTAACAGCAATGGCATCAATACACCAAAGAGTAGAATAAATATGATACGAAATGAATAAGAGTACAATTAAAATGACAAAGTAAACTTAAGGGACTTAACACTGTAAATGAGTAGAGTAAGAAATGAGAACAAAAAAAAATTAAGAAACATTAGAACTCATAGAATTAGTAGACCAAGGCATTAGATTGCTATGTATCTGGACCCAAGAAAAAAACAAAGTAAAAAACAGTCCAGACATACTGGATATGTTCTGTTGGCTAATTCTGTTGATAGCAAGCACAGTTACATTCTAAAAAGGATATCTTCTTTTTTTCTTGTTGGTTGCTGGTAATCCAAGTTTTGTCCTGATGTTTTTGCTGATTTTTGGCTGATTTTTGGCTTTAGGATAAAGGACAAAATCAGTGCGTTATCATTCATCCTGAGAATAATCATAGAATCATAAGGGGTTACTAGGCTAATGGTCTCAGGGCCCTTACAAGCCTAGCTAAGTTCAACCATGTTCCCAAGGGTGTCTGGCTCAAGCAGACACTAAAATCAACACCTATTGCCCCTGTCCAAGAGGGACACAGGTGGAACCACTGGGGCGACTTTCCAGTTACCCATCCAATCGTCCAAATTCCGCTTAAATAGGGCTAATGAGTGACTTTGTTTAACATTAATAGGAAGCTTGCTCCAAAGGAAAGGCAACCTCTGTAAGACAAATCTGTCTGCCCAGCAAGTCCTGTTGATGTCACATACCAGGTTAAGGTCCTCTGAGTACGTGACCTATGTGTTATTTGACTTGTGAATGTGCAGTATTTCCATTAAAACTAGGTCAGAGATTGCTCTATATGCAAGACATAGATCGCTTCTGAGCAGTCTGTATGACACAGAGTAAAGTGACAATGATTTCAGTCTGTCCACATAAGACAGATCTTGAAGACCCTGAATTTTCTTTGTAAAGAATCTTTGTGGTGTCTCCAATTGCTGCAGGTGTTTGGAAAGGAACACGCCAAAGGGAGTATTGTACTATATTATAGGCCTGATGAGGGAAGTGTACAAGGTGGTTATAACCTCTTTTTTTCTAGAGGCAATGCCCTTACTTTTGAGATGAGCAATATAAAATGCCCTTCTTACCATTGTGGAGAATCGAAATTAAGGTTTCTGTCAATCTGTGGGCCCAGATCTCTCAGCACTGACTGTGTGCTTAGGGTATTGCTATTGATGTGGTAGTTTGCAGGAACAGCACCCTTGCCAAAGGGGATGATAATGCATTTTTTACACTAAGTTTAAGACCATGACTTTGGCACCAGTCATTAGTCTGCGTAAGACCTTCTTGCAGGATGTTGACATTGCTAGGGGTTTCAGTGATTGCTCCCAGTTTGCAGTCATCAGCAAACATTGTCAGCCACAGTCCTTTAGTTTTAACATGTACGTCGGAGAAGTAGTCCCAGAATCGATCACTGTGGAACACCACTGGTTACAGGTCTGCTGGAGGAGGTGGCATCCCCTATTTTGACTGCATGAGTTCTATCAGTGAGCCAGTTTGCAACCCACCTGACCATAATGAGTTGATAGCCAGCTCGGTGAGTTTATCAATGGTGCATGAGTGGGAGATTGTGTCAAAGACCTTGGCTAAGTCTATGTAGGCCATATGCATAGCCCTCGACTAGAGCTTTGGTGACTGTCTTGAAGAAGTCCACCAAGTTTAACAGGCATGATCTCCTCTTGACAAAGCCAGACTAGGTGGGATCATGCATTTGAAGATTTTCTGTATCTTTGTTAATAGGTTTCATGATGATTCAGCCCATGGTCTTGCAGATAAGGCTGGTCATGTTAATGGGTCTATAGTTCCCAGGGCCCGTGGATGCACCCCCTTTGTGCAAAAGGATGGCAGTTTCTGTTTTCTATTCCACTGGGATGAAGCCAGTGCTTAGGCTGTGATTGAAAGGCATGCTTAATGGTGATGCTAATTCCTGTTTTACCCAATTTAGAACACAGCCCGGGATGTTGTCTGGTCCCACAGAGGCTGTGTTTTTGGCTTTGGAGAGGGCATTTAAGACACGCTTCTTGGAGATTCTAGGCAGTGGACAGGTGTTAGGGATGCTTTGGGGTATATGTGGCAGGGACAGTGGAGTGAAGTTTTCACTGAACCTGTCAGCCAGCAGGTTTGCTATATCTATAGGTTCTGTATATGTAGCACCATTAACTACGAGTTCAGTGCAAATCTGGGCCTTACCTTTGAGGTTAAGGATGTAACTAAAGAATGCCTTGTGGTTATCCTTAGTTTGGGAAGCTAATTTGGATTTGTTGTTAGCTTAGGAGGACTTTGCTAAGAGTCTTATTTGCTTGTTTAAGTTGAGGAAGGAGTGTTTCCAGTTTTGAGAATGTTCCTTCGTACTCTTAGACAGCAGTTTCTTTCTTTTATTGTATAGCCTGTTAATGGCAGTTGTCTACCAGGCAGGTTTGTTTTTCCTTGAAGATATTGCCTTGGTTCTATCAGGTACAGCAGTGTCAATACAACTGTACAGGTGCTTGTATAAAGCATTTGTGTACAACTCCACACAGGTGTCTGTTCCATCAGTGGAGAGAGGGGCTAAGAAGCTACTTATGCCGTCACGTAAGAAGTTGTAATTAGCTTTGGAGAAACTTTTTAGTCTAGTTGTTGCTAAGGGGGGGGGGGGTCTTGTGTTATAGTTCTATCAAGACTGATTTGTGGTCAGATCTCAACAGGGATGGCCACACACTGGGGGTGGTGCAGCAATCCCCGATGTTGGTAAGCACCAGATCCAATATGTTTGAGCCCCTTGTGAGTGTGTCAACCAGCTTGTCCAGGGCATTTTAGTTAACAAAGTTGAAAAACATTTGGGCAAGTGAGTTAGAACACGTATAATTTACCCGGTCTATGGATGGGTAAAGTCACCCAAAACCAGGGTGTTTGGTTGCATCATGATTGATGTTTAAGTAATCTGTTATTAGGTCCATTTCATCCTGATGAGGACATTTTTGTTCTTTCTTTTTTATTGTAAATTATCAGACCTTGGGAATAAGGCAGTATCTCTGTATTACGATCCATCCTAAAAAGGACATTTTTGTGATCAACTCTTTGCAACTACTTGTTGTTAGAGCCTGCTCTGCCTTAGATTAATTAGAACAAAATCTCTGGATGCTGTAGTTCTTTAATTAGTACTTTTATTGTAAGTTTGAAGGCAGATGAGCACTGTTCCATATTTTAATATCTTAGTATGCTGGGGTCAGTATTTATTACAGTTTTAAGAGGGTGTGAGTGTGGGCAGTAGCCTGCCTATGGGCTTATCTGTTGGTTGACACAGTCCATGGGTGACCACTTTACAGTAAGTATCCGCCCTCTAATGACATATGTTAATATGTAATTAGGCTATAGAAATGGCACAAAGTCTCCAAAATTCATTTAGGATTAGGCTAATTAGAGATTTTTAACTGTTTCTTTATTATAGTTACATTAAAAGTTTTTCAAAAACAATGTAGTAAAAACAAAATGAAAACTCCAGCAAAGCTAGAACTTCCACTGAGTGACCTCCCAAACCTCTTGTATCAGAGGCACATGGGATACACGCAAATGACCATTATAAACATCAGGGATTTCAGCTAATTGGCAATTCTGAATGCCCATGACTTGTTTCGTCATGGGCATTCAAAAACAATTTAGAAAAAAACTTTTTAAAAACAGGATCAGAAGTAATCAATGGTGCAAAAACTGAGTTTATCAGTGTTTCACTCTTTGGCTTCATCAGATCTGTCTGGTTTTAAAACAGAGTTAAAGTGTAAAGCTAATTCTCTTCTCATATCTTTCTGTATCCTCCCTCTCAGCCTATCTCTTTCCATTCATAGCTTTATTACTTTTCTCTGATTTTATCTTTTATCTTATCACATTCTTCTGCAGCATTTCGTCTTTAATCTTGCATCACCTCCTCTATTATTTTAGCTATATTTTTTGATTCTGTTTTATCCTCAGTTAAATATGTTAATATCCTCCAGTGTCCTTCCAGTTGCTATCCTGTCTGCCCTCCTATTTCTAAGGCTATCAAAAACATGGTCTGAAGAATATGTTCTGCTGTTCCTGCCTTTCCCCACATGAGATGTTCTTGTGTAATGTAACCCTTGTCTATTTGTGAATAGCATTTATACTGGTGGAATAAAAGATAAATAAATTCCATATTGTATCTGCTAAGTAATCTTTCCTCTTATCCTGCCATATTACTGAGTTTGTAAATTCCTTTAAGGATCTACATTTATTGATTTAATATTTGTTAACCAGGAAAGTCTGACTTGGAATGAGCCAATTTTCAGCAGAGGCCCAGGGAAAAATACTCCAGACACATGTCTTTGTAACATGGGAGGAAACCAGAGCACCCAGAGGGAACCCACACAAACACAATGAGAACATGCAGACTCCACACAGAAGGCACTCAGCCAAGAATAGAACCAGAGAACCTTTTGCTGTGAGGCAGCAACACTAACCACTGCACCACTGGGCCGTCTATTCTCTTATCAGTTTCCTTCCTATTGGTGCCCCTCTACTTGTCTTTTCTTATTGGAATATTCCAGTCATGTATGCATATACCATTTCATAGGTTTATAGGTTCATAGGTAGGTGCTAGGCTATCTGCCCGAAGACATTTATAAGCCTAGCCAGAATGTGCTGGCTTTCACCACCACCTTAGATTAGTTCCCTGTGCCTTTGTCCAGCAGAGCCACTGACGTGATCCCCGGGGTAGACTTTCTGTTTCCCATCTACTTGTCAAGGTTTCTTTTGAAGAGTGCTAGCAAGGATCTTTTCCTAATGTAGATTGGAATCTTGTTCCAAAGCATGGGAAGTCTCTGGAATAGGAATCTGTCCCTCCAGCACATCCTATTTATTGTTGTGGTGAGGTTTAGATCCCTAGAGTGTGTGGCTCAAGGGGATAAGGTTTTCTTTAGATGGAGCATATCCATCAGTTCTGGGTTGGACATGGCCTTGTATGTCAGGCAGGTCTAGGTAGGCTGTGTGGACCACCTTTCCCTCATCTCCTCTAAGCAGGCGGTATGCAACCGAGTACAGCTGGAGTTTCTTCAGTCGAACTGCATAGAACATCTATTTGAGGCCAGTGATCCTCTTGGTGAGGTACTTCTATGGTCTTTCCAGCTGTTGCAGGTGTCTTGTAAGGTACATCCCAAATGGGGCGCTGTACTCTATGATGGGTCTGATGAATGATGAGTACAGAAGCACAATGACCTCTTTTGATCTGAATGCAAACCCTTTTGTGATTAGGTGGGCCAAATAGAAGGATTTTCTAACCACTTTGGCAATGTGATTATCAAAGGAGAAATTACTGTCTACTTGGGTCCCCAGATCCCTTATTACATTTTCTGTATTTAGGGGACTACCACCTATGTGGTAGTTTGTGGGTACTTTGTTATTTCCAAAGGGAATAACTATGCACTTTTTGGCATTTAGCTTGAGGCCATAATTTTGACACCAGGTATCCATCTCAGTGAGACCCTTTTGGAGGATGTCTGTGTCAGCCGGTGAGTCAATTGTAGCCCCTAGTTTGCAGTCGTCTGCAAACTTGGTCAGCCATAGTCCTCCTGTGCTTGCCTGTATCTCTGAGAAGTATATGCTAAACAGGAGGGTTCCTAGGACTGAGCCCTGGGGAATACCACTTGCAACTGGTTTAGAGGCAGACCTAGCTCCCGCAACTCTCACCATGTGGGTTCTGTCCATGAGCCAACTGGCAACCCATCTTGTGACATAGGGGTTTATGTTCAGGCTGGTGAGCTTGTCTATAATACCAGAATGGGGAATGGTGTTGAAGGCCTTTGCAAGGTCTAGGTAGGCTGTGTGGACCACTTTTCCCTCATCTATAGCCTTGATAACTGTCTCAAAGAAGCCCACCAGGTTTAGGAGGCATGATCTGCCCTTAACAAAGCTGAAATGGGTAGGATCCAGTGTTTGGAGGTTCCCAATGTCTCTGTTAATGAGTTCCATGATGCTGCGCTCCATAGCCTTGCAGACCAAGCTAGTCAGGCTTATAGGGCGATAGTTCCCCGGGTCTATTGTGGCTCCACCTTTGTGGAGCGGAATAACTGTTGCTGTGCACCACTCTATAGGTACGTAGCCTGTGGTGTTTTGAAATCTCACTAACTTCCAAAGTAGATGCTTTAAGTCTTTTATCAGTGTTTTGGGTGGGATACATTCTACCACTACTATAATCCACTTCTCCTCTATAGTTTCTATAAAACCTACATATCTTTTCTTTTGTCCTCTATGTTATTCTCTAGCCACATTGAAATACTTTTTTAACATAATTGCTACCCCTCTCTGCTGCTTATCCTCCGAATATATATCCTTTATGTAGTTTTGCATGTTCAGTTGCATTTAGTGGGTCTCCTGTCATATGAGAATTGGTGTATTTGTGTTAAAATCCTGTCTGTTTTTATTTTCTTTCCTAGCTCAATCACATTCCAGATTTAATATATATTTTAAATGTCTTTTTCATTTTTTGTGACTTTTCTCCTCTGTTCCTTTTATTGTCTGCTCTCCTCTACACTAACATTCTTTTCTTCTTCTATGTTGTAATTTCAGTTGCCACTTTCATTTATGCTTCTCTTCATCCTTTCTTCTAGCACTTTTATTTCGCCCTTTTTACATCCTCCCTACTGTAATTACACCCCCTCTGTAGCTATGTACATATTTATACTAACTCGTTCCATCTTCAGACAATCCATCTCTATATATGGTCCATCCCATGTCTGGACCTTGATATCTATCATTGCTGTGACAGTGTGTTTGCATCTCCACCAGTCCATCTGCTCCACCAGTCCATCTGTCATTACTGTCTTTACTTTTGCCATCTTCTCCCTCTAAGGCTCTTCTCTTCCAGTTCTTTTTAACTTCTGTGTTTATTGCCTTTGTATCTCTTAGATTTTAATGCCTTTTTCTCTCTCCCTCCATTAATTTGCTCCTACCTCTTTGATCTAATTCCTACTCTCTTTTCCATGCTTCTTCTTTTCCTGAATGTCTCCTTTCCTTCCTTCCTTTATTCATCTTCAGCTTTTACTTTCCATTTGTGCTTTGCCCTTCCACTTTCTCTTGCCCTAATCACTTCCTTTTTGATGTATTCCTACCTACCTTGACTGTGTAATATTTAGACTGCAGTCTTTCTTTCTGTGGTGTGTGCGTCACTTCCCTGCTCTTTACATTATTTCATTATTGCCAAGAATGTGTTTCCCTACTATGCACATTTCTTATATATGGCTTATAATACTCTTGCCTCCTTATTTCTGGTTTAATTGTTCACAGCCTCATAATTATATGTACTTTTTTGCCCATCATAGGGATATAAAATTATTTAACATATTGGTGTACTTTTTTATTCTATCCTATTCATAATTTTGGGATGATACCTCCCCAGTACATACTACATCTCCCATGCTTCTTTCTCATTTATTTATTATTCAGCCTTTGATCACTGATCAGGTATATTCCATCCAGTAAGCCTATTTCATCCTCTTTTATGATTGTAATGTATTCTTCTTTTAGTATAGCTGTGCAGTATGTAGGCCAGTCCCTTCCCAGCCATGGTGTTTGTTTCATTCCCCTTCTTCTTTCATCACCTCCCCATTGTACCGCACATATTCTCCAGTCATGAGTATTTCTTATATGGTTCTTGTCCTACTCTGATTTTATTAATCTACACTCTAACTTGGATAATTACAACTTCTCTAGTTCTATGCGATGTCCCATTACCTTACATCACTATTTCAAGATATATGTTAATAAATTGCCTTTCCTCGACCTTAAGCCTTTAAGAAACATGGTAATATTGTATATTTATTCCATTTTAGACCAAAGGTTATGCCCATTTTATGAGTTCTGCTATAAAACATCTTAAATTAATCCTTTATCTAGTGCTTTAAGTCCATATCAATTTTAAATCTTTCTTCTTCTTGGCTCTCATCACCTTCTTACTAATTCAGCCAAAGTCGCCTCTCTATATGTATTCTCCTATCAATGTTCTGCTACACATTAAAAAAAAAAAAAAAACTTTCTCTGAATTTTCATTCCTATATTATTGTTTTTGTGCTGTTTTCCTTCTTACTTCCTGATATCCTTCACTACACTTTCCTCTATAGCACATTTTTCGACATCTTGTTTTGGTGTCAGTCCTTGCCCCACTCCTATTCTTTTGAATTAGTGAAAGTTTTCACAGTTCCTTGTAAATAAATCCTCATTAGAACTGGTTGCAGCATTTTCCATCTCACGTCTTTTTCCTTACATTGTCTCATCATGGACAAAAAATCATTCTTCCTTTTTATGTTCAAGAAAGACCCTGTTTCCATTGACAGTAAGTTTCTTGCCTGGTTTCCACAGTTCATTCAGAACCCTTTCCTTACTGTCATAGGAGAGGAATCTTACACTGACATCTTCTCTGCCACAATCAATCAAGGTCAAGTACTTTTGGCATTTTCCAAAATTAAGATTAACATTTTCATGGCTACCAAGTATATCCTTGGATGTCTGTTGAGAGGTGCTAAGCCCCACCTAGCAAAATCCATTCATCAGTTCTTGTGTTAGTGTCTCCACTGGTTACATCTCAAAGTTCTAGAGAATAGATATGAATTCATTGCTCTTGGGGCATCTACCCTATGCAGTCCACATGCAGTCTTCTGTGCCCTGCCCTATCTGTATTACTGCCTACTTTGTTAGGAGGTCTCTTATGAACCCTTTGTTGTTAAACCTTTTATATTTCTCTCAGTTCCCTGCAACCTGGATATTTTTCCATTTCATCCTATCTTCTGAATCTATTGTCTTTTCTTCTAGGCATTCAGTCTGCGTTTTCTCTGCTTCAGCTCACACTCTGAATCGTCCTTCTTGTCTCCCAGAAATGGAAATACTCCTAACGTTTGATTCAGTCCTTCATGGAAAATCTGCCAGCTTTGGCTCATGAACCACTTCTACGTTATCTTGTACCATTCTTTTCATCTCAAGCGACCTTGATGGCCGAGACAGATTTAAATGAAAGGTTACTGATGTGGAATAGAGTGGTTACCCTAGACTTAGCAATGGAAACTAGCCTGCATTTGTTGTTAGTGAAAGTGAACCCATGATGGACTCACCAGGCATGTGCTTAGTCCATCCCTTGCTGGAAATATTGAGTTTCAGATTGGGATTTAATATATGTCTTCCATTTGCAAAAATCAGCAAATACATTTAGCCATAGCCTCTTGATGTCAACTTGATTATTAAAGAAGTATAAGCCAAAGAGGAGGGGGCACAGCACAGCATCCTGTGGGATATCACTACCAATACAATGTTTTCAAAAGCAAATACTCTCATGGGTTTGTTCAAACAGCAAATAAATTATCCAACAAAGTACACATGGGTTAACACTGAGCTGGGAAAATGTATTAGTAATTACAGTTTGTAGGATAGTATCAAAGCCTTTGGCAAGTTCCAGTTAGGAGATATGGACCACATTCCCTTTACCTATGACCTTGGTAACCCTTTTAATAACTCAGGTGGAGTAGGCATGATCTGACTTTTACAAAACAAAACTGGTGCATTTCTAGAGGTACTAGTATGGTCACATGTTCTTTATTAGTACAGTTATAATACATGTTATAACCTTACATGTAACACTAGTGACATTAATAAGCCTATAACTGCCAGAATCTCCAGATTTATGCAAAAAAAAAAAATCTATTCTCTAGAACTTTGAGATGTAACCAGTGGAGACACTAACGCAAGAACTGATGAATGGATTTTGCTAGGTGGGGCTTAGCACCTCTCAACAGACATCCAAGGATATACTTGGTAGCCATGAAAATGTTAATCTTAATTCTGGAAAATGCCAAAAGTACTTGACCCTGATTGATTGTGGCAGAGAAGATATCAGGCAAAATGTCAGAATAGATAGAATAACAGCTGAAGTAAAGTTGGAAGAGAATTTGTCCACAAGAGTATCAGTGGTGTCTTAGGGGTAAGAAACAGGCATATCAGTCATTACTGATAAGTCTAGCACATCTGTTGCTTCCAAGATTCGTAATAGAGCAGAAGGTCTAATTGGTGTCTTTTGAAATTATTACATCCCAAAGTTCTTAGTCAGCTGTACATTCCTTAGTGATATGTTTGAGGGACTTATCACTTACCAGTCTTAATTCCTTTCATATCAATGAAATGGAGATCTTTTATAGATGGCAAGGAAATGTTTCTTTGCATTACAGAGTTTGTTGATGTGTGAGTTTCATTATATGGGTTTGGTTTTAAAATTGCAATTGTGCTTGCTGCAGATGAGTACAGATGCATCAGTAAATCTATCAAAGAGATAACAATTCAAATGTGTACAGAGCAGCCTTGGGAACAAAGCTTTTTAGGGAAGTATCCTATTTATGACATTTAATAAGACCTGTAAATGATGCATAATCAGTTTGGAATTATCCCTGTATATAGAGTAGCTACTATTCGTTAGGGAAAAGGACACAATAAGTCAGCCTGATTTCCCCAGGGAGGGGATAATAGACAGGATGTGAATGCTTCAGGAAATAATCTCTATATGGCTGACATCTTTGGTAGGCAGAGGGCAGTATGGTGAGGTGTACTGGCACTTACAACATCTGGAAATCTTTGAGCACATTTGATGCTGGTAGTACAGATTTGCAACATTATGTGCAGACAGGTTACCTCACCCATAAGAAAGCATTTGCTTTGACAATTATTTTTTCTAACTGATTAGGGTAACTAATCAAAAAACCCAGGGAGCAGTGTAATGGTCATTACTGACTCACAGACCTAATTGTCTCAGCCAAACTGTTAGACACACAATTCAATTTAAGCAAAACCATAACTAGGTCATTTAGCAGCTGGGCAGTTCACATACAAGTGTTCTGCTCAAGACAAAGATTAGTACCAAAAAAAGTCTTCCCTCAAGCTAAGGAACCAAAAATAAATGTTGTCAAGCTAAAGAGTGTACTCCTTGCTGCAGTTACTAGCATCTAACGGCTAAAATATTGGCCATGGCTGTTTAAATGAATGCCAGTACTGCAATAACATTCAATCAGCAGTTTTCACAAATTTCCATTCATGCTCACTAACAGTTTCCACCTAGGCATCCACTCTCCACTTTGCACTACCCTAGCTATGGTAGTGAGTTTTAGAAAGGCTGAGTCCTTCAGGCATCTCACCCTATCTAAAACACCTCCTAACACTCAGCCCACCACAGTTTGGCTTTGTCAAGGGGAGTTCATTTCTGTTGAATCTGGTCGACTTCTTTGAGACAGTCACCAAAGCCATGGATGAGAGGAAGATGGCGCACACAACCTACTTTGACCTGGCCAAAGCATTTGCCACTATTCCTCACTCAGGCATAATAGACAACTAGACATCAATCCATATGTTACCAGATGGGTAGCAAACTGGCTCACTGATAGAACCCACCAAATCAAAATAGGGAAAGCCACCTCAAGCAGTAGACGCGTAATGAGCGGCGTACCCCAGGTATAGGTCTTGGGGCTTCTGTTATTCAGAATATACTTCTCTGAGGTGCAGGCCAAAACCAGTGGACTCTAGTTGACCAATTTTGCAGATGATTGCAAGCTGGGCATGGTCATCATTTCCCCAAGTGAAGTGTACGTCTTCCAAGAGGGTCTCACCCAAACAAATGACTGGCGCCAGAAACATGACCTCAAGCTGAATATCAAAAAATGCATCATCACCCCCTTTGAGGAGAGTGACGTCCCCACATATTATTACATTAATAACAATGTCCTAAGTACATAATCAGTAGTGAAGGATTTTGGCACCGAGGTTGATAGCAACCTGACTTTTGACCACCCTGTTGCTTCCATTGTACAGAAAGCTTTCTACATGGCCCACTGCATAAGTGAGGGTATCTTATCCAGGGACAAAGAGGTCATAAGATCCCTGTATTCTTCCCTTATAAGGCCAATTATTGAGTACAATCCCCTTTCAGTATGTACCTCACAAAGCACATGCAGCAGTTGGACAGACCACAGAGGTTCCTCATCAGGAGAATCCAGGGCCTCAAACATCTACCCTATACAGATAGGCTAAAAGCCCTGTTGCTCTACTCAGTTTCATATAGACTCCTCAGAACTGACCTCTGTCTGGCATACAAAGCAATCTCAGACCCAGTCTTCATGGGACTGCTGCATATCAGCAATTCAAGCTCCACTCGAGTAACCCATATGTGTGACCTCAACCTGATCTGTGATATCAATAGGACTTGTAGGCAGGACAGATTTGTGTCCCAAAGACTCCCCCATCTGTGGAATAGACTCCCTCTCCACGTCAAGCAGAGTACCTCATTATCCCTTTTTAAACACAACCTGGATAACTGGATGGAAAACAGAAAATACACCCCTGGGATTCCACCTGTGTCCCTGCTGGACAGGGGCTTTGGGTGCTGACTTGTCTAAACATGGGCTAAATTCTTGGCTAGGCTTATAATGGCCTCAGGACCAATAGATTAGTAACCGCCTATGATCCTATGATCCTATGGACTAGGGCAGCCATTATTAAATGCAATCTTAGGTATTGACTAGTACCTCTGCAGTATTACATTGGGTTGAAATGGCTAGGCATAAAATGTTCTCTGCTTCAATAGCCTATCAATCTCTTATGATCCTAAGAGTAAAAGAATCATTCATGTATATGAAGACTGCATATTATCTATTCGCACTGATACATGTTTTAGTAAGCACTATACTGATGTTATTTCTTCAGTCATATGCATTCCAGTAATGAGGAAACTAAATGTTCCATAATGTTTTTTCTTCCCATAACACTTTCAGAAGATAAGATGTAGTCTTTGATTGATGAACTGATAATATATAAGACAATGTAATTCATCCATCCACAACCTCCTTTTCCCATTTTTGCACATGGAGTGGGGTGTCATTTCAACAGTGCCAATCATCTAGAACCAAGGTTTATAAACCAGGTGGCTACACCTGCGAGGATAGTTCTTCCACACCACACATTTGCTTGCACACCTATAGCCAGTTTAGAGTGTCCAGTCTACCTACTTTATGCCTTTGGAATGTGGGAAGAAACCGGATCCCTCAGAGGCAACCCACACAATCACAGAGAACACATTCAGACTCCACACAGAAGCCACCCAAGTCGAAGATCAAACCAGAGAACCTCTTGCTGTGAGGTGAAAACACTATCTCCTGAACCACTGTGTAAAATGGGCGTTAGCAATATATGCTTTTAACAGAATCATTTAACCAAATGGTATTAAAGTATATATACTTTCACTTTCAAACTTTAATTGTACAATATTCTTGTGCCTGATGTAAATAAGTTATCAAGCTTTTCTGTTACTAGCCTGCACTGTGAATATACATTATTTAAAACTGAGAAAGCAGTGTACTCTGTTAAATGAGATTATAGCTGAAATCCTAGGTAATTTATTTAACATCTGTTTACCAGGAAAGTCTGACTGTCCATTTTCACTGGAGGCCCAGGGAGAAACGCTCCAGGCACATCTTTGGAATGTAGAAGGAAACCCATATAAACACAGGGAGGATATGCAAACTCCTCGCATAAGGCATCCCAGCAGAGAATTGAACAGGAGAACCTCCTGCTGTGAGGCAACAATGTTAACCACTGCACGACTAGTAAGTTAGGTTGGTAAGTAAAATTATCTTCAAATGAGCATGAGCGGTCGCATTATAGTACCACATTCTGCTACTGAAAGTGCTTCTGCTGTGGCTTGATGCACAAATACACAGACCCTTTGGCTGTTCATCAGATTATTCAGTATTATACTGCAGAGTTAAATATGCTACCCAACCTCTTAATCAAACAAGCTGCTCTGACAAGTCATATGCTTATAAAAAGACAAAAAAAACAGTGATACCTAGAATCAGATCTTTTGTTGTTGTTGTTTGGAAGTACAATTATACGACTTTAGTAATAGCAGAGAACTACTGTAAGCAAAGGTCAGATGAGAAATAAGTAGGGGTAGCTTCTGTTATAATTTTGTATTCTTTTCTAAATGCCAGATTGCATAGGTAAAGGTCAGTTTTAGCATGTCATATTTGAAGAGGACTTCTTTTTCTCCTCTGGGCAGGAAAAATAGCTCAGAGGTTACAAATGACATCTGATACAAAATTATTCCAAGTAATGAAATGTAGCTATACAGATTAATGTGTTTTACACAGAGTGTATATTTACTGAAAAGACTAATTTCTTGAAGCAATGAGTATTGACCGAATACAATATCAAATTATTGCAGTTATTATGAGTTGTGCAGAACTGAAATGAGAGAACTAGAGCATACTTATTCACATGGATAGTTTGATTCAACATGCTTAAAATTCATCTTTCTAATTTCTAAATACCAGCACTATGTTATTGCTGTGTTCGCCGCTTCTTATTAATTAATTATTAGCTTATTTTTTATTTATTAATTTA
Source organism: Protopterus annectens (assembly GCF_019279795.1). Taxonomy (NCBI): domain Eukaryota; kingdom Metazoa; phylum Chordata; order Ceratodontiformes; family Protopteridae; genus Protopterus; species Protopterus annectens. Next base: position 1,655,355,441 of record NC_056728.1, on the reverse strand, counting down.
TTGCATTTTAAATGGGGTAATGGACTATTCTAATGGAACACATTTTAGGCTCAGGATGGAAAGACATTCATGTAAAATGAAAACTGCATATATATAGGTAGACAAATGCAATACAGAAAAAAACAAGATTAAAATGTATGTGTGTATGTGTGTGTGTGTGCACGCGTGTATGTTTATTATGTTTAGAAAGCATGCTTAGTGACACAGATAAATCTGCACAAATGTTTCTAGTATATGAAAAATACAAAAATACCTTTGTGTACAGGATGGCGATCTAGAAATCAACATATCATACAAGGCAGAGTTTGCATAAGACAGGATGAGAGCTTACACAGAGTGCTCTAGAGCTCATCTATTTTCCAAATAATTTTAATGGCTCCCAAAAATTAATGCATCTACAGATTTCTTATCAGAATAATATGATTTCTTATCAGAATAATACTATTTTGCAGATATATTCATAGGTTCAAAGTTGTTTACTAGGCTTATGACCACAAGGGCCTTTTTAAGCCTAGCCATGAATCCCAAATCTCTGACAAGTTCTGCTACCCTTGATAAAAGTAAGCAGGGGCTTGGGAGATAAAACATTTACAAGCCGGGGCCTAGAAGATGAACCATTTACAGCCTACTTGTGTTCATTAGAGACATAAGTGCCAAGCTAGGGATGAATCCCCAGTTCTCCATCCAACTGTCCAAGTTATACTTGAATTGGGTTAGGGAGGAACTCTACTTGACATTGCTGGAGGGATAGGCTTCTAACCCAGAGACTCCCCAGACTCTGGAATAGACTGCCCATACATGTCAAGCAGAGTGCCTCTTTGGCCCTCTTCAAAAGGAACCTTGATAATTGGAAGGGAGATGGGAAATTCACCCCGGGGATCATGTCAGTCACTCTGCTAGACAAGGATCCAGGGAAGTAAATACTGTGAGAAGAAATAGCCAGGGAATTGTTATGGCTAGGCTTGTATAGACTCTTGGGCCAATAGCCTAGCACCAACCTATGAACCTATGAACATGAATGGTGAGGTTGTTCCAAAGAATGAGGAAGTTGCTGGGATACATACCTGTCTCTCCAGCAGGTCCTATTTATATCACAGACAAGGTTTAAGCTTTTAGAACAGGTAATTGTGGTGCTGTTTGTTTTGTGTATATACAGGAGACCCTGGAATGCCAATGCCTTGTATACTAGGGATAGATCTCACCTCAACAGCCTGCAAGAGACAGAATACAGAGATGGGGTTTCAGGCAACCTGCATATGACATGTTGCGTACGCCCTGTATTCTATTAATGAGGAATCTCTTGGATGTTATAATTGTTGGATGTGCCTGGTTAGGTTCATACCAAAGGGGACATTGCACTCAATGATAGGTCTGATGAATGCTGAATATTTAATTTATTGATTGATTGATTGATTGATTGATTGATTGATTTATTTGAGATGTGTTGACTGGGAAAGTCCGACTAGGACAGAGCTTATTTTCAAAGGAAGCCCAGGGAAAAATGCTCGAGACACATGTATTTGGAATGTGGGAGGAAACCAGAGCACCTGGTGAAAACCCACGCAAATGCAGGGAAGGAGCAATGACTTATTTGGACCTAGATGCCATATCTTTGTTTATAAGTTGCACAGCATAGACTGACTTCCTCAGTACTGTAGATGAGTGATGGTCAAAGGCTAGATTACTTTCTATGTGTGTCCCCAAGTCCCTGACTATTGGGTCGCTCTTAGAGGTATGTTGTCATTATATTAGGTGCCAGGACAAAGATCTGGAAGGTTTGGTTTAATGAAATTTTAAGAGAAGGAAAACCACCAACATCCTGGAAGAAAGCGGTGGTGGCTGTAATACCTAAAGAGTGTAAAGACCTATCAGATCCAGATTTATACAGGCCCATTTTAATCCTAAACCATGATTTTTTGTTGTTGTTTGTCTTTCAGCTTTTTCCAGGTAAGGGGTCGCCACAGCGGAACTCCGGTCAGCTAATGATTAGCAGTAGATTTTTACGAAATGCCAAGGTGCCAGCTTGATGCCCAACCTTCAACAAAGGCATGCCCATTTACGCATGCATGTCTTTCGAACGCTATCCAACCGCGGGGAGGACATGCAGACTCCACACAGAAGACACTCCAAGGCACACCGAGAATCGAATGGGAAAACCTCTTGTTGTGAGGTAACAACACTACCGCCGTACCACCGTGGCAATCCTAAACCATGATTATAAAGTGTAATTCTGACACAAAATTAAAACAAAGGCAGCAGCTGTAAATCATGTACCCAGACACAAATCGGTTCAGCAATATCCATATTTATGACAACATGATAAAATTAAGTACTTAGGAGTATGGATTAAAAAAAGGATTCTCTTGTGGCAGCTAAGGATACGTGCGAAGAGACTAAACTAAAGATAATACAAAAACTGAGAAACTGGAAGCTCTGTTTTATGCATATGGATAGCTAGATACAAGCAGTTAAAATGTTTTTAGTCCCTTTAGTTTTATAAACAGGTCAGGCATATTTTTATCAACCAGAGGAGAAGTTGTGGATAGCAATTAATAAAGAGCTGATGTATTTTATTTGGAAGGGGAAGACAGCAAGAGTCAAGTGTGATAAGCTGATTCTTCCAGCAGAACAAGGTGATATGGGATTACTCGATTTGAAGGAGTATTTCAGAGCCACACGGTTAAGGATCCTATACATAGCAGAGCAGAAAACTATAGTTCAAAGTGGAAGGGGACGATGAAAAGGGGGGGGGGCTCAAGAAAAATGGAGAGACTAGGATTCTGGATGCAGATCCTTAAGGAGAATAACAATACCTATACAGAATATTTTATTATATTCATAACATATCAGAAAGTATTCTAAGCCAATATGGGAACAGAGAAAGGAGATTCTGCCTATAGGGATGTCTGCAATTAGGGATACAAACAATAGGCAAGAAGGGGCTGGAATTTATTTGAGTAAACTAGCAAAAGAACCAAATTATTGGGAGCAAATAATTAGAGAGGGAAAGGTAATAGAATGGGAAGAGGCCAAGAATTTATTTGGACTGCAGGCTAAAGATTGCCTTCCCTATCAAGGATTGATATCAGACTATAGGGAAAGAGAAGAAATAGGAGGATCCTAAGTGAAATACCATCACTGGTAGAGTTTTTAGTAGAATCTAGAACAGAAGTTGCTGTTAAAAAATGAATAATTAGTAGATCATATAAAATATTGTGTGATAACTATAAGAATCAATCAGAGGAGGTTAGAAAGGATTGCGAAGAGAGACTGAGTAAGCAATTTACAAAGAAACAATGGGGGATATGTGTATGTCTCCCAAAAATGCAGCAAAGTCTAGAAGATTTACCATCTTTGCTTGGAAGTGTTTACATAGGTATTTTTGTACTGCAAGTAGACTCCAGAGAATTTTTCCTCAGGTAGATGGCAAATGTTGAAGGAGTGATGGGGAAGAAAGAGGTAACTGGGAACATAATTTCTGTGAGTGTCATGTGATGGCAGACTTTAAAAATTCCCTGCAAACTACCTTATCAGAAATACTGGGTAAAGGAATTGATATGACTAAAGAAATTATTTTTTGAGCTGTGATATAGAATTGGAATTGCTTAGACATAGTAAGGCTTTGCTGAGTCTAATTATGGTGGCTGCCAAAAAAAAAAAAACACAATTACTAGGAAATGGAAATCAAAGTCTAAAGAAACTGTACTAGAGAGAAAAAACAATTGGAAATGGGATCTTTAGAAAAGGGTAGGAGCGAATTACATAGAAAAATGGAAATTGTGGGAACAATAAATGCAGACGAGGAATGAGGTTTTAAAGAAAGCAGGATTTGAATGAGTTATGTAATATTTGACTGACAGTGACTAGATAGATGTAATATCTGACTGACAGTGACTAGATAGATTTTATATATGAATGAGTTATATAATATTTGACTGACAGTGACCGGATAGATTATAAATGATGCACAATGTTTGTAACTAAAATTATGTCAATATGGTTTGTCTTTATTTATATAAAAGTATGATTGCCTATGTCATAAGTGATGATTTAATAAAGATGTTTCTTGTTTAATAAAAAAAAAAAAATATATATATATATATATATATATATGTATATATATATATATATATATATATATATATATATATATATATATATTAGTTAACACAGTTGATGACTTTCCGAAAGATACTATTATGTATTTCTTGCCATTTCATTTTAGTCCATGCCTCTGACACCACTTATTTGCCTGTTAGCAATCATCTGCAATTTTGGTCAGCCAGAGGCCTTGACTTCAAATAAGTGAATGTCAAAAAGGAGTGCTCCCAGGATTGATCCCTGAGGGACTCCACTTGTGACTAGCCTCTCTTTTGAGGTGGACTCCCCAGTTCTAACTTCCTTGGTCCTGTTTGTGAGCCAGCTGTCTATCCGCTGGTTGACATATGGGTCTGTCACTAACCTCTTGAGTTTATCAACAGTGCTTGAGTGGGCTATTGTGTCAAATGCCTTGACCAGGTCAAGGAAGAAAGTGTAAACTGTTTTGCCATCATCCATTGCTTTGCTGACCTTCTCAAAGAAATTCAGCAGGCCGAGTAGGCATTTTCTGCCCTTGACAAAACCATGTATGGCAGTTTCTTATGTCATTATGGATCATTTCCATAATAATTCTTTCCATGGTTTTGAATACGAAACTATTGAGACTTATGGGTGTGTAGTTTCCAGGTCTGTAGATGACCCACCTTTTTCCAGTGGGATAAATGTTACTGTTCTCCATTCATGAGGCATGAAGCCTGCTTGGAAGATATGGTTAAATAGCAATTCCAGAGGGCCTCATAGGTGATGTTTCATGGCATTTAGAAGGTGTCCTGGGATATTGTCTGGGTCCATCAATGCAGTGTTGTTGGCCTTAGAATGAGCATTGAGGACCTGTTCCTTATTAATAGTAGGGGGAGTTATCTTTGATAGCATTTTCTTCAGAAAATTGAGGGGGAGAGAGGGGTAAGTTAGAGTTTAATTTGTCTGCCGTGTTTGCTATGCTATACCTTCTGGCTCAGTATAGGTGGCTCCATTAACAATGAGCCCTGCACATAATTTTGTATTGCCTTTGAAGCTGCAAACTTAGCTAAAGAAAGCCTTGTGATTGTCCTTGGCCTGGGAATCCAAATTTACCTAAAATTTGGCTTTGCTAGACTTGAGTTGTCCTCTGATTTGTTTGTTTAGTTTGATGAGAGTGTTTTTATCCTGCCAGATGTTACAGCTCCTAAGTTTTGCATTGCCTTTCTTCCTTCTGTTGTATAGCCTACTGATGTCTTTTGATCTTTTACTGGTTGCACACATCAAAACAAAGCAATGAACATCTGCAAAAGTACACATGAATTGTTTTTCTATCACTTATATCGTGACACATTTACATTACTCCATAACACATCTCGTATGTGCAGCACCTAACCATAAATATAAAGCTCTAGATTAGGATGGTATGTAGCAGGGAGCAGCCAAAAGATCTCTATATCAAATTCATATACCAATAATTCATGTTACCTCAGAATGCCTAGCTGTTACCCCCTTCTCCCATAAATTAATAGTTATGGGCAAAATATCAAATTCATCATTCAATATATTTAACAACAATCTGACAGCTGATTTATTTTATATACTTTTGAACTGTGGTTTAATAAAAGGTATATGTGTATTTATATAAGTGGTTTTAAAAGAATAAAGTGTATCCAAGATTCTAAACACTTCACTGTCTTCACTGTATTCCAGTTTATAATACTGAACAACAATGTATTCTGATGTGTTTTGTGAAAACCTTCAGTTAAAGAAAGAAGAGTTAACTTTGTTTTATGGAAATCATATATCAGATTGTGCCTGAAACCATGGACATATACACAAATAATCATAGTTTTGTAAGCAAGTATTTATAATTGTGGAGTAATCTAGTCCTAAATGCTTCAGAGAATATGAACCAATTAATATGTTATGTATTTTTATACAATGAGATGACTTCTTATATCTCCATAGTGTTGTGTCAGTTTGTTAGTCATCATGTTCCCAAATTTAGGTTCCATTTTAAATATTCTGTCTTCAACTTACTTAAGTTCAGGGCATCAATACTGATGTTAAATGAGCTTGCCACCTGCTAGCAATCTGAGCAAACATAATTTTCAAACCATTTATTAACAACAACTTTAAAACTACTGAAATTAGAAGACTTTCTTATTCCAGTTGGTAAGGCATTCCTTAATTTACCTGTTCTAAAGTGAAAACATCATTCTCCTAATTCATTTTATATGTACCAGCTTAGTTCCAGCCAAGTGGAGGACAGCCACTGTCATCCCTTTACACAAAGGTGGAGCATTCATCAATCCAGGAAATTATAGACCCATCAGCCTAACTAGCCTGATCTGCAAGGCCATGGAATGGATTATAATGGACCTCATTAATAGAGACATTGGCAGCCTCCAGACACTTGACCCCACACAGTTTGGCTTTGCCAAGGGGAGGTCATGTCTGTTAAATCAGGTTGACTTCTTTGAGACCGTCACCAAAGCCATGGACAAGTGGAAGATGGTACACGCCACCTACCTTGACCTGGCCAAAACCTTCGACACTGTTCCCCACTCGGGCATAATAGATAAACTGTCTCAACTAGGCATCGATCCATATGCTACCAGATGGGTAGCAAACTGTCTCACTGATAGAACCCGCCCAATCAAAATAGGAGAAGTCACCTCAAGCAGTAGACCTGTAATGAGTGGCATAACTCAGGGATCGGTCTTGGGGCCTCCATTATTTTGGATATACTTCTCTTTGGTGAAGGCCAAAACCAGTGGGCTAGGGCTGATCAAGTTTGCAGATGACTGCAAGCTGGGCGCAGTCATCAATTCTCAAAGTGATGTGGACATCCTCCAAGAAGGTCTCATCCAACCAAATGGCTGGTGCCAGAAACATGGCCTCGAGCTTAATGCCAAAAATTCATCATCAGCCCCTTTGGGGAGAGTGACATCCCCACATATTATCACATTAATAACAATGTCCTAAGCACACAATCAGTAGTGAGGGATTTGGGCACCCAGGTTGAGAGCAACCTGACTTTTGACCACCATGTTGCTTCCATTCTACAGACACCTTTCTACATGGCCCACCTCATAAGTAAGGGTATCTCATCCAGGGACAAAGAGGTCATAACATCCCTGTATTCTTCCGTTATAAGGCCAATTATTGAGTACAACTCCCTCTTTGGCATGCACCTCACAAATCACATGCAGCAGTTGGAGAGACCACAGAGTTTCCTCACCAGGAAAATCCAGGGTCTCAAACACCTACCCTACACAGATAGGCTAAAAGCCCTGTCCCTCTACTCAGTTTCATAAAGACTCCTCAGACGTGACTCCTGTCTGGCATACAAAGCAATTTCAGACCCCGCCTTGATGGGACTGCTGCATATCCACAAGTCAAGCTCCACTCGAGTAACCCATATGCACAACCTAAAACTGGTCTGTGATATCAATAAGACTTGTTGGCGGGACAGACGTGTGTCCCAGAGACTGCCCTAACTGTGGAATAGGCTTCCTCTCCTCATCAAGCAGAGCACCTTATTATCCCTTTTTAAACACAACCTGGATAACTGAATGGGAAACAGAAAATACACCCCTGGGATTCCACCTGTGACCCTGCTGGACAGGGGCTTTGGGTGCTCACTTGTCTAATCATCGGCTAGGCTTATAAGAGCTTCAAAGCCAATAGCCTAGTCATTTCTTATGAGCCTATGTGGGTTTTTTAACAAAAAAATATTATTCCTGTGCCAAAATTATGTGAATACTTCCTGACACCAAGAATGGCCAACACACCTGCATTATATATACTTTTATAAACTATAATAAGGTCTCCACAAATTAGTCTATACTTTATAGGGACAACTGTATCAATATATCCTTATATTTTAATGCTTTAACTCCACATCTCTTTTTGTAAAATAATTATGTTTTTTTTCAACCAAATTATCTGAAAATGGTGAAGAATAAAAGCAATGCTACAATATTCAACATTAAATCTAATAAATAATTTCTATACTGGTATCAGTGCATCCTCAGCACAACTTCAGAAACTGTGCAGTCAATCTCTAATAACTATATAGCATTTCTTAATAACCCAAGTTGATTATCCACCAAGATTCCCAAGTTCCTGACTTCATCAACACTCCATAGAATAACATTGTCCACAGTGTAAGGAAGACAAGAATTGAAGTAACCAAAGTGGAATACCCTCATCTTACTTGCATTAACTTTCATATTTTCATTTTGTGCCCATGTGAACAATTTATTTAAACCACCCTTACAAGATTGTGTGATCTTTAACAGAGTTAACAATTACCCCAACCTTGGTGTCATCAGTCAACTTACTTATTAAAACATTGCAATAAGTTGGAAAGTCAGACATAAAAATATTAACAATAGGCAGCCAAGCCTTGAACCCTGAGGGACCCCAATTGATACCATGTTAAATGTAGGCAAAGTCTCTTCAACTTTAACCCTACTTGTGAACCATTCAACTATCTACCTAACTATAAAACAGTTATACCCAGCTTTGATAGGGCTGATATAGTACTGAAACTTTACAGAGCCAAAAGCTTTCTCACATAACTAAAGCTACATTTGACACTACATATAGGTTCATAGCTTTATAGGTGTTTACCAGGCTAATGACCACAAGGGCCCTTTTAAGCCTAGCCATACATCCCAAATCTCTGACAAGTTCTGATACCCTTGTGAAGTGTAGGCATGGGTCTGGGAGATGAACCATTTACAGGTCACCTGTGTCCATTAGAGAGATAGGTGTCAAACTAGGGATGCTTTTCCGGTGTCCCATCCAATTGTTCAAGTTGCACTTGAATTGTGTTAGGGAGGAACTCTGCTTCACAAGGATGGGGAGCCTGTTCCATAGACGGGGTGGTCTCTGAGATATATACCTGCCTTGCAAACAGGTCCTATTTATATCATAGACAATGTTTAAGTATTCTGATTAGGTAATTCTGGTGCTGTTTGTTTTGTGGACATGCAAGATGTCCATCCGAGTGGGGTCTGGCAATGCCCTGTATGCCAGGCATAGATCTCCCCTCAAAAGCCTATAGGAGACAGAATACAGGGATAGGACCCTGAGGCGGTCTGCAAAGGACATTTTACTTATGCCCTGTATTCTTTTACTGAGGAACCTCTGTGGACATTCCAATTGTTGGATATGCCTGGTTAGGTACATACCAAAGGGGGCACTGTACTCAATTATAGGTCTGATGCATGCCAAATACAGTGGAACAATGACTTCCTTGGAGTTAGATGCCATACCTTTGTTTATAAGTTGCACAACAAAGAATGATTTCCTCACCACTGTAGACACATGATGGTCAAAAGGTAGATTACAATTTATGTGTGTCCCTAAGTCCCTGACTACTGAGTAAACTCTAAGGGGGGGGGGGGGTGTTGTCACTATGATAGTTAACAGGGATGGATGACTTCCCAAAGGATACTATTATGCATTTCTTGGCATTTAGTTTCAGTCCATGGCTCTGACATCTGTTGTTTGTCTGCGTCAGCCCTTCCTGGAGAATATTTGTATCAGAGTGAGATTCAATGTCAGCTCCTAATTTGTAATCATCTGTAAATTTAGTCAGCCAGAGACCACTGACATTGTCCTTGTCTTCTGAGAAGTAAATGCAGAAAAGGAGCGGTCCAAGGACTGATCCATGAGGGACTCCACTTTTGACTGGCCTCTTTGTAGAGGTGAACTCCCCAGTTCTTACTTCCTGGGTCCTGTCGATGAGCCAGTTGGCTATCCACCAGGTGACATATGGATTTGTATCTAACCTCTTATGTCTGTCAACAATGCCCGAGTGGGTATTATCTCCTCCCCACTCTTCTTTGTGGTGCTCCCATCCTTACCAACCTCCAAGCTTCCCAAAAATTAAAACTTGAACAATGCTATAACAAAGTTGGTAAATTTGCAGCACATCACCCTTTGAAAACCCACCACTGTATAGCACTGAAAAGCCTAAACTGGTTAGAAATGTCACACCAACTAATATATCCACAAAGTCTTACCACTTATAAAATTATCCAGCATCCATCTGCCTGTCTATCACCAAAAAAAATTCTACACAACTATGTTTCCAGTCAGTCATTGCAATCCAGTGACCAAAAAGACCTGTCTGTCTACAAACTTAGCAAATCTGCAGAGTATTGCCTGTACACATACAAGGTTACTACGGCCTGGATCTCCTTACCTGTTATCCATTAGGGCTATACCCACCCTTACAACCCTCAAAACAACTCTGAAATACTTCCTAGCTAAAATCTGTCTTTGTTCTTGTTAAAAACCAGGACACTACATCCCTAAATGTGAAGATGTACCCTTTCATTCCTTATCCCTCCTTACTCTCCTTTTTCACTTACTTCCTTACTGCTATCTAATTCTCTTCCCTGACTTTCTCTCAAAATATATTATAAGCCTGTTTTTCTCTCACTTCATGTTGCAGTTCTTGTTTGTATTAGACTAATTAATCTTTAATTTCTATACAAACTGTCTACAATCTCTCTAAATATTAAAGGATTGTTATATACCTTGCATCAGTTCTTAACCAAGTTTTTATATTATGTCTAATATGTTATAATTATTTAAACTGCAGATGTTTTTGTTTTATTTTTGAAGGTTGTATAATTATTGTTCTTAAAATGTTTTGCAATAATTTGGAGCTTTTCTCCCTGGGTCTCTGCTGAAAATAGGCTCCTACCTAGTCAGACTTTCCTGGTAATCAAATGTCAATAAAGAATAAATAAATAAATAAATACATTTAAATGAGTTACAGAATCAAATGTCTTAGACAAATCAAGATAAAAACATCAACTGCCAAACCATGATCCCAAACATTTTTAAAAACAAAGCAAATTAAGAAGACGTAAGCTACACAAGCTAAAGCCATGTTGAAAAATGTCTAGAAATATCTTGCTGCCCTATAGTGCCTTTTTTAGGTAAGGTTCAAATGACAAATTCACCACCATAACAGGAACAGGCAAGCAAAAACTGAGGGTAATGCTATTCAGTGCAAGAAGTCTAAATCTCAAAATGCACTCACTCGAGGCACTCCTTAAAATGGAGAACATTGATATCTGTGCATTGACTAAGACCTGGTTCAAGGCTCCAGAGAGCACCCCTGCACTACCAGGCTACAACTCATGCCACATTTTTCTGCCATGTAACCTGGACCGGAACACCAAAGGTGGAGGTGTATCCATATTCATTAATGATATCCACACCTTCAGGCTAGTTGCTCAGCATAATGCATCCGAGGTTACCCAAGTGCAACTAACTCTGGGCAAAACTGCAATCCAAATTGTAGCTTGCTACAGATCCCCCACAATGCCCCAGCATTCCCATGCCTCTTTTCTTGATGTACTGGAAAATATTAGGGTTCAACCAAACACCCTAATAATGTGTGTTTTAAACTACCCCACCATTAACTGGGAAAACTACTCATGTACCATCTCCTTCACACAACGGTTTCTGGAATTCATAAACTCCAATGACCTAGATCATCTTATTCACACCCCCACCAGGGGCAACAATATCCTAGACCTAGTCATTAGCAACATGAGTAACTGGTGTTCCACACCTGAAGTCAACTCCTCGTTGGTCCGATCTGATCATAAGCTAATCTCCCTTGATATCCACACCCCCCCCCCCCATTAAAGAAACAATGGTAAAAAGTTTCTCCAAAGCCAACTTCATGCATCTTAAGACAGAAGTGGTGAACTTCGTGACACCCATGCAGATGGACAATACAGTTACGACTGCTGAATCCTACACAAATGCACTCTATAAGCACTTACACGAGTGCATGGATCATGCTATCCTAAACAGAACCAAGACACTATCCTCCAAAAAAGGAAGCCAATCTGATGGTCCCCTGCCATAAACAAACTGTACAACAGAAGGAAGAAATTGTTGCAAAAGAGAGTAAAATCCCACGAGTGGCGGAGCTCTCTGGTCAGCCTCAGTAAGAAACTGAGATCCCTTATAAGATCCTCCAAAGCTAGCTACGAAAACAAAATTGCTACTGATTCTAAGGACAACCACAAAGCATTCTATAGCTATGTCAAGAATCTCAATAGCAACACCCAGATCTGCTCTGAGTTACAGCACAATGGCATGAAAATTACAGAACCAACTGATATTGCCAACATCCTGGCAGATAGGTTCAGTGCTAACTTTACCCCCCCACCCCCTAAAGGGCCCATATCTATACAGGAAGAATGCAGAGTCCATGTAATCACAGCTACACAGGTAAATGCTGCACTCTCTAAAGCCAAAAACACAGCATCCATGGGACTGGACAACATCCCAGGCTGCATTTTACATGAACTTCAGAATGAACTGGCTCCCCACCTAAGCACCATGTTCAATCATAGCCTCACATCAGGCTTTGTGCCCACTGAATGGCGTACAGCAACAGTTATCCCACTCCACAAAGGGGGAGCCACCACTGATCCCAGGAACTATCACCCTATTAGCCTGATGAGCCTGGTCTGTAAGGCCATGGAACGTATCATCATGGAACTCATAAACAAAGACATTGGTAACCTCCAAACTCTGGATCCCACCCAGTTTGGGTTTGTGAAAGGCAGATCATGCCTCCTGACCTGATCGACTTGAGGCAGTCACCAAAGCTGTAGATGAAGGTAAGGTGGTTCACACAGCCTATCTTGACCTTGCCAAGGCCTTCAACACCATCCCCCATTCTGGAATTATAGTTAAACTCACTAAACTAGGTATAAATCCCTATGTCACAAGATGGGTTGCCAACTGGCTCACTGACAAAACCCACACTGTTAAAGTTGCACACTCCAAATCTGACCTCAAACCAGTGACAAGTGGAGTACCACAGGGTTCAGTCCTGGGAATTCTCCTGTTTGGTATCTACTTCTCTGAAGTACAGGCTAACAGAGAAGGTGTCTGGCTAATGAAGTTCGCAAATGACTGCAAACTAGGAGCCATAGTCAAGTCCCCAAATGATGTGGAATTCCTACAGAAGGGCCTCGCTGAGACAGATGCCTGGTGTCAGAGCCATGGCCTCAAGTTCAATGCCAAAAAGTGCATTGTCATCCCTTATGGTAAAAGCTCTGTACTCATGAACTACTACATAGACAGTAGTCTACTTAACACCGAATGTGTGATAAGAGACTTTGGGACCCAGGTGGACAGTAGTCTGTCCTTTGACAGTCACATCGCCACAGTAGTTAGGAAGTCCTTCTACATGGCACACCTCATCATAAAAGGGTTCTCATCCAGGAAAAAAGAGGTAATTGTTCCCCTCTACTCGACACTCATTAGACCCATTATAGAGTACAATGCCCCTTTTTGAATGTACCTCACAAGACATCTGCAGCAGCTGGTAAGGCCTCAAGCAGATGCCCTACACTGACCATCTCAAAAAACACCAACTTTACTCTGTAGCATATCGCCTACTCCGAGGTGATCTCTGCCTAACATATAAAGCTCTGTCAAACCCAGAGCTGTTGGACATGATACACCTAAAGAAATACCAATCTCTCCAAGCTACATGCTCTAGGGACTTGAACCTTGTCACCACGATAAACAGGACATGCTGGAGGGATAAATTCCTGTCCCAGAGACTTCCCATACTCTGGAACAGGATACCCATCTATGTCAAGCAAAGTTCTTCATTAGTACTCTTCAAGAAAAATCTTGATGAGTGGATGGGAAATAAGAAATACACCCCGGTGATCATGTCTGTGTCTCTGCTCAATAGTGGCACAGGAAAATAACTTTCTTGGGTGGCGTAAGCCAGGGAACCTTGTTGGCTAGGCTTACGTAGGCCCTTGGGCTGATAGCCTAGTACCTACCTATGAACCTATGAACCTATAAGCAAGCACTTATCTCCACCTTTACCATATGCTAAATATACATATTAAACTTATAGGATGTTAATTGTCTATATGATATCCCAACCTTTAAAAATTGGAATAACCAAAGCAATTTTCAATATATATGCAACAGTCTTATCTTCTCCAATATGTTAGAATAACCAACTTAAACAATGTATAATAGAAATATAAATCTTCAAAATAAAATATCCATTAAGATTGATTATTTATTAATTATTGCTTATTTGATTACATAATCTGTATATTATGTAGTCTTCTTGAAATTCCCTATTAGTTCCCTTTGATGACAAATGACAACGTCACTGGGGTATTCTATGCAAAAGGTTTCAATAGTAAGGGGCTTTTTAAGGCTGTGTTTTTCAGGTACAAGTCTCATCTAAGGATTCCTGTCATCTTAATTAATCACATAACCATGGTGTTTTTGACCTTACTGGGGAGAGAAGTGAAATTACATCTTAAAGGGAGAACAAGTGAATGGGATTTACTTTTGTCACCTGAATCATACTCCACATTTGTAGGAAATTATTTTAGCTGTATCTGTAGACTATTGTATGGTAATGCATTTCATTTTATCATTCGACATTCCTGCTTTTCCCCTTCTATTTTCAGATATGAATATGGGTGGTCTTAGTTAACTACCAGATTTGACATCAACTTTTGCCTCAAGTTCCTTCTTTTGATTGTTTTCTGAGTTACGTTTGGATGGCATTGACCTTAACCTTGTTGGATTGGGTTGATTAAAGTTAGATGGCTCCATATTTTCTTTTCTAGTGCTTTAACCATTTGTTGGTTTTGTAGCTCAATGATTTTGGTTTATTACAGAAGCATTCACTATATTTGTGCCTTGTTGAGAAGCACAGTTCATTGAAGACTATAGACTTATAGACTAAATAAATACTGTGAACTGGTTGCTCAAGGTGCAGAAGCTATCATATGAAAATAGTCGAATATGGTCTTACATTTTATTTTTTTAGGCTTGGTGTATTTGAGATATGTCATATCACTGTGATCTTGCTTTCTTCTAATGACTTGGTATATCATTCCTCTTTATTCTAATCGTTCCATTCATTCCTTTAATCCATTCAGGCATCTTCCTTTATCCCAGAGTCCATATGTCCTTTGCTGCTTTACTTTTATAAGCATGCTTTCTATCCTTACTCTTATTAACCGGTCTCCCCAGCCCTGTTCCATCTTCTGTTCCAGTTCTCATCCTTGATCTGTGTTGTTCTTTCCTCATTGATCACTATAACATATTTTATTATAATAAACTCCTTGATCTGTGTTGTTCTTTCCTCATTGATCACTAAAACATATTTTATTATAATAAACTCCTTGATCTGTGTTGTTCTTTCCTCATTGATCACTGTAACATATTTTATTATAATAAACTCCTTGATCTGTGTTGTTCTCTTCTCATCGATCACTATAACATATTTTATTATAATAAACTCCTTGATCTGTGTTGTTCTCTTCTCATCGATCACTATAACATATTTTATTATAATAAACTCCTTGATCTGTGTTGTTCTCTTCTCATTGATCACTATAACATATTTTATTATACTAAACTTGTTCTTTTCCTGCCTGCTTCATCGCTTCCCCTTCCTCATCTTTCCATTCTTTTCTGCCTCATGTTCTTCCTTTGAAATATATTCCTGTTTTAGCTTTCTTTTGACTCTCTTTCTTTTTACTTTGCCTTTTACTTTCCTAGTGCTAATCTATGTCCACATACCGTTTTCCCTATTTCTGAGCTTCTTTTACTAGCCCTTGCTGTCTTCTTTCACCCTTCTTCATTGGTTGTCCATGTTATACTCTTTGCTGTTGTCTTCTAACTACCTGTATATCCTTTCTCCTACAAACTGACCACGTGTACATTGTATTTCCTTGTTAAGTTTTTTCCACCCAGTTTATTTATTATTCTCCTTAAGAGGCATGATATCTTGGGGTGAAGCATAATATCCGACCTGCATGTGAAAGTGTTAACATTTCCTTACATTTTCATATTAGGAAGCATATTTTCTTTTTTACATTTTTATGATTTTCTTCCTAATACCCAACTTATTCCTCTTTGAACTTCATGTTTTTATACTAATTCCCATCTGCCTAACTATAGTATTTGACTGGTAGTTTACGTGGGATTGGAACAAGGCTTAAAATCCCTGTGAAATTCTCATCAGTGCCATTTATGTAGTATTGAGTCACAGGGCCTGGAGAACAGCCATTGTGACTCTTATACACATAGGTGCCCCTCTAGAGATACTGGAAATTATAGGCCCATCAGCCTCACCAGACTTACATGCAAAGCCATGAAATGTATCATAGCAGAACTCATTTATACGGACATAGGCAACTTAACTGATTTAGGCCCAGCTCAGTTTGATTTTGAGAAAGAGAGGTCCTGTTGCCAAAAATAGTAAGCTTCTCTAAAAAGGTTACAGGGGCTGTGGACAGTGACATCTCAGTGTACACTGCTTAGCTTGATCTGATCAAAGTGTTTGACAGTATCCTCTGTGATGGTATTATTAAATAATTAGCATATAGGTTTACATTAAGCTTGTCTATCTGCTGTATTGCATATTGAATAATTACAGCTCATAGGTCATGAAAGTTGCTCCTACCCTCTCTAAACCTAAAGTTGCAACTAGTTTTGCACCGTAAGGGATCAGTGTTGCGTCAGCTCCTGTATGGGATTTATTTTGCAGACATCTCTTCCACTATCCCAAAAGTGTGATTGACTTGCTGATAACCACTAGCTAAACAGTGTTATCTGCTCATTCATTGATACAAAAGACCTCCATCAAGGGCTAGAGCACAAACATACCTGATGTACTTGAAATGGCCTCAAGCTAAATGTAAAAAATACACCATAGTTGTGAAATGGAATATTTGTTAGATAATATAATGCAGCTATTCAGTTCCAAACACAGACAGTCAAAGATTCTGGATGCAAACACATTATTTATTATAAAAGACCTCCATCAAGGGCTAGAGCACAAACATACCTGATGTACTTGAAATGGCCTCAAGCTAAATGTAAAAAATACACCATAGTTGTGAAATGGAATATTTGTTAGATAATATAATGCAGCTATTCAGTTCCAAACACAGACAGTCAAAGATTCTGGATGCAAACACATTATTTATTATAAAGTATCATGACACTGGAAAATCTCAGTATAGAGGAATTCAACTATAAGCTTAGAAGCAACTCCTTTTACATCTTAAAATTAGAAAAAATAAGATTAGTTCATACAAGGGTCAAAACTTTCTCAACTTGTGGTTAAAACACAAACACATTTCCATGGATGAAAGGAGTAAACACTTAACAGGGTATGCATATGAGAGGATACTTATGCTTTTCTCTTGACACGGTTTATGGGTTTATGTGTTTCTCTTTCAGCAGACTTATCTCCTACAAATTACATAACTTCCTTTCAAGGTTAAATGATTACAAGAAACATTTACCATTTGTTTGTTAAGCTCTGATGACCTCTAACAAAGTCTGTTTGTCTTAGTTAAAAAGTAAAATGCATGAAACTGTTGCAGTACTTTAAGCTAGCTGTATATTCAATATGAACATTAATAGACAAAAAAGTAACATATCCATTTCTGTTCCTTCCTCTGATGCTATAAAGCATCACAATCCTAGATTATTCTGAATCATGCCATTGTCAAACATATAACCCCTGGGATGCTTTTGTTCAGGAATAGTAACCCTTGCATGTACACCTTTTATAATAAAGCAATTCACTAATACATTTTAATAACAAAGTATATAAGTGCTATGAAAATCACAACTATAATAAAAGTAGTTATACTTTGCAATATGCTTGTACCACCATTTACAAGTACATTAGCCAAACACCCAAACAAGGTCCAACCAGACTTAGTTTCAATCATATTAGCAGCCAATTGTTCCATAAAGTCAGCCATTTCTTGTTCATCATGAAAGTCTGAGACAAACGTGTAGCACAATGTTCTGATCAAATGGCAAACTCTGCCCTTTGAAGCCAGTATGTAATCAAAAGTTATTTGGTTTTGCAAAGCTGTGATTTGAACTTCAGTCAGTTCTCTATTTGCCATGTGAATGTGCTCAGAAAGTCTTATTAGCTATTTCAGCCAATATCAATGGCAAATGATTCACTTCAGACATAGTTTGTAATAGGCCATACTGTGGAGAAATGAAAACTACAGCTTGTTAAAAGCATGTATGGTCCTCTTATTTCATAACCTTCCAACTGATATGGGAAAAGAATAACAAATTGTTGGTGTCTTCTGTCCCACATGACAATAACAAAACCAGTTTCTGGGTAAGCAGGGATAGTCACAGTCTCAACAGATGTAATAATAATTGTTTAACATTCCCATTCCTTTTCCTCAGTCATACATTTTCAATCCAAGCGCCATCAATAAGGTCTCATTATGGGTGTCCTTGCATTTGCTGTGACCTACTTGCACAGTTCCTTTTCTAGTAAAACAAGAATCACCTTGCGTTGATGCAGCCAGTTGGTAATATATTTTCTTTGTCCAGTCTGTGATGTTAGTCCAGGCTTGATTTTTCACAGCAATTTACTTTTCTAAATAAGTCTGTCACACAGGTAACATCAGAATTCCTCCTTTGACATCATGGAGAACAAATCCACATATGCAGCAGTTGGAAACATTTAAATAATTGGTGTATTGGTGCAGCATTCGAAGAAACAGGTTTTCTCTCTTGTCAATCAGAAGTAACAGAAAGAGGAAACTCAATGATATTACCAGTAGGGGGTGTGGTGCCATTTTCTGTAGAATCTGAGATCTTAAGCAGGTTTAATTGCAATGCGAATCATGGACCCAATTTGGTATTCTGACTTTACTTAAGTATGAGTAGTTAAGAGAGTGAGATATGGTTCCTTCCACTGTAGCTCCAAAGAAGATTTACATTGGACTACCTTTACATAGACTCAGTCATTTGGTCATAGATCATGATAAAGGATGGTGGCAGTACATGGGAAAGCCTTGTTGACTCTGTTATGAAAAATATGTAAAACTGAGATCAATTTTGAGCAATCATCCAGCAAACCTTCATCAGTAAATACAAGTTCATAGTTCCTGACCGGTCAGGAAGGTGGCATTCTCATGGGACAGCTCATAAGAATTTCATGCAGGCTCTGTTTACGAGTGGAATTTACAGTTCCCCACATACTCATTAAAGCCAGAGGCAAAATGTCTCACTATTTCAATCCTGGATCACTGCACATTTTGGTAATTATGATTTTACGAGGATGGTTAAAACTTTCAAGAAGACCAGATGATTGTGGATGGTGGGGACAATGTAACTGCAAAGAAATTTCAAACATTTTACACAGCTTTTTGATAATTTCAGCAGTAAAATGAGTACATCTATCTGAATTAGTGCTGAGAGGTACCCCAAAATAAGGAATAAATTCCATTAGCAATTTCTTTACTACTGTTTCAGCATCATACAGCTGACAGCTGACAGTTCTTCTCTCCCAACTCATGCCACAAACTCTCTTCCAACACTCCACTTTCAACCAGTTCCTACTTCCCTGATCTTCAAGCTGTTACACAAACTAAAACCATGCACCCCTTCAGCAGACCTGCTACCCTCTGAATATCTACAAAAAGCAGCCAAAGCTATAGCATACCCTGTATCACTGCTGATGAATAGAACCATACAAGAAAGCACCATACCAACCACCTAGAAAATCTCCCACATCATTCCCCTACACAAGGGTGGAAATTCCATAGAATTTTTTATCGTCCTATTGCGCTTCTCTCCCCCCTGGCTAAAATAATGGAAAAGTGTATCCATAAACAATTACTGGAACATCTTCTCCAGAATAATCTTCTGGCTAACTGTCAACATTGTTACAGACCCTTTCATAGCACAACTACTGCCTGATTATCCTTCACTGACTGCATTAATTTCAACCGCAATAACAACACTCTCTCCTCTGCTCTTTTTATCGACCTCTCTAAAGCATTTGATGTGGTCAACCATAATCTACTTATTAAAATTCTACAATTCTTTTCTCTTGATACAATGGTTATAACATGGTTTCAGTCCTATTTAGATAATCGTCAACAGGCTGTCCTATGGGAAAATAACCTATCATCCCATCTCCCTGTTACCCTTGGCATCCCTCAGGGGTCCATACTGGGACCACTAATCTTCTCAATATTCATCAATGACCTTAACCAAGCTGTTCCCCAAGCAAACTGTCTACAATATGCAGATGACTCAACAATAATCTGCTCCTCCAAATCACAAACCCAACTGCAGTCTCTAACCCAAAACATGTTTAATATAACAGAGAACTGGTTCCTACAATGTTGCCTCCTTTTGAACCCTAAAAAATCTAAACTCCTCCTTTTTTCTCCTACAAGGAACTCACCCCCAATCAATTTCTCAGTCTCTTCCAATAATGGCATACTTATATCCCCTGATCCTACTACTAAACTTCTAGGGGTAACTATAGATAATAATGTAAACTTTGATACACATATCAATAATACCATTAAAAACTGTTATCAAGAAACTAGGATCTCTTTACAAAATAAGGCCTTTCCTCTTTGCCTTAGCCAGGGCAACTATTACCTTTTCCCATCTCATCTCCACTCTTCTCTATGCTTCATCGATATATACAAACCTGTCTAAAAACAATCTACACAAACTGGAAACTTCTTATAACAACATTGCCAGACTTGCTACTGCTTCTCCTTTCAAGACTCATCATTGTAACAACCTGAAGCAGTTAGATTGGTTAGAATTTCAGAATCAGATCCACTTTATCCAATTGACTACTGCTCATAAGATCCTCTACCACCCCACAAATACCCCAATACTCTCTAGCCTTATCACCCAATATAGAAATCTCGACACTTTACGATCATCAAGGAAACTTCATGTTGCTACCTGCAAATCTAACAACATGGCAGGAAGTGCCCTGTTCTCTAATGCAGTGGGCAAAAATTGGAACCAACTCCCTAATGAACTAACATCATTGTCCTCCTTTACACTGTAAGAAAAACCTTAAATACTATCTTAAAACACATTGGTTATATCCCTGTTCTAATCCAGATTAACCCTACCTTGCACCTATATGTCCTAATGTTGAAACTTTAAGATGTATCTGTAAAACAACTTTGATACCTGAATTTCTATACTACTGTAGATTGTACTGGTTATAAGGGGAATTTTTCTGTTTGTGTTTTATTGTATATATTTTTCCTCTATCATTACTGTTAACTTTTTTGTCTGACAAGCAATCTGTAACTTACTATAATGTTATGGTATGTTCTATTTTTGTTTCTTGTCTTTTATGTGGAGATTTTCTCCCCGGGCCTCTACTGAAAATGCGCATGTATCCAGTTAGACTAGCCCAGTAAACAAATGTAAACTAAACTAAAATAAAATAAAATAATACTTAGCACATAGTTAGGTTTCCAACCCTACATAAAAAAAAACACAAATGATGATTAAAATATATGAAAATGTATCACACTTCTGCATCTGTATAAAATCTAACTGAATATTTACAAACGGCCCATAAGGTAAGGGCAAAGCTGAAGATGTACTTTTTACAAGAGACCCAATATTATATGACAAAAGATCTCACATATATTTACATAATGGCTAAACAGACACTGCGAAAGAGGGGCAAACCAATACCGATGAATAAGATTAAGAAGTCCATGCTTACCATTATGATTCAAGTGTATAACAAAACTCACATGTAGCAGAATGAGTTCCAAAAGGTAAACAAATGAATAATCCACAAAACAGCCAAGGAGCTCAACCGTCTGAAATAGATTTATTAAGAAATAATGAAGAGGCATCAGTAGCAGCAGCACAAGGCTTTCAAGTTCCAATAGCTCTTTATCAATGCTAAATACAATATATTGCTTTTAGCATTAGTTTCAGTGTTTCTACACATCTCAGAGAGGTGAGACCCTATTCTCCCCTTTAATTTTTCATTTGTCTTGCCAATATAGAAATTACTACATTTTGTACAGTTAGCAAGGTAGATGACGTTTTCTGTAGAACATGTTGCAAATGTTAAATATAAACAACCACTTAGTAATGAGATGCACAAACATGAGGTCTATATTAATATCACCACAGTATACACAGTTACAAGGGATTGCACATTTACTGTTAAGATTACAACTATGACTACCATCAAAAGATACATCTTTACAACGTAATTGTTGCTTTAAATTATTTTCTTTCTTAAAAGTAAAACATGGTATTTCACCAACAATTTTCTTAACTTCAGTGTTAGATAGCAGTACAGGCCAATTCTCTTCTATCACTATTTTTAATCATAGTGGTAAAATTAAATTTAGTTACATATCATAGCTCATTGTAACTTTTTTTAGTATTTACAGCTACATTATTTTTGTTGGAAAAATATGGTCGACCTTGGTTATTGCATTCAGCTATTATATGTTGCATAGTCTCTTTCACTAATTTTCCATCATAACCCCCTAGTTTCAAAATGTCTAGACATATTATTCATTTCATCTAGAAAATAATTATCTTTTGTGCTTAGCCTATTTTCTGTAAGAAGTTGGCTCTTCACTACACTCTTATAGATATATCTAGGATGAATACTATTATAATGTACATATTTAGTGGCCTGGACATCTTTCTGGTGTATTGTGGTATCAGTTTTTCTTCACTGAGTATTAGAGTAATATCCAATAAATTATTTTTTTCTTTTAAATAATTTAAATCAAATTTGAATAAATCTGTAGTATATTGGAGTTCTCTAACAAATATGTGCAGTTCATCGATATTACCAGTCAATACTAGAAAGGTGTCGTCAACAAAACGCTTAGAAAAGGTCAAATATTTATTCTTATATGTTCCCAATGTATAATTATCATAATTATAGCTCTTTTCCCACTTAGAAAGTATTAAATTGGCATAACCATTAGCTACTGGGGTGCCAATGGCTACACCCAGTAGCTGATGAAAATATTCTTTAGTAAATAAAAAGATGTTATTATTTAACATGACTTCCAACATCATGCAAAGCATTTCAATTCTTGTTCCTGAAAAATTATTATATGAACATAGAAATTCCCTTATATTCTGTATTCCAAAGTCATTAGGAATCATTTTCTGTGTTGCACTTCTAGTACAGACTTCATTTCTGTAAATTTGTACAGAGCTGATATAGCAGAGCTAAGATTCCTGGCTGTGTTGGATTCTATTACCATCTGATATACCAAACTGATAAGTTTCTCCAAATGGAGAGATGAAAAGTCAGCAAGCAATGGAGAGTAGTAGTGCTAAAACTGAATTCATCCTCAAGTCTTGGTGAGCACCTTCACGAGGTGGACCCTGTTTTTACAAAATGTCACCAAGTCGACAGTGATATATAGACTGTATTTATATAGCATATATCATGGACAAAAGTAGGTTAAAAACTAAAAAAGACAGCTGAGTGCAGAAGACCCAGGATAAAAATGCGCCCAGTCCTGATAGGTGCACTGGTGCCAGGACTGGAAAAGATGACAGTGTAGAATCCTCAAAATATGGAAACATTCCTACAATGGGGCCAGTCCAGGCCCAGGAAGAGGATGCCCCCCCTGTTGTAGAAGGAAGTAACAGTCCATAAAAATCACAAAAACTGATAGGCCAAAGAAGAGCCATAAAGATGATAAAGTGGACTATTGAGAATAAGAAAGAAATGATGTATTGTTACTATTATACAAAAAGTCCAGAATTTCCAGACACAAGATATACAAAACAATTAAGAGAGAAATTAGAGGAAAGAAAAATACTTCCTCAAGAAAAACTGTCAGAAGTTTTAAATGAAAATTTGTGTTCATTGATACAATAGATTTGTGAAAAACAGTATATAGAGCAAGAAACCTTGACCTGTTTGGGAAAAGAAGCATCTGAGGAAGTGAGAAAATATAAACAACAAAACCAAGAGATATTTGAAAAGTAGAAAAAAGAAATATGGACATGGGAAAGAAAGAGAGATTTGATACGGTGCAATATTTATGCAAAGGAGAAAGCCAAAGTAATCAATGCAAAGAAGGCGGTCCTAAACATAGTCAAAGAGAAATGCAGGCAAAAGCATCCAGATATGGAAAATGTCATAATAAAACAATAACATCATAAAGATGGAACATAGAAACGATTAGTAAAGCAGAAGTAAAAAAAAATAGAAGTTGAAGTTATGGAGTGCCTGTGAAGTGAAGGATTTGGTGTAGAAGGTCTAACACAGGTTACATCACAGTATGATGGAGTGAGTCCCCAAAGTAGGGAGAAACAGAAAGATCAGGAAACATCTGAAGAAGACATATGGATATGGGAAAGAGATTTAATATGGTGTAATATTTAGGCACAAGAGAAGGCAAAACTAATCAATACAAAAAGAGCAGCACAAAGATATTTGAAGAGAAATACATACAAAGGAATCCAGACATGGAAAACTTTACAATATAAAAATAAGAAGACAAAGAGGAAAAGTAGAAAAGGAGATCAGTAATGGAGAAGTTAAAGAAATAGAAACTGAGGTTATGAAGTACCTGCAAAGTGAAGGATACAGTATAGAAGATCTAATTCAGAAAGCACCACAACAGGATAGAGCAATGGATATCCAAATTAAGAGGTAACCAGTGGAACATGAAGCAATTGGTCAGGTATCATATGAAGATAATTTTAAGCCTTCCACAGGAAGCCAGTTTAAATTGTTACTTGAAGCTAGACAGCAAGGGAAAGAACGGGAAACTGTGGAAACTCTGATGCAGTCAATGTTGAGGAGCGATAGGCCAGTGAGTTCCCATATGATAGAGCAATGGATGGCAGGTGTGACGTTGAAGAGAATGTGCCACAGGAAGATGCTATAGAATCTTCTATAGAATGCTTGCAGGAACTGGAAAACAAGGGATGTGCCCTTAGTTTGGAAGAAAATGAGTTAAGTGAAGAGTTGCTTTATTTAATAGACATAGACAGATATATCAAGATCAATGAAAGAAATAGACTGCAGAAGGTTAATAAAACCCAAAAAGTCAGAAGTTTGATAAAACAAATAAATACAGTAATTAGGGCTGTTCATAGTGACCCATGTGATATAACAGAAGTAAACAGGATATATTACTGTGCAGCTAAATTAATAACTGATAAAGTTCTGCCACAAGAACACTGGGTATTGAGGGAAAGGAAGGGGAGAAATCGAATAGCATCATGGAAATATTGAATAGAGAAAATTATAAACCAGTTAAGACAAGAAGTGTCACTGTTAGAAGATTACAGAAGAGGGAATAGAGCAACAAAAATACTAAGAAAAATAGATGTGATAAAAGCAACGCACAGTATTAGAACAGACCAGGATCTACCATGCACTATTGCAAATAACAAACTGAAAATTTCACCATAGATGGAAAGACTTAGAAAATACAAAAATAAATATAAAGGAAAAGTACAAAATAAGAAATTCATTGATGATCCAAAAAAGTTTTATAGAGAATTGGGGAATAAGGTAAAAGGAATTGAAAGACCCCCCAAAAAAGAAGAAATAGATACATTTTGGAGAAGTATCTATGAAGATCCGGTGGAACATAACAAAGATGCTAAATGGATAGAAGAAGTTAAAGAAAGAATAAGAGGTTCAAAGATACAGGATATGAAATAGGATGAAGTAACAGCCAGACAGTTTGAAGCAAAGTTAAGAAAAGCCTCTAACTGGAAAACCGCAGGCCCAGATGCAATACCTAATTTTTGGCTGAAAGTATTAACATCCTTGCACGAAGATTTAGCCATGAGTAAGAATTATTTATATGCACACCCCAAACAGACACCAACCTGGTTAACAACAGGAAAAACAATGCTCCTACTTAAGAGTGAGCCTGCAAGCTACCCTAAAATTATAGAGAAATAACTTGCCTTCCGATGATGTATAAACTATACATGGGAATTGATGCTGACAGAGGTTATAGTCATTTAGAAAAAATACTCAATTATGGCAGTAGAAAAAAAGGGCAATAAAAGAAAGTTACATGGAACAAAGGATCATTTGTTGTTAAATAAAGTCATAGTGGAGAACTGCAAAAAGGGGAAGAATCTAAGTATGGCATGGAATGACTACAAAAAAAGCATTTGATAGCATCCCACATTCATGGATAAAAGAGTGTTTAAAAATGTATAAGATACATTCTACACTGATTGATTACATTACAGTGACCATGAAACAGTGGCAGGCCACTTTGTAATTAAGCCATGATAAAGGACAAAGTATTATCCCAGGAATAAAAATTCAAAGGGGGATATTCCAGGGTGACTCTCTGTCATTGCTGCTATTCTGCCTTGACCTTAACCCATTAAGCTGTTTACTTAGCTTAGGCCATGGCTATAATTTGGTTCTTCAAAAACAACAAAGTGTAAAAACTTCTCATATTCTCTTTGTTGATTATTTAAAACTGTATAGCTCATTAGATGAAGAATTGAAAGCACAAATGCAAGTTGTCAAAAATTTTTCAGATGATGTAAGAATGTCCTTTGGTCTTGATAAATGTGTAAAAGCAACCATTAAAGCAAGAAAGCTGCAACGTCAGGAAAACATCAGTTTGTGACAAGAATGTGATATAAAAGAATTTGAGCAAGAGGGAGTATATAAATACCTGAGACTTGATGAAGGATCAACAATAAAACACAAACAAACGTGAATAAAACTTGGTAAGGAATAGTTCAGAAGACGTAAATTAATCCTGAAAGCAGCACTGACATCTAGGAACAAAATTCAAGCTATAAACCAGTTTGCTCTTCCTGTCCTAACTTACAGTTTCAGAGTGATTGACTGGCCCCAAAACATGTTGGATAGATTAGATAGGAAAACAAGAAGGATGCTTCATGCTCACCAAATGATTTATAAAACTCAGCGCATGCCAAGATTATATATTCCCTGTTCTGATGGAGGGATGGGCCTCCTTGAAATTGATTATATGTATAGATCTGCAATTGTGGGACTCCACACATATCTTCTGATCTCACAAGACTCAAACATAGTGAATGTTTTGAAACATGAGTAGAATAAATCTAAGATGAATTTTCTGCGTAATTTAGCACAAGTATATTGGCGTCAAGCAGGAATGGAAATCAAACCAGAAGTGGATAAAAATCAGGCAGCAACTGAATTTGCCAAAAAAACAAAAGAAAGAATATAAGGTGAAGGACCAGATGAGAAGGCAAGAAATGTGGAAAAAGCATAAATATAGTTGCAAGTATAGAAAACGTCTGAAAGAACCTCATGTTGATCAGGAATGAACACAGGAATGGTTAAGGAGAGGCGAATTCAAGCCAAGACATGAAAGGTTAATATTGGCAGCCCAAAATAGTGAGCTACGTACATGTTGGTTTACAAAGTCCATTGAACATGTGGGAGAAACAGACAAATGTATGTTTTGCAAAACCAAATTGGAAACAGTTGCACACCTTGTTGCAGGTTGCGACATACTAATGGCAGAAGGACTACATACTGAAAGGCACAATAATGTGGCAAGATTGTTGCACATTATGATATTGAAGTGGCTGAAAAACACTGGAAACATGAGCCACAAAGCATCATAGAAAATGATGAAGTTTATATCACATGGCCCCATTACCAACAGTTCAAAAGACAGTTGCTAGAAAACCCAATATAGTGATTCAAGAAAAGAAGACAAGAGTAGCATTGATCATTGAAATCACCGCACCCAGTGACTACAGTGTCCTGCGTACAGACAGACACAAAGTCATATAATATCAGGATCTGCAGGCAGAGTCGAGAACAATGTGGAAGAAAAATGCCCAGACAGTTCCAATTGTAGTAGGAGCAACTGGTCTTATAGAAAAGAATCTACAATCATATTTAGATAAATTACCAATCCAGGTGATTCCTTATGAATTGCAGAAGGAGTTATTACTGGGCACATAGCGGGTGCTCCGAAGAGCACTTTTGGCTGACATCAAAGATTAGAATAATACTAATTTCATGAACTTTAATTGTACTTTGACTTAGGAATGGGGTTCATTCCCATCATGGTATTAGAAACCCAAAAGACTTGGAGGAATTAAAAAAAAATAAGTACACTTTTTTGCAACTCAATTTGCACTGTACTGTATTAATATATTTGCTTTATTGCTTCTGTCCTTTGTTGTCTGCACTGTTTTGATTTGCACTACACTTTATTTATATATTTGTCTTATTGTTTCTGTCTGTTGTCTGCACTGTTTTGATTTGCACTACACTGTATTTATATATTTGCTTTATTGTTTCTGTCTTTAGTTGTCTGCACTGTTTGTTTCTCAGGGTAGCTTTGTCGCTAGTTTCAGGTGAGGGTCGTTGAGCCAGCCCATCTTAGGTGTTAGCCATTGCCTGAGGTGCATTTTCTGTGTTACACTTCTAGTACAGACTTCATTTCTGTGAATTTGTGCAGAGCTGATATAGCAGAGCTAAAATTCCTGACTGTGTTGGATTCTAATATCATATGATATACCATACTGATAAGTACACTTTTTTGCAACTCGATTTGCACTGTACTGTATTTATATATTTGCTTTATTGTTTCTGTCCTTTGTTGTCTGCACTGTTTGTTTTTCCCACCGTCCCTCCCAAATGTTTTTGTAGTCTTAAACTTAGTGGATTTGGAATTGCCCGCCCCTGCTGTAAATCTGATTTTGGTCACTCCTCCCAGTCCATTCTCATTTGATCATTCAACTAGTGCAGTGAGATCATTTGGGTAGGACTACCCCCTTGCTTCTTTGATTTTGAACACTCCTCACTGTCCCATCAAATCAACTCAGTGTACTGAGTAGAGAGAGAGCATTTGGGAAGGCTAATCCCCTTAGTTCCCTAATCTCGAACTATCTTCTGTTTCCTCCCGCTCCACTTAAAAACAATGTGTACACTTTATTCAGTTGCTTTTACTGTAATTGTGTTCTTCATACTTTATTACTTTATTTTTGCCGTGTGCTCTTAAGTATTCAAAGGTTTTATTCTGCTTCATATTACTTCTTGTTATTAGCCTGATAAATTTATCTGTTATTTTAAGCATCTTAGCTTTGTTTTTAGCACTTGTGCTTCAGGCTCATTACTTTACATTTAAGAAGGTTATTGTGGTCTACACACTTGTGGACAAACCCTTATCAAAAACCCTCTCTAAGTCCTCCCAAGCATTCGGAACACTATGTCTGGACAATTCCCATCAGTTTCTCCTGCTAGCCTGGTCGTCATAGGCATACTGAGACAGTATAGCAACTGCCTCATTTTTACTGACAACCCTCTTCTCTTGGCACATAGTTCTTCCACCTATGAAAAATGCATATACATTAGTAACCTGGAGTCCATGTTCTCTCCCACCACAGTTAGTACTCCTGACAAAGAGTAGATTGCCAGCACAAACAACACACCACTCACATCACATAGCCAAGCACAATAAACACAAACCTATGCAAAGGTACACAATAAAAACTTACCTAAACAGCAGAGACCTCCAAAACACACTCACAAACATTCCACACACAACACCAAACATATCACACACAGCAGAAAACACACCGGTGTCTCACAAACACACCACATCAGGCAAAACAATAAACCATCACAGCCCACAAGACATAACAATAAACCAAACATACTAGTCTTTGTTGACTCAATTGTGAGACACACTGATGTCTCCCTCATCAGGCTTGACAAGGAGAAGGTCACAGTCAGTTGTCTGTCTGCTGCAAGAATCCGCCACATCACAAATGCACTTAAGTCTCTCCACAACAAGTATAAGTATGACTCTGTAATTGTCCATGTTGATGTGAATGACTTGAGCTGTACCTCCTTGGACTATATGAAGAGAGACATGATTGAACTCTCAGAGTATGTGTTAGAGGCAGCTATGACTCTAGCCCTAAGCAGCATCCTACCTTCACCAAGAATGATACCACAATACCAACAAAAATAATTGTCTTCAACAATTGGCTTAGTTTCTGTTGTCATTCCAAATCTAAGCAGTATCTGCCTGCCTGGGAAGATATGGTTGACAGGCCTCGATACTTTGCCAAAGATGCCCTTTAGCTGTCACCAGTAGGTTTCCGGATCTTTGTCAAGGCTCTCACCTCCCCCATTGTGCCTTTTTTAGGTAATGTCCCAAAGACAAACCTTCCAACATAAAAGATCATTCAAAAAGCAAATTGAAGGTCATGCTGCTTAATGTTAGGAGCCTTAACCTGAAAATGGAATCACTGGAGGCTCTCCTTGCACTGGAAGATGCCGATGTCTGTGCGGTCACGGAAACGTGGTTCAGGGCTGCAGAGAGCACTCCTGCCTTACCAGGCTATACCTCATTCCAAACATTCCAACCCCAAAATGAGGTCAGGAAGACTAATTGTGGTAGAGTCTCTATCTTCATTAAGGACAGGCACAGTTCCAGACTGGTTTGGCAGCATGATGCACTGGAAGTACTCCAGGTGCAGCTGACAATTGGCAAGACACCCATCCAAGTTATAGCTAGCTATAGACCCCCCTCCATGACTCAGGGCATCCACTCCTCTTACCTGGATCTACTTGACTCCGTCAAGGTACACTCTAACACCCTGATCATTGGTGACTTTAACAACCCCACCATAGTCTGGGTGAACTATTCTTGCACTAATGCACTCACTCAATGATTCCTTGAATTCATCTGTTCTAATGCACTAGACCAGCTCATTTCATCCCCCACAAGGGGAAATAACATTCTGGACTTGGTTCTTACCAACATGGGTGACTGCGACACCACTCCCATAGTATGTTCTTCCCTGGTGAGATCAGATCATCGGACTGTCTTATTTGAAGTTTCTACCCCCCCACCACCCAGCCATAATCAAGCTAAAACTTCTCAAAAGCTTACTGCAACCTCCTAAGGGAAGGTATCTGTAGCTTCACACCAGAGGATGCAGACAACTATGCTGAACAGTATGCCAATGCAGTATACAAGCACCTGTACAACTGTATGGACTCAGCCATACCCAACAGAACTAAACTTGCTCCTCAAGGAAACACAAACCTGTTTGGTGGACATCCTCTATCAATAGGCTTTACAACAAAAGGAAGAAACTGTTGTCCAAGGGTAAAAAGGAAGACATTTCAAATTGGAAAAACTTCCTCCTTAGCCTCAACAAGGAATTTAGATCACTAGTGAAAACCTCCAAGGCCAATTATGAATCAAAACTAGCCTCCAAAACAAAGGGAAACCATAAAGTCTTTTCCACTTAACCTCTGTGGCAAAGCCCAGCTTTGTTCCAAATTAGTACTTAATAGTATCACTTACACTGATCCTGTTGACTTAGCCACAAACTTCACTCCCATGTCCTCCCAAAAAGCCCTTTCGACATTCCTGATACTTGTCCCACACCTAACATCTCCATAGATCAAGTGTTGCAGGCCATATACAAGGCAAAGAACACAGCTTCCATGGGACCTGATAGCATCCCAGGATGTATTCTGCACCATCTCCAGCAAGAACTGGCTTTTCCATTGAGCACCCTATTCGACCACAGCCTAAGTACAGGCTTCCTTCCAGCAGAGTGAAGAACTACCATTGCCATCCCCTTGCACAAAGGGGATGCCACTACTGACCCTGGAAACTATCACCCCATTAGCTTGACAAGTCTGGTCTGTAAAGCCATGGAGTGTATTATTATGGATCTTATAAACAAGGACATAGGCAATCTGCAATTGCTTGACCCCACCCAATTCGGATTCGCAAGAGTAGATCTTGCCTATTGAACCTGGTTGACTTCTTTGAGACTGTCACCAAGGCCCTGGATGAGGGAAAGTCAGTGCATACAGCTTATCTTGACTTGGCCAAGGCCTTTGACACAATCCCTCACTCAGGCATCATTGAAAAGCTAACACAACTTGGTGTAAACCCTCAAAGTCAAAATAGGTACCTCCACCTCTGATTGCAGACCTGTCACTAGTGGAGTTTCACAGGGATCTGTCCTGTGACCCCTACTGTTTGGCATTTATTTCTCAGAGATCCAGGCAAAGACAAAAGTCCTGTGGCTGACCAAGTTTGTGGATGACTGTAAGTTAAGTTAGGTGCTGTCATTGATTCCCCAAATGATGTTAACATACTGCAAGAGGGTCTCATAGCAGCTAATGACTGGTGCCAAAGTCATGGTCTCAAGCTAAATGCAAAAAAATGCATCATCATACCATTCAGCAAAAACACAACCCCTACCAATTGCCACATCACTGGCAACCCCCTAAGCACACAACCTGTGGTGAGAGACCTGGGCACTCAGGTTGATAACAACCTCATATTTGACCATCATGTAGCGGCCATGGTCAGAAAAGCCTTTTACTTGTTTTATCTCATAAGTAAAGGGATTGCATCTAGAAAAAAGGAGGTTATTACCTCTCTATACTCCCTCATTAGACCAATAATTGAGTATAATGGCCCATTTGGGAAGTATCTCTTCCAAACATCTTCATCAACTGGAAAGGCCACTGAAATACCTCACAAAGAGAATCCATGGCCTGCAACACCTGTCCTATGCAGACAGGCTCAAATCACTATCACTCTACTCGGTATCATACAGATTGCTCTGGGGTGATCTGTGCCTTGCCTACAAGGCAATCTCAGACCCTGCCCAACTACAGATGCTCCATATCTATAAGTCTAACTCCAAATGCCATACCCACTCAAAAGGCCTGAATCTAATAAGCGATATCAACAAAACCTGCTGGAGAGACAGGTTTGTCTCCCAGAGGTGCCCTGTCTCTGGAATAGACTTCCCATACACATCAAACAGAGTACCTTGCTGACCCTCTTCAAGTGCAACCTTGATGAGTGGATGGGAGACCACAAATTTGTCCAAGGGGTTCCACCTGTGTCCCTCATTGTCAGGGGTGACAGGTTCTGACTTAGGGATTTTTTGGGGGGGTTTGAACTCTTTGCTAGACTTGTAAGGACCCCATGGCCATTAGCCTAGTAACTTGCTATGATCCTATGAAATAATGATTCAATGTCAATAGTTACAAGCATGTAATTCATGTTTGTATTTAACTGAGTCTGAGAAAATAATGTGCTAAAAGTCATTGGTATCTTTTACATAACTCTTACTATATTGTAGCAAAACTCTGTGAGATATGTAGAAACTTTGAAACTAATGCCTTGAGTGGTTTACCTTCATGTGTGTGTATTGCACAATGGCGAACAGCAATTGTCCGAAAGGCCATTTGCAAAGTTTGCAAATGCCGAACGGAAAAAAGTTTGAATGTGCAATGAGTAAATGCACATTGACATTCGCTCATTGCAGATTCGGCATTTTGGGGCAGATTTCACTGTAGTGTGGATCGGAAAATTGTCCCTTTCCCCACTGTAGTGCGATCTGTGAGTTAGAATATTAAAGTAGGGGGTGTGGGGGGGGTGCAGCCCCCCACATGGGGGGTGCAGGGGGGCCCGCCCCTCTGCTTTACACTTCATTACTTTTGTTTTTCGACATTTATGTTCAAAAATCAGCGAAGCTGGTTTTCAATTTGCTGATTTTTGAACACGTAAAACTGTCACTGTTTTGATTTTCGTGGTTAAGATTCATTCATATGAGCAATTGCACCACTGTGATTCAGCCTTCTAAAGGGAAACCGTTTTGAGTAAATGCATTCTTTCTATGGGAAGTAAACACTGATTCATGTTAGAGTTTTTCAGATAATCTATAGTGATATACTGGGGGGGGGCAACCAATAATACAGAAATTGCTGAATATAAGTGGATCAACTTTTTTTGGGCTGATACCCCACCTGGATTTAATATTATGAACTGTATAAAACCTATTCTGAAGTTGAAAAGTGAAATTATATGATTAGTTTTATATATGCGTTTTGTTTTTTATGTGTTTTGTTTTACGTTCTATTTTACTGGGCTATGTGATCGTTTTTTAAATTGTTAAATGAGTTTAAAATCGTCATGTGACATATTAATGAATTTTGATATGCTGACTGTTTGTATAAATTAACTTGTGTTAGAAGCAACATATTGTATTTAGCAATATGATTCAGTAAGTGGTGTGCCCTTAACAACCAAGTTAGTGCAGTGGAAGGAGCTACTATCCTCCCATCAGGGTGTAGTTATAATAGATTGTTTTTTTCTTTTATAACCAGCATTGATCCAGCTCTTTTTCTCAGTCTCTGAAACTCTGCTCCGCAAAGTAATCAAATAATTCAAATTACAAGGAATGTCAGCTTTTGCAGATGATTATTGTTTAACAAAAAACAAAATTTCTAGTGACCTTCAAGCCAACAGCTTGTTTGGCTGCATAATTTGCTAGTCGATTACATTTTATAGTGTCTCCTTTTATGTTTGCTTGCATTTAACTATTGCCAAAGCCTTCTTGTAACAACAAAACATCTAATAAGCCCATTGCAAACTTTCCATTTTTATCTCAGTACTTGCTAATGTTAAAAATCCACTCTACTTCCACAATTCCTCAGTCATGGGTTACCCCAACTCATAACAACTGTCTGTGTAAATATTAACAGCTTTATTCTTAGCTATTTTACAATGTTTTGTTAATGCAATCAATTCAGCAACTTTTGCAGATGTAACCCCTTGTAATCTTCCCTCATACAATATGTTGTTTTCTGTACATATAGCTATTCCTGCTCTGAGGTTTCCATTTCTGTCTCTTCCACATGATCCATCCACAAACAGTTCCATTTCTCCATTGTCCATTGGAGTATCTTTTAAGTCAAGTCTAGGAGAAAGCACATGGTTATTCACAATAGTACAAACATGTGGTTCACCATCTCCTGTCATGGGCATGGGGGACGCTGGGTTCAATACCTGACATTGTTTAATGGTGATTGAAGGGTCTGAAATTAACAGCAGCTCAGTTCATAGGTGGTTACTAGGCTATTGACTGGAAGGTGTCTATAAGCCTAGCTGT
The DNA here is from genome assembly GCF_019279795.1 of Protopterus annectens. Classification (NCBI taxonomy): domain Eukaryota; kingdom Metazoa; phylum Chordata; order Ceratodontiformes; family Protopteridae; genus Protopterus; species Protopterus annectens. The sequence continues at coordinate 1,655,320,554 of NC_056728.1, read as the reverse complement.
GTATACCCAATATAATACTGGAGAAACCCATTATAAAGGATTTTGCCAAAACTCAAGATCTTAGTTAGTAATGACTTCCCATATTTAGGATAGTCATAGGTGAAATCCCCAGCAGGAAATTATGGTTTCCCTTCCAGTCATGAATGCAAAATTCCAACAGAAAAATCCTCACTGGCATATTATTGTGTGTTACGACTTTCCCATCCAGTCATCCAGGCTACTCTTAAAAAGGGTTATAGAGGGGTCTATCTGATGTTAATTGGTAGCCTAGTCCAGAGGAGTGGCAAACTCAGAGATACATATCTGTCTCTCCAGCAGGTTCTATTTATGTTGCAAGCCAGGTTAAGGTCATGCCTGGGCTGTTAACCTAGCGGTTGAGAGATGCTGTGTTTTAGATTTCATTAACAGTACAGATACCACATGAGGAGCTACAACTATATGTTTATGTCCTAGGACCAATGCTGCAGATTGTTCTTCCATAAGGGCAGCTGCTACTAGTGTCTGCAGGCAGCCCAGTGACCCTCTAGCCACTGGGTCTAAGAATGAACTATTATATACAATAGATCTAAATACATCATCATGTTTTTGAACTAGCACCCCTGCTGCATAACCCCCTTTTTCATGACTGAAGAAAGTGAAATGGTTCTTATAATATGGGAGTCCTAAAGCTAGGGTTGTAGCAAAGGCTTGTTTTAAAAAAAGTAAAAGCATTTTTTTCCTTTTCTTTCCAGGCCAGTGGTTCTGGAGTTTCTCGTTTACGGATGTCAGTCAAAGGTCTAGCAATTTCTGTGTAATTTGGTATCCACTGCCTACAGTATTTAGCCAAACCTAGAAAAGCTTATAGCTGCTTCTGAATGACTGGATAAGGTGTTTATATAATAACTTCAACACATGAAGGTAGCAGATGCTTCTCTCCCTGTGAGTGTCCTAAGTGCTTTACTTTAAGTGACTAAAAAGTTTTTATTTTGATACTTTATGTCCTTTTTTTGCTAACCCAGTGAGTAAATATATGGTGTCCTGCTAGCTATTTGTGAGTGTGTCAAAAGCTATAAGTAAGTCATCTACATACTCTTCCAATACAGATTTGCATGGAAACCAGATTTCTTCAAGGTCTTGCTTTAAAATTTATGAAAAGTTTGAGGGACTGTCAACAAAGTGCGCATCCAAATAACCTTCCCCTGCACAGAAACTGTTGCACGGCTGAAATGAACATGAACAAAAAGAAAAAAGCCAGCAACTGTGGGCTGTGAAAACTAATTTAATTAGTTAGACATTTCATAAAACTTCAAATGAAAACAACAGACCGGTTTCGGCTTGGATTTTACCTAGCCTTCATCAGTGTGAATTCATATTAAACAATTGAAGTCATTTATATGGTAGAATTAATTAAACACAAAAAATGATTGGTGAGCTCATAAATATGTATATACACATTCATAAATATTCATTAAGTCCAGGCTGAAAAAGTGACCCAGTTTTACTATCCATTTTTTCTCTTTTGTATTAAGTTTGCTGTGCCATCCTGATTTATGTGTTCTGTCACCTATTATTTTGTCAATGACAGTAAAATGAAATTTGGCTGTGCTATGTTTTAGAGTGTGTTTATATAATGCATTACTAGCTCTTTTACATTTGATGTCACTTAAATGTTCAAAGATGCGTAACCTGAAAGGTCTAGAGGTTTGGCCAATGTAAAAAGCATGACAATTGCAAGAAGCCATATAAATAATCCAATCAGTATTACAATTAGCAAAAAGCTTAATATTATATACATTGCTGCTATTATTGCTGGAAAATTGTTTAGTTCTAAGTACATATTTGCAATTACTGCAATGTCCACATGGCATATAGCCTATGAGCTTATCACCCAATATTGTAGTTTGGGCCATCTGTAGTTGTTTAGATTCAGAATGATGCTTATAATGATTGAAAAAGGCCCCCAAATTCTTCCCTTTCCTGAAAGAAAATAAACATGACTGAGGTATATAATTAGACAAAGCAGAATCCGCTGAAAGAATATTCCAATGACGTTTTATGATGTCAATTAATTTGTTAGTATTCCTCCGATAAGTGGTAGTAAATCGCAAAGTATTATGTTTGTGTAAGAGTTTATTTTTGTGTGAGAGTTTATTTTCCATTTGATTTTTGTATCTTAGAAGTTCATCTCTGGGCAGGTGTGATGCAGAATTCTTAGCTGTGGTGACATAACCCATACTGTAACCTCTTGCCCTAAATCTGTCAGTCAAATCATTACTAAAAGTTTGAAAAGTGTTGTCTTCTGAACAAATGCGTCTCATTCTGATAAACTGCGATTTTGGAATGTTCCTGGCTATATGTTTTGGATGAAAGCTGGATGCGTGGAGTAAAGTATTATATTCTCGATATTGCCTGAATACTTGAGTACTGAGTGTATTATCTACATTTCAGGTTACCATGGCATCCAAATAGGTAATCTTATGTTGATCAAAATTAACTGTAAAACATAATCCCCATTTGTTGTCATTGAGGTATTGAACAAATTCCTGCAAGTATTCAGTATCCGATCTCCAAACCATCCAGCAATCATCCAAATATCTGCGCCAAATATCGATCTCCGGCAAATAAAGATTGCGTGTATCATCATATATAATGTGATCCTCAATATATGTCATATATAAATCTGCATAAATAGGGGCAAAAGACGCTCCCATAGCAGTACCCCTAATTTGTAGATAACAATCTTTATCATAAAAAGACACATTTTTGGTAAGAACATATTCAGTCAGACAAATCAAGAAGGTGTTAAAGCCAGGTTTATACATGTTAGATTTATAAAGCGAGTATTCAATGGCATCTAACCCTGCCCAGTGTGGTATGTTCGTGTATAGTGATCTTACATCCAAAGTGCATAACCACCAATCATCTTCAATCTGCATATCATTAATAATACCCAAAAATTGTGTAGTATCCTGTATTCTAGATCTTACCCATTTAAGTAGAGGTTTCAAATATTTAGTCAGGTATTCAGAAAGTGGCTCAGTCATAGACCCATTTCCGGCCACAATTGGTCAACCTGGTGGATGTAAAGGATCCTTATGGATTTCGGGTAGAAAATAGATGTATTGACTAATAGGATCAGTAATAGTCAAATGTTTCAAAGTATCAGATGTTATAATACCATTTTCCAATGCTGACTTCACAAATGTGTCAATTTGTTGTTTGAACATGGATGTAAGATCTATTGGCATCTTTGTATAATATCTGGCATCATCCAGTTGTTTATGAGCCTCTATATCATAATCAATCCAGTTCATAACAACAACTGTCCCTCCTTTATCAGCAGAAATAATTACCAATTATTTGTTATGAGTAAGTTCTGCTAAACTGGATAACTCTGATTTACACATATTATTCAACATTGGTGGAATCATGTTAGAAGTGAAATGCAGATCTTTGAGAATACTGTGTTGGAATAAACTTACACTTGGATGCATAGGTGGTGAAAAAGTAGATGGATGATATCTAAAATTATCAGTCATGTAATCATATCCATTGTGATCCTGAAAATGTAATTTAAGATTAATCAAGCTACAAAATGCTACTATATCTTGTGCAAAAATATCCTCAGACACAAAGAAAACGGGAGTAAAAGAAAGGCCTTTATTTAACAGAGCAATATGTTGTTCAGATAAAACTGTATCAGAGATGTTAAGTACATTGTTGTTACCATGTGTATTTACTTGTTGGTCAACATTTCCATAAGGTTCTGTAAGCATGTGACTTTTTCTGTGTCTCCTGCCTCCCCTCTTGTAAGGCCTAAAGGGGTACCATTGTTGTTACGTTTAGGAGTTGGGAAGTCTGTGACATGTTGTGTATCTATATCTGTACCAGAGGATGTATCAGCATCTGTAGAATCTGTGAAATGACCATGTCTTTTGAGAATGGATCTAGGACATTTATGTCTAGGGGTTTGGTTTGTGTTTCTATAAATGCCCTCAAATCTAACATGTCTAGTTTGTCTAAATGGTTGCCCTTTCTCATAATCAGTTTGATCCCTGGTGAATTTTTTGAGTTTTCTTTCCTTCAATTGAGTTTCAAAATTAAGTAGATCAGAACTAAGTTTGGACAAAAAGTTAGAAAAGAAAGGGTAATCTTTATAATAATTACATTCTTCAATTAGCTTGCTAACTTTTAGCATTTCCCTATCTATGGTCCTCATATAATAATTAGACAGTGTTTCCAGAAATCTCATAGAACATTCCTGTTGTATAGATATCCAATCTCTGGTCAGTTGTTCATCAGGCTCGGTTACCAGAGGTTGAATTTTCACCCTTAGACCCCTGGGAGTTAACCTTCACCATATAGGCTTTAAATAGTTTTAAATGCCATACATTGGATCTCAGTGCTTTCATGTTTTTATTTAAAGTCTGAAATAATTTTTCACAACATTGCTCAGGGTGATCAGTAGTATTCAAATTAGTATTATTAGATTGTTGTCCAATCCCAAAAACAGCCAAGTCCTCCCTATCTGAGGAAAGGCCAACAAGAATCCTGTTTAAATCCATATTGAGATAATTATTAAGTAGAAAACAAAAGTTACCTATGGTTAAAGTCTAATTAATTCTCACAACACCACGTCCTGTTGTACCACAATATGTATATATTCATATACATTCAATTATGAAATCTGGACAATAATGGCATTCAACCCACTAACCCATATGGACATTTGTTTCCAGTGATATATTGGTGGAAGCCACATCCAGAAAAGAAATCAATTCGGACAATAATGGTGGTTGTGACATCCAGAGAAATGTAACTAAATAAGTAAAAACCAAAATTATAATATAGTAATGAGAGATGAATATATCCAAAAATTGTCAATAATATTCAAACAATTATTAAAAAATTTTTTGTATCCTGCATTGTTGCGAAAAAATCAAATATACTGAGAACTTTGCAAAAAACTGTTTGAAAGCTCGTTGTTCCAATAGTATGGCAGTCAAAAATCATATATGAAAACCTTAAACTTAATAAGATATTCCCATTAAGTGAAGCTGAATCACAATGGTATACATATAATCCCACAGGGGTTGGTGAATCACACAACCAACCTCGATGAACAGCAAATAGAATATATTCTCCAAAGTCACAGTAATAATAATTATAAATACCTCCAAAATATATATGATGGTACAATATAGTACTTAACTGTTGATCAATGAATATAAACTCAGAGATTCATCAACATGTCAAAATAAACCATAGCCATCATAATATAAATGAGGCCTAATCAATAGTTTAACAGCACCATAAAGCAAAAATAGGGGAGAAAAACCAGCTTGAAAAAATTATAAATCTACCCTGTATATAAAAATCATATGCATTGGTGTTATACTGAATTGTTAATGCAATATCTGCAAAAGTAAACATTTGTAAAAAATGTCCAACAGGATATCCCATTGATTTAAACCAACAGTAAAAATCAAGAGGTAAAAGACCCCTCAAACCAGTCCCAGTTCAATAACCAGAATATGAAAGGAATCCAGCAATTAGCTGTCCGCTATGTCCAAAAATATGTTAATAAATCAAAAAAAGTTCAACAGAAAAACAATGAAATGTTGGAGTGATATGATCAAAGGCTAACCAAGTATTCAAATTCCGTTAAACAATCCGCCGATATCTTGATAATAATGCCACCGTAATATAAAACGTGGCCTAATGAGTAATTTGTCCTCACATGAACGACGAAAGTCCAGCATGTGTAAGAAAAAAGTTAAGCATGTAAAAAACATGTCCATGCCCTGTACATGCTAAATAGTTGACATCAATTGTAGAAATAAGCAAAAGCTTAAATCACCAAAAATAATTGGATGTTAGCAAAAAACTTGTTCAATGAACGGAACTAACGCTGAACAGTCAACCGATGACCTAAAAGTGACACCCAATATAATTATAGCCAAAAGCTGTTCCATAAAGTCTTACTTGGAGAACGCCATGCTCCTGGATGTGTCCGTGATGAAAAAGGATGCCATGACCCAGCCAAAAAAGTAAACGTAGTCCAAAAAAGATTGTACTCTCAAAATCAATCAATGCTTGAAAAAAACAAGAATGGAAGCAAACCAAACATAGAACTATCAGTTTATGTTGTATTATGTTGTATTATCGCTTCTGAGTTGTCGCCAATAGCCAAGTAATCGTAAATACGATCCACGCCAGCTCCACGAGGCACATCAGCTAAACCAAGGGGAAAAAAAATTGTCATGCTTTTTACATTGGCCAAACCTCTAGACCTTTCAGGTTATGCATCTCTGAACATTTAAGTGACATCAAATGTAAAAGAGCTAGTAATGCATTATATAAACACACTCTAAAACATAGCACAGCCAAATTTCATTTTACTGTCATTGACAAAATGATAGGTGACAGAACACATAAATCAGGATGGCACAGCAAACTTAATACAAAAGAGAGAAAAAATGGATAGTAAAACTGGGTCACTTTTTCAGCCTGGACTTAATGAATATTTATGAATGTTTATATACTTATTTATGAGCTCACCAATCATTTTTTGTGTTTAATTAATTCTACCATATAAATAACCAATTGTTTAATATGAATTCACACTGATGAAGGCTAGGTAAAATCCAAGCCGAAACCGGTCTGTTGTTTTCATTTGAAGTTTTATGAAATGTCTAACTAATTAAATTAGTTTTCACAGCCCACAGTTGCTGGCTTTTTTTCTTTTTGGACTGTCAACAAACCCTTGTGGCAGTAGTTGTCATATATACTTAATTCTCCCATATGTCACAGCAAATAAATACTGACTATCCAAATGAACAGGAAGAGGAAGGAAAGCTGAACATCAATCTACTACAGAAAAGTAAGTAGCCTAAGGTAGTATGCAACTTAATAAAGTTGCTGGATTAGTCACCACAGGATATGAAGGAGTATTACAGCAACTGCATGTCTTTGCTATAATTCCCTGTTGAAGTAGAGATTCAGTCACAGGTTTGATTCCTTGGTCTGCTTCACGTTTTAAAGGATAGTGTGCTATCCAATGAAGTGGCTTTGAAGGATCTACACATATTTTCACAGGTATAGGACATTTTAACAGACCTACCTCATTGGAATGTTTTGCCCATAAAATATCAGGCACTCACTGTAGCAGTTTGTCATCGGTGTTTGAACATGGCTTTACTGTCTTTTCTTCTGTGATATTGAGTATAGCAATCAATTTCTTCTTTTGATTCAGCTTTTACAGCTAAATAAACACCATCTGCAATACAAAAAATAGTACATCGTAATTTAAAAAGCAGATCTCTGTCCATTACATTTGCTGGAGCTGACATGCTTAATAAAAAGACATACTTATTTTCAATCATCCCTAAAGAAATCGGAATAAGTTTAGATACAGGAAAATCAGTAGGAGTGTTAGTAACACCCATTGCTGACACTTTTTCAGAAGATACTAGAATTTTATCTTGATCACTTATTTTCAATACAGATTGAGCCACACCAATGACAATCAAAAATTCAAGATTTTTTTTGTGCTACATTCAACTTAAATGGTCCTTCTTGATCTACTTGCATTCACGATCTCATGTTTACCTCATCCTTTCCCCCAAATGTTGTCAATACATTCTTCCTGACACTCAGGGGGTGGGAGTGGTAGAGAAACTTTGGAAGAATTTTGATTTTGCCACTGCTGTGTTTGCTGATGTTGTTGTTGCAGAGTAGGTTGCTCTTCTTTCCAATGTCCCATTTGTCCACAGTTGTGACTAGCCCCTCTCCCAGCTTGATTTTGCTGAAGATTCGTCTCTCTTCCTCCAACCTGTTTACCTTTGCCTGCCTTTGTCCCTGCTTCTACCCCTTCTTTCAAAACTCTGTATTTGCAATTGCATGAGTTTTGTCTTCTGAAACTCTTCTCTTTTTATTGACTTGGTCCATGTAATGTTGTGTGAATTTTATTACCTTTTCAACTTATTCGTCCTGCCATGCAACCTGACTTTGTTTTACTAATGTCTGCACATTAAGTAAAAGTCCATGCATAGGAGCAGAATCAAAGGCTGCTTTAACATTTGTCATTGAATTTTCAATACCAGAGGTTGCTGAAAAGACTTCCCAAAGTCTTCTAAAATAATCAGCCGGTGTTTCTCCCTTACTTTAATTACATGTAATAATTTTATCCCAGTTTATTTTAGCAGGACAAATGGTCAGAATTTCTTCTAAGAGCTTTTTTCTAACTTCAGATAATGCCTTTGTCCCTTCGGCAGAATAATTTGGGTCCTCTGCTGGAGCCAAGCCAGCTTTGCCTTTTAATTTTGAAATTAACAGTGGCTCATATTTGGTTACCGTTGCGGATGGTACTATGGCATTATCAGGTGAGATTATGGCTTTTAACAACTGTCTTAAATTTGCCAGAGCAGGTTCATACATTTGAATGACAATATTTAATTCATCCTTAATGTTTTGTGGATCTTGTCTAATTTTAGGATTAGTTTAAACCGCTGAATGCAAGTTAGTAAGTGTTGAAGGTATATGCACTAATGCTGTAGTACCATCTACATGTGGTACTTCTCTGAGGGGATGTAGAGAATTATCCATTTGTTGTTCTTGTCTTTCAGCTTGTCTTGTCCTTTGGTGAGTAAAATATACCATTTTACCTGAATATTCTATTTCACCTTGACATGCAGTGGTCCCATCACCATCTGAATGAGAGGACGAAGTTGTGGGGTGGACAATGCTAGAAGGTTCAGGTTGAGATGCAGCTGATGTGGAGTGCAGAGGTGCAGAAGGAGTTCCATGTATAGATGCACTTTTCCATGGGGTAATAAACTGACCTCTGTCTTGTTGGGAATGAGTGGGGAATCTGGTTACCTCTACCATATCAGAAGAAAGGAAGCTGATCATCTTTCCATGAGGACTCCCCCCTCTCCCCCTGCAGCATGCTTATTTGAAATAGCTGGATACAAAGAAGCAGTTGGAATTGTATAACATGCTTTAACTGAATTTTTAAGTTCTTTCACTTGTGGTAACAGTTTGTCACTTGTATCTTTTAATCCCTTTACAGTGGATTCTTTGTGTTGCTTAAAAGGTTCAATATACCAATTATTATAGCTATTCAATTGATCAGTTTTAATTTTACTACCTTTCTGTTCCAACATATTTTGTAGATGTAATATTCTGTTTTATTCAAAAGTGCCATTATTGGGAAAGCATAAATCTAAGTTTGGTTTAGTTAATTTGTTCCAATATGTTATATATTAACAAGAGTTTGGTCCATATGTATAGTACATATAATAGGCTAGAGAACCAACATATGGTTCAATAATCTTACTGCCTGACTTACCCATAATATTGCAATACATTAGTAGTTAACCCCTGCCTTCTCTCCTTCTTTTATTTTAACAAAACACATACATACTGATTTATACAAACTGTCAAATGAGCACAGCCAGTACTTGCAGGGCCCCTCCCTGCTATATATTTATGACTGAAACCCAATTCAGTGTAAGTACTGGGCCCCTACTGGTTAATGCATGTAGCTTATGTTGTAAGAAAAACCTCACAATTATGAGCATAAACCTAAATAATAGAATACATTCACCAGTACAATAAATAATGTGCGTGCAATCCAAAGCTGCACTGACATCACTGAATACCCACAGAAGTCCAAATGGAGAGATGATAAAATTGGAAAGCAGATGAGAATAGTGTTGTTGGAATTTAATTCATCCTCAAGTCTTGTTGAGTCCCTTCATGAGGTGGACCTTGTTTTTACAAAATCTCACCAAGACAATGCTGACATACAGATTTTATTTTATATAACTTATATCATGGACAGAAGTAGGTTAAAAATAAAAAATATAGCTGGGTGCACAAGACCCAGGATAAAAATGTCCCCAGTCCTGGTGGATGCACTAGTTCCAGGACTGGAAAAAATTACAGTGTAAAATCCTCAAGACGTGGAAACACTCCTACAATGGGCCAGGACAGGCCCATAGGGAGGATGACCCCCATGTTGTAGAAAGAAGCAGTAATCCACAAAAAGCACAAAAAAGATCCATAAAGATGATAGAGTGGACTATTGAGGATAAGAAAGAAATTATGTATTGTTAGTATTATGTAAAAAGCCCAGAATTTCCAGACACAAGATATACAAACAGATTAAGAGAGAAATTAGAGGAAAAAAAATACTTCCGCAAGAAAAACTGTCAGAAGATTCAAATACAAATTTGTGTTCATTAATACAACACATTCATGAAAAACATTATACAGGCCAAGAAACCTTGGGCCATTTGGAAAAAGAAGTTACTGAGGAAGTAAGAAAATATAAAGAAGAAAATCTAGGGATATTGAAAGGTATGAAAAAGAAATATGGATGTGGAAAGAAAGAGACATTCTATATGACACAAAGGAGAAAACCAAATTAATTAATACAAAAAAGCAGCTCCAAAGACATTCAAAGAGAAATACACACAAAGGCGCCCAGATATTGAAAATTTCCCAATTTATGAAATACAATCACAAATTGGGCATGTAGAGCAGAAGATTAGCAAAGTAAAAGTTAAAAGATAGAAGCTGAAGTTATGCAATACCTGCAAAGTGAAGGATTTGGTGTAGGAAGTCTAACACGGGTTATGTCATGGCATGATGGGACAATGAGTCCCCCAATTAAGGAGAAACAGGAGGGGAAAACGTCTGAAGAATTAATATAAAATAAGAAAAAAAAATGAGATTTCATATGAGGCAATATTTATGCAGAGGAGAAAGCAAAACTAATCGACATAAAAAGTAGCACCAAAGATACTTGAAGAGAAATACAGGCAAAAGCATCAAGGATGGACCATTTTGCAATACAAAAATTAAGAAAACAAAGTGAAAAGTAGAAAAGAGGATTAGAAATTAAGAAATCAAAGGGGAAAGTAGAAAAGAGGATTAGTAATGGAGACTTTAAAGAACTAGAAACTGAAGTTATGGGCTACTTGCAAAGTGAAGGATTTAGTGTAGAAAATTTAACTCTAATAACATCATAGCATAATAGAACAATGAATCCCCATTTAAGCATCTGATCAGTTGCCATATGAAGATACTTTGGAGCCTTTAGTAGGAAACAGTATAAAAGTTCAATTGGAGTTGCACAGCAAGGAAATGAACAGGAAACTGTGGCAACTTTGATGCACTCAATGTTGTGGAGGTGATAGGCTAATGAGTTCACATATGAAAGAACAATGGATGACACAGTGTGAAGCTGAGGAGAATATGGCACAGGAAGATTTTCTGGAACATAATGTAGAATGCCCACAGGAAATGGAAAATAATTAATGTGCCCTGACTTTAGAAGACAATGTTCTAAGGGAAGAATTGCTTTAATATTGAAATATAGACATATTAAGATTAATGAAATAAACAGATTACATAAAGTCAATAAGGCCAACAATGTTAGAAGTTTGATAAAACAAATGAACACAGTAATCAAGACTGCTCATAGAACTCCATGTGATATAACAAAAGTAAATAGGATATATTACTGTGCAGATAAATTAATAACAAAGACTTACCACAAAAACACAGGGCAGTAAGGAAAAGGAAGGGAAGAAATCAAATGCCATCATGGAAGTATCAAATAGAGGAAACTATAAAGCATTTAGGACAAGAAGTGTTGTTGTTAGAAGTGTACAGAAGAGGGAACTGATCAACAAAAATAGAAAGACAGATGTGATAAAAGCAATGTGCAGTGTCAGAATAGACCAGGAGCTATTTTATACTATCGCAAACAATAAACTAAAGATATCAGCACAGGCAGAAAAACATAGAAGATACACAGATAAATATAAAGGAAAAGGCGAAAATAAGTAACTCTTTATAAAGAGATAGGAAACAAGGCAAAGAGAATAGAAATGCTACCAAAAAAGAATAAATAGACACAATTTTATAAAACATCTATGAAGATCCCGTGGAGTATAACAAAGATGCTGAATGGATACAAGAAGTCAAAGAAAGAAGAACAAGTTCAAATATATAGGATATGAAATGCGATGAAGTAACAACCAGAGAAATTGAAAAAAATAAATAAATAAATAAGCTCCTAAATGGAAACCCCCCAGCCCAGATGCAGTACCTAACTTCTGGCTAAAATATTAACATCTGTACATGAAAATTTAGCCATGAGTAAGAACTATTAAAATTTGCACCCCGGGCAAATGCCAACCTGGTTAACAACAGGAGAAATGATAGTCCTCCATAAGAGTGAACCAGCAAGATATCCTAAAAACAACAGCCCATTAATTGCTTTCCAACAATGAACAAGTTATACTCTGGAACTGATGCAGACTTTGTAGTCATTTAGAAGAAAATTTAATCATGACAATAGAACAAAGGGTTACAAAAGAATGTCATATGGAACAGATGATCATTTGTTGTTAAATAAAGTCATAGTGGGAAATTATAAAAAGGGGAAGAATCTAAGAATGGCAGGGATAGACTGCAAAAAAGCATATGACAGCATCTCACATTCATGGATAAAAGTGTACTTATAAATGTATAAAATCCACCCTACACTGATCGATCATATTACAGTGACCATGAAACAGTGGAAAACTACTTTACAGCTAAGCTATGATAAAGGACAAATTATTATCCCAGGGATAAACATTCAATGGCGATTATTCCAGGATTACTCTTTGTCACTGCTGCTCATTTGTCTTGCCCTTACCCCTTAAGTTGTTTACTTAATAGGTCATGGCTACAATCTGGCTTTCAGAAAACAACAACGTGTAAAGACTTCTTATTTTCTTTTTTTTTTTTGGATGATTTAAAACTGTATAATTCATCAGATGAGGAACTAAAAGCACAATTGCAAGTGGTCAAAACTTTCTCAGATGATATTAAAATGCCATTTGGTCTTGATAAATGTGCAAAAGCAGCCTTTAAAACAGGAAAGCTGCAGCACCAAGAAAATATCAGTCTGGGACAGGAATGTTATGTAAAAGTGCTTGAGCAAGAAGGAGTGTATTAATATTTGGGAATTGATGAAAAATAGAAAATAAAACATCATCAAATGTGAATAAAACTTAGTAAGGAGTATTTTAGAAGATTAAAATTAATACTGAAAATAGCTTTGACATCTAGGAACAAAGTCCAAGCTATAAACCAATTTGTTCTTCCTGTTCTATCTTAAAAGTTATGGGGTGGTTGACTGGCCACAAAAGGTATTGGATCAGTTGGAGAGGAAAAAAAGAAAAATGCTTCATGCTTATCCAATAATTTATAAACATCAGTGTGTATACCAAGATTATATATTCCCCATTCTGAAGGAGATATGGGCTTCCTCAAAATTGATTACACGTACAGATCTGCATACATATTTGCTGATTTCATAACATCCAAGCATAGAGAAAGTTTAAAAAAAATGAGAACACATCTAAGATGACATCCTTGCTTAGTTTACCAGAAGCATATCAGTGTCAAGTTGGAATGGAAATCAAACCAGAAGTAGATAGAAATCAGGCAACAACTGAATGTGCAAGAAAAACAGAAGAATGAATATAAGGTGAAGCATCAGATGTGAAGGCAAGAAATGTGAAAAATGCATAAATGTAATTACAAGTACAGAAAACTCCTGGAACAGACTCATATCAATCAGGATTTAATGCAAGAATGGTTAAGGGAAGGTGAATTTAAACCAAAAGACAAAAGGTTAATATTGGCAGCCCAAGATAGTTGCACATGTTGGTTTACAAAGTCCAATGATCATGCTGGAGGAGCCAACAAATGCAGGTTTTGTAAAACAGAACTGGAGACAGTCACACATCTTGTTGCTGTGTGTGATACACTAATGGCAGAAGGCCTATATACTGAAAGGCATAAGAATGTGGAAAAGAGTTGCAATGGAGATTGTGCCAGCATTATACGATTAAAGTAGCTGAAAAGCATGGAATCATGACCCACAAAGCATTTTAGAAAATGATTAAGTTTACATCACATGGGATCTGTCATTACCAACAGTTCAAAAAATAGATGTGAGAAAACCAGATATATTTGTTCAGGAAAAGAAGACAAATGTAGCATTGATCATAGAAATTGCTACACCCAGTGATTATAGTGTCTTATATACAAATAAGGGTGATGTACAGAACAGTAGTAACTACAGAGGGATTAGACTGATCATTCACAGCATGAAGTTATAGGAAAGAGTAGTGGAAGCTAGGTTAAGAAGGGAGGTGATGACTAGTGATCAGCAGTACGGTTTCATGACAGGAAAGAGCACTACAGATGTGGTGTTTGCTCGGAGAGTGTTGATGGAGAAGTACAGAGAAGGTCAGAAGGAGTTGCATTGTGTCTTTGTGGCCTTAGAGAAAGCATATGACAGCATACCTAGAGAGGAGTTGTGGTATTGTATGAGGAAGTCGGAAGTGTCAGAGAAGTATGTAAGAGTGGCACAGGATATGTACAAGGGTAGTGTGACAGCGGTGAGGTCTGTGGTGGGAGTGAGGGATGCGTTTAAGGTAGAGGTAGGATTACATCAAGGATCAGCTCTGAGCTCCTTCTTATTTGCAATGGTGATGGACAGGTTGACAGACGAGATCAGACAGGAGTCCCCGTGGACTATGATGTTTGTAGATGATATTGTGATCTGTAATGAGAGTAGGGAACAGGTGGAGGAGACCCTGGAGAGGTGAAGATATGCTCTAGAAAGAAGAGGAATGAAGGTCAGCAGGACTAAGACAGAATATATGTGTGTGAATGAGAGGGAGGATAGAGGAATGGTGAGGATGCAGAGAGTAGAGGTGGCGAAGGTGGATGAGTTTAAATACTTCGGATCAACAGTTCAGAGTAATGGTGAGTGTGGAAGAGAAGTAAAGAAGAGAGTACAGGCCAGATGTAGTGGGTGGAGAAGAGTGTCAGGAGTGATTTGTGACAGACGAGTACCAGTAAGAGTGAAAGGAAAGGTCTACAATAGGGTAGTGAGACCAGCTATGTTATATGGGTTGGAGTCAGTGGCACTGACAAAAAGGCACGAGTCAGAGCTGGACATGGTAGAGTTAAAGATGCTAAGATTTGCACTGGGTGTGATGAGGGTGGACAAGATTAGGAATAAGTATATTAGAGGGTCAGCCCAGGTTGGAAGGTTTGGAGACAAAGCCAGAGAGGCAAGATTATGTTGGTTTGAACATGTGCTGAGGAGGTACAGATTATATTGGGAGAAAGATGCTAAGGATGAAGCTGCAAGGTAACAGGAAAAGAGGAAGATCTAAGATAAGGTTTATGGATGTGGTGAGAGAGGACATGCAGGTGGTTGGTGTGACAGAGCAAGATGCAGAGGACAGGAAGAAATGGAAACAGATGATTCACTGTGGCGACCCCTAATGGGAGCAGCTGAAAGATGAAGAAGATATACAGAGAGATACAAGGTAATAAAATACCAGGATTTGCAGGCAGAAACAAGGGCAATGTGGAAGAAGGATACCCAGACAGTTCCAATAGTAGTAGGAACAATGGGTCTCATAAAAAAGAATTTACAGTCACATTTAGATATGTTACTGATACAACTTCATATGAATTGCAGAGTCCATACTAGGCACATTGTGGATGCTGTGAAAAGCACTTTTGACTAATATCAAATATTGAAACAATACTAATTTCATGAACTTTAATCATACTTCGACTTAGGAATGGGGTCCATTCCTGTCATGGTATTACAAACCCAAAAGTCTTGAAGAAATTAAAATTTGAATTCAAAGACAAAATGTAAGTTAAAAGCACTTACTGGAATGGGCATGTGATATTTGTCAAAAAGAGCCCTGTCACAGTCTTTAGTGAAGTGAAGTATAACAAATAAACCTTGGCTAGAGGTGAGAGCATGGCACCAAATGGAAAAAGAATATTTGTTAGCAGGCAATATTAAATTCCAAACACAGACATTCAAAGATTCTGGATGCAAACACATTATTTATTATAAAGTATTTATTATAAAGTATTATGATACTGGAAAATGTCAGTATAGAGAAATTCCGCTGTAAGCTTAGATGCAACTCATTTTACATCTTAAAATTAGAAAAAAAGTACTTTGGAATAAAAAGCAGACCTGATCCTGAAAAAGTAAACAATGTTCTAAATTCTGAAGCAATTCTGGTAAATACACCTTAACTTTAAACCAAATGTCATGTTAAATACCTCCGGTAAAAGTCTCTCTCCATTTTTCTCCATCTCGGCGTTCTTTTTGCAGGCCAAGCAGATGATCCATGCAGTCGTTTAGTGCCCCTTGACCTTACAATTAACTTCTGGCTTATTTAACAGGAAGAGTAACACCATTGAGGGCAAGGTTCATAGACGTGTTATGCGTTATACGTCATTACAAGGACAGCTCAATCTATCAAATGGAATAAAGGAACAAGAAATGGAAGGGAACAAGAACAGGGGAAGAAGTGAAGCTGAAAGATTCTTTAAAGAAGACAGTTTACTAAGCGCTCAGCAGATTTCTATACATCTACACATTACATAAGTCCGGAAAGAAGTCAATAGCCATAATTAGCAAAGCTCGTCTATTTTTGTCTCCTGTATGTGACATCCAGGGTACTGTACAACACCTGTTTCTAAATGTCCGATTTAAACTTGGTGAACCAATCCTACCTAGGTGAAAGTCTGCTTTTACTTTTAAAACCTGTTACAAGTTATCTTACATACAAAGCTCTGGTGTGCTTCAGTCCAGATTACAAAAGTATTGTCGCTAATTCCCTGAATCTCAGCATAGAAAAAGGATACCTATATGGCACTAAACACCAACCAGCAATTGCTAACCATGTGCTCTAACACCCTGTTACCTAGGACAGCTGTCCCCCTTCGCCCCATTCTACCTACAACATTGTACATTTACATACATAGTTATATAGATAATATATATATATATATATATGTATATATATATATATTTTATTTTATTTATATATATATATATATATATATATATATATATATATGTGTATATATATATATATATATATATATATATATATATATATACATACAGATGCACACACACACACACACACACACACACACACACACACACACACACACACACACACACATACTCAAACACACACAAACATACACACACACACACACACTCAAGCACACACAAACATAAACACACACACACACACACACATACACACACACACACACACACACACACACACACACACACACACACACACACACACACACACACACTCAAGCACACACTAACATAAACACACACACGCACAAAAGCTCAAAGCTATATAAAGAAAAAGGGGTTTAAAATACAGTAGTATGAAAATACTCCCCTTAATCCTAAAAGGGCAGACATGTAAGAGAAGTAATAATGAGTTATCTTCTAAATACTCCCCTTAATCCTAAAAGGCAGACACATGTAACAGAAGTAATAATGAGTTATCATCTAAATACTCCCCTTAATCCTAAAAGGGCAGACACATGTAACAGAAGTAATAATGAGTTATCTTCTAAATATCCTAAATCCTTAATCCTTAATCCTTAATCCTAAAAGGGCAGACACATGTAACAGAAGTAATAATGAGTTATCTTCTAAATACTCCCCTTAACCCTAAAAGGGCAGACACATGTAACAGAAGTAATAATGAGTTATCTTCTAAATACTCCCCTTAATCCTAAAAGGGCAGACACATGTAACAGAAGTAATAATGAGTTATCTTCTAAATACTCCCCTTAATCTTAAAAGGGCAGACACATGTAACATAAGTAATAATGAGTTATCTTCTAAATACTCCCCTTAATCCTAAAAGGGCAGACACATGTAACAGAAGTAATAATGAGTTATCTTCTAAATACTCCCCTTAATCCTAAAAGGGCAGACACATGTAACAGAAGTAATAATGAGTTATCTTCTAAATACTCCCCTTAATCCTAAATGGGCAGACACATGTAACAGAAGTAATAATGAGTTATCTTCTAAATACTCCCCTTAATCCTAAAAGGGCAGACACATGTAACAGAAGTAATAATGAGTTATGTTCTAAATACTCCCCTTAATCCTAAACAGGCAGACACATGTAACAGAAGTAATAATGAGTTATCTTCTAAATACTCCACTTAATCCTAAACGGGCAGACACATGTAACAGAAGTAATAATGAGTTATCTTCTAAATACTCCCCTTAATCCTAAAAGGGCAGACACATGTAACAGAAGTAATAATGAGTTATCTTCTAAATACTCCCCTTAATCCTAAACGGGCAGACACATGTAACAGAAGTAATAATGAGTTATCTTCTAAATACTCCCCTTAATCCTAAAAGGGCAGGCACATGTAACAGAAGTAATAATGAGTTATCTTCTAAATACTCCCCTTAATCCTAAAAGGGCAGACACATGTAACAGAAGTAATAATGAGTTATCTTCTAAATACTCCCCTTAATCCTAAAAGGGCAGACACATGTAACAGAAGTAATAATGAGTTATCTTCTAAATACTCCCCTTAATCCTAAATGGGCAGACACATGTAACAGAAGTAATAATGAGTTATCTTCTAAATACTCCCCTTAATCCTAAAAGGGCAGACACATGTAACAGAAGTAATAATGAGTTATCTTCTAAATACTCCACTTAATCCTAAACGGGCAGACACATGTAACAGAAGTAATAATGAGTTATCTTCTAAATACTCCCCTTAATCCTAAACGGGCAGACACATGTAACAGAAGTAATAATGAGTTATCTTCTAAATACTCCCCTTAATCCTAAAAGGGCAGACACATGTAACAGAAGTAATAATGAGTTATCTTCTAAATACTCCCCTTAATCCTAAACGAGCAGACACATGTAACAGAAGTAATAATGAGTAATCTTCTAAATACTCCCCTTAATCCTAAATGGGCAGACACATGTAACAGAAGTAATAATGAGTTATCTTCTAAATACTCCCCTTAATCCTAAAAGGGCAGACACATGTAACAGAAGTAATAATGAGTTATCTTCTAAATACTCCCCTTAATCCTAAAAGGGCAGACACATGTAACAGAAGTAATAATGAGTTATCTTCTAAATACTCCCCTTAATCCTAAACGGGCAGACACATGTAACAGAAGTAATAATGAGTTATCTTCTAAATACTCCCCTTAATCCTAAAAGGGCAGACACATGTAACAGAAGTAATAATGAGTTATCTTCTTGCTACCTATGTGACTAAAGCACTTGTGCACTGTCTGTCTGAAGTGCAACGACATTTGTGAAACTGAACAGCTTATAAAGCAAAGTACTGTATATTGTATAAAGTATAGTGTATTCTATTACACAAAGTGTTATCAGGCTCTTTCAAAAGCATTGTTTCTGGGTTACTAATCATCCTTGGATCTTTCTTCAAGTAACCATAACTTAGACATGACATAACAACTTTTCATTATGTAATGGAATTAGCATTGCCTTCAGAAATTTAAATTTCTTAATTCTGTTTTATACCCTAATAATCTGTTCACAGTATATTGTTTACCTTTCACTGCATTTCGCTGAACCTTCCCAGTGTGTTCCATATGGTCTATTCACTCTTGGTCAGTAGTTGACTGAGCCTATTTAGTAGTTTTAAAATGAGCATGTTTCTTAATGAATCCCAAAGCTATAAATATGTTATATACCAGGTAGCAGTAAGATTGGGTTTGGTTTAGGACATAGTGTGTGGGTGTGTGTGTGTGTGTGGGGGGGGGATACATTCATATATACAGTTAAATAAACTGATGCTTTATTATTCTAAATTTGTTGTATCTGTCAAGGAAGTCTTTTAGTCCTCAAATTGTTTTTGAGCTATAGACAATTTGTCTCCAATATAAATGTTTTTTTTTATATCCACCTGTTATTTATGGTTCTGCGCTACTACACATAGTCCTAGCAGTGATCTTATCTCATTATCCTATCAAATGAAAAGTATAAGTGTATAGTAATTAATACAATAATAGCCTAAATGTTTGTTTAGGAATAATAATGGTACACTTGTCTACTGTGTACTTTAGGAGAAAATGTCAGCTGCCTTGTACTGTAAAAGTGATCTTTCAGTATTCTATGTGATAGCTTTAAAATCCACCTTAAAGAGTCATCCTCACCAGCACTATTAGGTTCATACTACCTGCCTTATCAAGCTTGTTACACGTAAATGTTTATACCCTTATATAATCATTTTAAAGTTAACATATAGCAGCAAGTTTTTTGTGCTTGTAGTCTGATGGATCTTGGAACGATAGACATTTTATGTATAATAGTTAGAATTGTAAATAGTATTCATTTACCTCTTTCAGATAGTAGTAGGATGTTGATATGCACGGATGGGAGGTCTGAAAGGGTGGGTTGTCACTTTTTCTCACTACTATTCACTACTATTCTATACTCACTACTATTCTATATCTGATCCTTCTAATGATTCCTATAAATATTGGTACTTTGGTATTATAATCCTCTATAACTCAAAAGTTTTTTCTTTATACGTCATTTTTAATTCTATTAATAATTATTGGATTCCCAAAATAACCCCCTAATGGTATTGCTTGAATGATGGAATGTTAAGGGTCTATAAAATAATAAGAAAATGAACCTAGTGTTGCACTTAACCTACAAATCCAAAGCTGAGATAACCCTTATTTAAGAAACTCATATGACAAAAGAACAATGGGAGAAGGATGCCAGAAAAAAATAGATAAAACAAATAATAGCTGCAGGGAACTGCAGGGCCTCTAAAGGTGTAGCCATAATTGTAAAAAAATACTTTAAAGGTACATTAATAGCAGGTGGGTATGATCCTAATGGAAGATGGTTCTATCTAATATGCTCTATTCCCTTCTGTAGTAAAGCTAATTTAGTTCTAAATGTATACTGTCCTTGCATGCACCAATCCTCATTCTTTTATGAAATGTATACACTTTTAGAAAAATTTCAAAATCATCTATTGATTATGGGTGGAGACTGGAACATGACTAACAGACCTGAATTGGATAGGACATGCAAGGATAACAAACAATCTACAGGTATTACCACCCTTTTAAATGAATTAATAGATGACTTTAATCTATATGATCCTTTTGAATCCTTCATGGATGACCCTTCAATTAGTAAGTATACATTTTTCTCAGCTTACCATAAATCGTGGTCTAGGTTAGACTTCTTCCTAATCTCAACACTTTTTTTTAATTATGAAATAAAGTACAACAATGACCCTAGAAATATATCTGACCATGCTAAAATCAACCTGAAAATAAGTGTGACTAGGTCTAACTCTTGTAGCCAATTCCTATCAAGTTGGACCTTTAATTCAAATCTTGTAAATAATAAGAATCTCTGTCAAGAAGTTCAGGAATTTCTAACCCACGCAGCCAATACCTTAGAAAATTCAGACATTCCTCATGACATCCAATGGGCTGCAGCTAAGGCTACACTCAGAGGAATTCTAATTCAAAAAGCATCCCTAATCAAAAAACAAGTTTAGTCACAATTATCAACATTAAAATCTGAACTAAAAAGACTAGAGTTAGAACTGCAGATTAAGTATTCCATAGACATAGAAAATCAGATGATCTCCCTGCAAAAAAAATACATGAAATCCATCTAAAACAGTACTTTCTTATGGAACTCAGGCTCCTTCACAGATATGCTGAATGGGCCCAAACCCCTTCTAGATTACTGGCCAGGATAATCAATACCAAATCTCCACCCACTAGGATAAAACAAATTAATCATAATAGCAAGTCTTTCTTATCTAATAAGGAGATCATTCATGTCTTTGAAGAGTTGTATCAAGAGGTTTATGGTCCTCAAGAAGTTGCTAGAGATGCGTCCACTGATGATTTCTTGGATGACTTACAATTCCCAAAATTAAATGACACCCAAAGAAATTCTCTTAAGATACCAATAACTACTGATGAAATCCTCTTAGTCATAAATCAACTGAAACCAGGTAAAGCCCCACATCCTGATGGATATGTAGCGGAATTTTATAAATCCTTTAAGCAACTGTTAGCCCCTCTTTTACTTAAAGTCTATAATTATAAAATAAAATTTGGCATTTCTGATTTATACATAAATAATTCTAAAACTATTTTTATACAAAAGCCTAATGCCAATAACTTCAGCCCAAATGATTATTGTCCAATTGCTCTAATTAATCTAGTTATAAAAATCCTATCATCAATACTTGCTTACAGAATTAATAAAGTTTTACCTCACATTATATCTCCCGATCAATCGGGGTTCATGAATAATAGGCATGTTTGGGATAACACGCTGACCATGGAAGCTATAACCAACATGACAGTAATGACAAATTCCCCAAATATGCACTCTCTGTAGATGCTCAAAAAGCCTTTGATAGGGTCAACCTACATTTTCTTCGCAAGATTATGAAGCGTTTTACCTTTCCTGATGAATATTTTAATATGGTCAGAACCCAATATAATAAGGCATCTACCACACTAAACATAAATAAAAAGAAATCAAACCTAATCCAAATAATTAATGGCACAAGGCACGGTTGTCCGCTCTCACCTTACTTGTTTAACCTTTATCTAGAAGTCCTTCTCCTGAAATTAAGTCAAAAAACATTTCAACATTCTGTCTACATCTCTAAAGTTCTAGTGAAACATACTGCCTTTGCAGATGATTTAAATATTTACTTTGAATTTTCCTTGTCTGACCTAGAAAACATTTTAAGTACCATTGACAAGTTTTCATCAATCTCAAATTACGCCATTAATCCAAACAAATCAATAAATCCCCTTGGACACAAAGAATTCTTTATACCAGAAACAAAGATCAAAGTAAATTATTCACTCAAATATTTGGGCATTACTTTTACTCACCCACAACAGGAAGTAATTAAAAATAACCTTCATAAAAAGTGGTCCAAAGTCATGGAAGATCTTACAAGATGGAAAAACCTAAATCTCTCCCTACTTTCTAAGACAGCAATTATAAAAATGAACATCCTCCCTAAAATTCTTTTCCATTTTTATGCTATCAACCAGAATATTCCAAACAGTTTCTTCTCAAAAATGGAAACTACACTAGGAAAATTTATCTGGTACCCCAAGAACACTAGGATCAGTTACTCCAGACTAACCCTCCCCAAAGAAAAAGGAGGCCTGAGCCTTCCCGATTTTCAAACATATTATGATATAATAAATGCCAGTTGTATTATATGCATAATTAACTTTGAACCTTCAAATAAAGTCTGACACTCCCTGTGGATAAAAATCTACCATTATCACCTCATTGTATCCAAGCTGAACCCAAAAGTCATCCCTTTCTTTAATACTAAAACTCAAAGATTTTAAGATTCACCCTACATTAATGAAAAATACTTTATGTTTTCAAAAGCTCATAACATCCCTACATTTAAAGAACTCTTTAATTATGACTCAACCAATTCACTTAAATCCCAATTTCAGGTTAAACAACAATATGTTAAATCTAGACAGATTTCATCTCATCAAGAACTGTATGGTTTGGGACTTTTTTAAAATCAAAGACCTGCCATTTGAATCTATTATAACATCTTTAGCAGTCAATAAAAATATTACATAATTGTTAAACAAATATTATACCTAGTAACTGTTTACAGATAAGGTCAAAGTAACACCATTAGATATACAACTTTATCAACAATGAACAGCTCTGCTTATGTCAAGGACTAAAATGTTATCAAACACTTATAGTTTAATAACAAAAATAAAACACCATGGCAGAATCCTTTATTCCAAGTACTGGGAGAGCTAAAACAAGGAAATAACTGTTGACCAAAAGCTTGAGGCAATTGACATAATGCTAAAACCTACCCCTTTCAAAAAATTAATTTATACTCAGATTATGATAAATAATAATGCTTATCATATGCCTCTATTTCTGAGTAAAATTAATCCCAATATCTCACCTTTCTGCCCCACTTGCTCTAATTCAATAGCCGACACTTTACACATATTCTGGTCCTGCAAAATCATCTACAAACTGTGGTGTTCTCTAAGAGCACAACTCAAGAAAATGGGCTACATGAAATCCACCCTTTCATGGGAAATGGCAATTCTGAATATATTTCCCAGCTCCTATAACTTTGAATCTAAACTTATTATTGTAACACCGTGCGCTATACTCAAAACCTATATAGCACTCAATTGGCTAGATAGAACAAAAACATCTTGGAAAAAGTTTAAAACCATTGCTACTAAATATGTTCTTGCGAGCAAATTAAGTACAATACGTCAAAAGAAAATAAAGTATTTCCAGAAATATTGTGGTAGCCTTGTAGAAGCTCTTAGTTAGGCCCTTATCTATCTATCATTTTCTCTTTTTTTATTTCTACCTCATTTAATAGAATCCTACTTACTACGTAATACTTTATACTAACCGCCTTAACTTTATCAGATGAGGATTGTAAATATCAAACTAATTTCCCAAGGGATATACAAACCATGTGCGAGCATACCTTCTGACTTTACTGTTATAATTAATACCTAGTAACTTTCTATAGGCCAACTTTTATAAGTGACAACCGAGTGTATATAGTGTATATAGTTAATCAAATAAGCCTAGACATATGGGTACATCCTTTTTTTGAGATAATTTTGCATATGCATCATTACCCTTACAAAAACATGCAATCAGTCCTCTTTTTTGTTTCTTTTACTAGCCCTTAACTCAGCAGTATAAGAATCATACTCCTTTATTGAATAATTTCATGCACTGCCTTATACGATCTTATGATCAACTGTAATTGTTTTTCTAGCTCTGCAATACATATGTCTTGAAGTTTTCAATTGCCTGTATTTGACTGCATGTAACTAAAGTTAGTTGAAAGCCAATTTTCTGTCTGTATCTGTATTGTTTATAGGAAAGTGTAATAAAAATTGGAAAAAAAATTAGAAAAAAAAAAGATTAGTCCACTCCACACAAAGTTCAAAGCTTTCTCAACTTGTGATTAAACATAAACAAATTCCCAAGGCAGAAAGGAGTAAACAGATAACAAGGTATGCATACAGGAGGATACTTCTCTTGCTTTACTCTTGACATGGTTTGTGTGTTTCTCTTATCTCCTACAAAATACATAACTTCCTTTCAAGGTTAAATGATTACAAGAAACATTTACCATCTGCTTGTTAAGATCTAATAAACTCTAACAAAATCAAACTGTTCTTCAAAGTTAAAAAAGTAAAAATATATGAAACTACTGCACTACTTTAAGCTGGCTATATATTAAATATAAACATTAATAGACATAAAAATAACATATACATTTCAGTAGTACATGGCAAAAAAGCAATTCCCACATCATATGATATGAATGGTACTCCTCTTCAGACCAATACATTCGTGCCATACTTGGATACGTATGTAGACAATTATTCCTCTTTTGATCATCATATTTCACCACAGTCAGGAAAGTTTTCTATCTGCCTCTTTAATTTCCTAAGAATATAGTGAAGATCCAAAGAAGGTATCCTGCCACTGATCTTACCCCTTATCAGACCCACCACTGAATTCAGTGCCCCTTTCGTATGTACAAATTGAAGCATATTGCTACATTAGAAAGGCCCCAAAGATGCCTTGCCAAGAAGTTAGTTACCTTAAATCCTTTGGCTATCCCAATAGATCTCTGTGCCTTTCCTTATACTCATTAGCCTACAGGTGGCTCCAAAGTGAGCTATATCACTTTTTATCTATGAAAAACCTGGTCATATTTGACTTTCTGTTTTTTGCAAAACCAGCAGCACTACAAACATCCATACTAGGGACCTAAGTCTACACAAACTCATAAACAAGACTTGCTGGAGAGAAAGGATTCCTAATTCAGTGTACCACAACAGCTCAGAAAAAGTATTGCTTTCACTACCCTTCAGGCTGATTAGATGGGCTGACACAAGTTTAAACTAGTATTGCCGTATATAACCTTTCTCAATTTGTGAGAGCCATATTAATAAGTGCTTGAAAAGGAAAGCACAAATTTTGAAATATGTCTTCTCAAAAATGTATATGGCTACACATCTTGTGGTCCACATGATAGATTGTCTAATATTGTTCTAGTTCTCCTATATTTGCATATTTCTTGTCTATTTTCCCTCTAGCTACATGAAGAGAAATGTCAATTTTAGTAACATAAATCTTCTTTTAAGTCAAACAGAGCCACTCTTGTTCAATCCTCCTGACTTCCTTCAGATTTTCCAAACTACAAAAGTATTGACCACTTACCTTTTGACATTCTCTTGCTGACAAAACCCACCTGTCACTTTTGCTGTACTCTGATATCATGGGTTGTAGTCTTCCAGTAGGATTTCTGACAAGATTTTTCATGTATGTTAATTAGAAATATTATATCAAGGGAGCCTGGGTCAATTAGATCCATTTTTTTTTTCATTTGGATGGACTGTCATGAGCACTGTGTTCATTGTTTCATAGAGTCATATATTCATAGATACCCCAAGGATATTGATTCTCATGACCATCTATAGCTTTCCAGGACATTCTCTCAGGTTGCATTTTTTTTCTCCAGGTAGGTCATTCCACTCAGTGCTCAAGGAAATGAGTGCATACCCTTCTATTCGCCTAGCTCATGTTTATAGGAGGAGTGAGTTGCAGTGCTTTTCATGCAGGAGATGTTTATTCCAGAAGTTTTGGAAGCACTACGTTATAAACCTGTTCCTCTACCATGTTTTATTTATCTGCTGGTGATGATTTTGATTCCTGGTTTTAAAATTGATAGCGATATTGGACCTAGGGAGATTCATAGGTTCATATGTTCATAGATAGGTTCATAGGTAGGTACTAGGCTATCTGCCCAAGGGCATTTATAAGCCTAGCCAGAGTGTGTCAGCTTTCGCCACCCCATTCAATAATTAACTGATCCTCTGTCAAGCAGAGCCAATGAAGTGATCCCAAGGGTGTATTTTCTGTTACCCATCCACTCGTCAAGGTTTCTCTTGAAGAGTGTTAGTGAGAGGGTCTGCCTGATGTAGTTTGGAATTTTGTTCCAAAGCATGGGGAGTCTCTCTGACAAGAATATATCCCTCCAGCATGTTCTATTTATTGTTGTGGCAAGGTTTAGCTCACTAGAGCGTGTGGCTCGCAGTGACTTGGATTCCTTTAGGTGGAGCATGTCCATCAATTCTGAGTTGGACATGGCTTTGTAAGTCAGGCAGAGATCATCTCGGAGTAAGCGATATGCCACTGTGTACAGCCAGAGTTTTTTCAGTCAGGCTGCATAGGACATATGTTTGAGGCCAGTAATCCTCTTGGTGAGGTACTTTTGTGGTCTTTCCAGCTGTTGGAAGTGTCTTGTGAGGTACATCCCAAATGGGGCATTGTACTCTATGATGGGTCTAATGAGTGATGAGTAGAGGGGTACTATAACCTCTTTATTTCTAGATCTGAACCCTTTAGTAATTAGATGGGCCACATAGAAGGATTTCCTAACTACTTTGACAATATGAACATCAAAGGAGAGATTACTATCTGCCTGGGTCCCCAGATCTCTTATTACCTCTTCTGTATTAAGGGGGCTGCCACTGATGTGGTAATTCATGAGTGTTTTGTTTTTTCCTAAACGGGATGACTATGCATGTTTTGGCATTTAGCTTGAGGCCA
The DNA here is from genome assembly GCF_019279795.1 of Protopterus annectens. Lineage (NCBI taxonomy): Eukaryota > Metazoa > Chordata > Ceratodontiformes > Protopteridae > Protopterus > Protopterus annectens. The sequence continues at coordinate 1,655,292,946 of NC_056728.1, read as the reverse complement.
TGACTTTGACACCAGGTGTCCGTATCAGTAAGGCCCTTTTGGAGGATTGTACATGTCAGCTGGAGAGTCAATTATGGCTCCCAGTTTGCAGTCATCGGCGAACTTGGTTATCCATAGTCCTCCTGTGTTTGCCTGTACTTCTGAGAAGTATATGCCGAACAGTAGGGGTCCCAGGACTGAGCCTTGTGGAACACCACTTGTGACTGGTTTAGAGTCGGACCTGGAGCCCACTATTCTTACCGTGTGAGTTGTGTCTGTAAGCCAGTTGGCAACCCATCTCGTGACATTGGGGTTTTTGTTCAGGCTTTTGAGTTTTTCTGTAATACCCGAGTGAGGAATGGTGTCAAAAGCCTTGGCGAGGTCAAGGTAGGCTGTGTGAACCACCTTTCCCTCGTCTATGGCCTTGGTGACTATCTTGAAGAAGTCAACCAGGTTTAGTAGGCATGATCTGCCCTTAACAAAGCCAAACTGGGTCAGGGCAAGTGTTTGGAGGTTCCCAATGTCTTTGTTAATGAGTTCCTTGATGATACGCTCCATAGCCTTGCAGACCAGGCTAGTCAGGCTTATGGAGCTATAGTTACCAGGGTCAGTTGTGGCCCCTCCTTTGTGGAGAGGAATAACCGTTGCTGTGCACCATTCTATGGGCACTTAGCCTGTGGAGAGCCTGAGGTTGAACAGCGTGTTTAGGTGGGGGGTTAGTTCATTCTGTAGCTTGTGCAAGACGCAGCCTGGGACATCATCTGGTCCCATTGACGCTGTGTTTTTGGCTTTTGAAAGGGCTGTTTTCACCTGTGCATCTGTGATTTTTGGGACACTACACTTTTCTGGTATTGTTGTGGACCCTTTTGAAGGTGAGAGGGGGGTGAAGTTTGCACTGAATCTATCTTCCAGGATGTTGGCAATATCAGTAGGTTCAGTATATTTTGTGCTATTTTGCACTAGTTCACTGCATATCTGCGAGTTGCCACTTAGATTCTTAACATAGCTAAAGAAGGCTTTGTGGTTATCTTTTGAATCCTTGGCTATTTTTCTTTTGAAGTTAGCCTTGGATGATTTCATGAGGGACCTTAGTTTCTTACTGATACTGATCATGAATGTCTTTTCTTCTTGGGATTTGCTTTTTTTCTGAACTAGTTTCCTCCTTCTATTGTATAGCCTGTTTATGACAGGGGTCGACCAAACTGGTTTCCTTCTCTTAGAGGAGTGAGTCTTGGCTTTGCTAGGGATGGCACAATCCCTGCATCCTTGTAGGTACTCATAGAGTGCATTTGTAGAGGTTTCGGCATTTTGGGCAGCGTTATCTTTTAGCGTGTGGGCTGTGAAACTTACCACCTCTGTCTTAAGTAAGGTGAAGTTTGCTTTAGAAAAGTTTTTTACTCTGGTTTCCTTAAGTGGGGGTGGTGGTGGGGTGTGGACATCCAGAGTGATTAGTTTACGGTCTGATCTAACCAGTGACGGATTGACCTCCAGTGTGGAACACCTGTCGCTCATGTTGGTGATGACCAGGTCCAATATATTTTCACCTCTGGTAGGGGAGTTTACCAGCTGATCCAGTGCTTTTGAGTTGATGAATTCCGGGAAGCACTGGGCCAGGGAGTTTGTACTCGAGTAGTTTTCCCAGTGAATGGTAGGGTAATTGAAGTCACCCAATATCAGCGTGTACGGTAGGACCCTCATCATGTTTTTCAGTGAATCCAGAAAGGTGGAGTGGTGGTCCTGGGTCATGGAGGGTGATCTGTAGCAGGCCACAATTTGCATTGCAGATTTACCCGATGTTAGTTGCACATGGATGATCTCAGAGGTATCATGCTGCACCACGGACCTGGAGGTGTAGGTATCCTTGATGAATATTGATACACCCCCTCCTTTTGTGTTTTGGTCCGTGTTCTGTGGCCGAAACATGTGGTATGAGTTGTAACCCGGTAGTGCTGGGGTGCTCTCTGAAGCCTTGAACCAGGTTTCAGTTACTGCACAGATGTCGACGTTCTCCATACTGAGGAGTGCTTCGAGCGTGTGCATTTTGAGATTTAAACTCCTGGCATTGATTAGCATAACCCTCAGTTTTTTGTTAATTGTGCTGTTTACGGAGGTGGGTTTGACTTTTGAGCCTTGCCTAAAAAAGGCACTATGGGGGCAGCAAGAGCCTTGGCCAGTATTCAAAAGCCTAAGGGTAACAGGTGCATGCCATCTCTTGCGAAGCGGCACGGCTTGTCGAGCATGTTGTCCCAGGCTAACAGACACTGGATCCTCTTTGAATGACACCAGAAACTTAGCCAATTGTTGAAATTGATCATTTTTTCTTTATACTGAGGTATCATTCTTGGTGAAGGCAGGATACTACTCAGGGTCAGGGTCATACCAGCCTGGGCTATGTGATCAGAGAGCTCTTCCATGTCTCTTTTCATGTAGTCCAGGGAGGTATGTCTCAGGTCATTCAAACCAACATGAACAATGACAGAGTCATATTTGTACTTGTTCCGGAGTGACCTGAATGCTTGTGTTATGTGGTGGATTCTGGCTCCCAACAGGCAGCTAACAATAACCTTCTGCTTGTCCAGCCTAGTGACTGGGACATCAGTGTGCCTGACTATAGAGTCACCTATTACTAGTGCATTAGGTATGTTATTTCGCCTTAAGGGCTGTGATTGTGTGGCACACTGATTTTGTGTTTTATGTGTTGTCTGGTTTGTGACCAGATGTGCAGGTTGTTTGAGTTTCTGCTTTGGAGGTCTCTGATGCTTTTGCAGGATTTTATTTAGAGCCTCCGAGTATGATTTTGTGTATTTGCGTGTATTTTTTGCCAGTGCTGTTTTAGTAGGTCTGTGTGCGGCAGGAGGTGTGGTGCAAGTGTTAACCTTCTCCTCTTGACTGTCTGTTCCAGTCTTGAGTGGAGACAGCTTAGCTTCCAGTTTGGCTGTATAATTGCATCTCTTGCATATGTTAGTGTTTTGTAGTAGGAGGAGAGGGTTGTCTCTGTACATGAGGCAGTTGTAACATTGCCTCAGGATACCCAGATTCACCAGCTGGACTGGAGAGTACACCAGAAATTGCCCTTTGGTCATGCCTGAATAGTATGGTGAGCTGCTTAGTCACTTGGTTGGTGAGGGGTGAATAAAGAGCCTTGTCCTGCTGGGCAATCAGTGTCAGGGTATATTAATACTTGCTATTAGGTCTGAGCAAGTGCTGGGCTATAGGATGCTTTTTGAGTGCTTAGGTTGAGAGTTAGACTAGTTTCAAGGGAAAAACTGAAGAGGACACTTAGTGGAGCCGGGAATAATTTAACCATAGATAACTGGTGCTGTCTGGTGTGCAAAACTGTGCAAATGCAGTTTTTATAGTAGGGAAATTAAAGAGATAGAAATTAGCCCAAAATGGCCAATAAACTACTAACTTCTGGGCTGGAACCACTCCTCCAGGGACAGATAGGTTGCTCAAAGATCCCCTCTCTCACAGGTGAACAGAGAAACTTCCTTCTATCCAAGTAAGGTATGGGCAACTCAGAAACTAGTATCACAGCCCTGACTTCAGCACTAGCTTGAAAACTGGACTATACTAGCTTTGAAAGGTGGGAAACAAGGAATTTTTGGTTTTTTTGAAAAATAAGGCAAAAACAGTAAAACATACACTTAGAACAGCTTTAAATGACTACAAATGATCAGAAAAGGCTATTGCAATTTAGTGTGTAGCCTACAACAGTTAAACAAATTATTTAAACAAAAACAACTTTTTAAAAGTGCAGGCAGTCAAATAAGTACAATATGTGAAAAAATAAGCTTTTAAATCACTATAAACGCTGGAAAATCTGCATTTAGATGGAAAACAGTTAAGTACAGCAAAAAAGTACAGAAAACTGATAATCACTCCAAAGTCTCTCTTCTAAGGTAGAAGGCTTGTATCAGTTTAAGGCTTTCCAGTGCTACCTAGTAGGTTGGTTACAGGAAACAAGCGCAGATGTGGTCTTTTAAACCAGAAAGTTGAATGAGACAGACAAACTGCCCAAATGGTCAATAAACTACAATTTCTAGGCCAAGAACCTCTCCTATTGTGGTAGACAGGCTACCTAGTGCTTACCACTCCCACTGATAAGCTAGAAGGCTTTCCTCCAACACAGAAATGCTTGCGGGGCTCAGAAGCTTACCAACAGTCCTGGATACAGCAACTCTGCATCTGGACTAAGCTAGTTACAGGAAAGGTGGGAAACTAGTGCAAGTGCGGCTTTTAAACCAGAACGTTGAAAGAGAGGGAAAAAAAAACTGCCCAAACAGCCAATAGCTACAATTTCTGGGCCAGGAACCACTCCTCTTGTGGTAGATAGGCTACCTAATGCTTACCATTCCCACTGATAAGCTATAAGGCTTCCCTCCAGCACAGAAAGGCTTGGGTGGCTCAGAAGCTTACAAAGAGTCCTGGAAACAGCAAATATGTACCTGGACTAGACTAGTTACAGGAAAGGCGGTGAACAAGTACAAACGCAGGCTTTTAAGCCAGCAAGTTGAAAGAGATGGAAAACTGCCCAAACGGCCAAATAAACTACAATTTCTGGGCCAAAACTTACTCTTCTCATGGAGGATAGGCTTCCTAGTGCTTACCACTCCCACTGATAAGCTAAAAGCCTTCCCTCCAACACAGAAAGGCTTGGGGGGGCTCAGAAGCTTACTAACAATCCTAGATACAGCAACTCTGTAACCGGACTGGGCTAGTTATAGGAAAGGCGGGAAACAGGCAAACATGCATCTTTCAAACCAGAAAGTTAAAAGAGATGGAAAAAAACTGCTCAAACAGCCAATAGCTACAATTTCTGGGCCAGGGACCACTCCTTTTGTGGTAGATAGGCTACCTGAAGCTTACCACTCCAACTGATAAGCAAGAAGGCTTCCCTCCAATATGGAAAGGCTTGGGGGATCAGAAGCTTACAAAGAGTCCTAGATACAGCAAATATGTATCTGGACTAGAATAGTAACAGCAAATGCAGGAAACAAGTGCAAACACAGGCTTTTAAATCAGAAGGTTGAAAGAGATGGAAAAGCTTCCCAAACGGCCAATAAACTATAATTTCTGGGCCAGTAACCACTCCTCCTGTGGTAGATAGGTTACTTAGTGCTTACCTCTCCCACTGATAAGCTAGAAGGCTTCTCTCCAACACAGAAGGGCTTGGGGGACTCAGAAGCTTACCAACAGTCCTGGATACAGCAAATCTGTACCTGAACTACCCTAGTTATAGGAAAGGCGGGGAGCAAACGGGCTTTTAACCAGAAAGTAGAAAGAGATGGAAAAACTGCCCAGACGGCCAATGAACTACAATTTCAGGGCCATAACCCACTCTTCCCATCGTAGATAGGCTACCTACAGCTTACCAACAGTCCTAGATACAGCAAGTCTGTATCTGGACTTGACTAGTTACAGGAAAGGCAGGAAACAAGCTTAGAAATGTTTTTTTGTGTTACAGAAAAGTAGCTAAAACAGCAGTAAATGCAATTGAAATTGCAGTGCAGGCCAGCACATCTGAGTGTGTAGCAACACTACAGCAAATACAGTTCAAATAAATGCAATTAAATTAACAAATGACTAAAAAACAAGTGCAGAAGGCAGTACATTAGAAGGCTACAAACAAGCAGTAATAAGTGCAGAGTAAGAGCGACTGAACAGATAGCACACAGAAGAGCAACTAAGACAGCTACAGTAAGAGTAGCTGAATAAAAAAAAAATATATATATATATATATATATATATGTGTGTGTGTATATATATATATATATATATATATATATATATATATATATATATATATATATTTTTTTTTTTTTTACACAAGACAGATACCAAAGGTCCAGGGTTGTGTCTCTAATGGAGTCATATGTGAGATTTCTCCTCAAAAGTACAACATACACTGAATAAAGGGATAAGGGTTCCAGCCTGTCTTAAAGAGTTTATCATGCTTTTTGAGATTCATCCAGAAAAAAGGGGAGGGTTGTAGTTGATATAAGTGGTCTGATTAATGCAGAATATGGGGGAGTGATTGCTTCATTTGACATTAATGATATTCCTTTGACAATTAATTGTGTTAAATGAATGGATTTATTGATAACTATTGTCACATGATGGATCAACCCATGTTCCTAGGTACCAACTGCATTTTTATTTAATAGTGATGTTTTTTTTTCTATGTCGTATGATGAGGTGAGTAGTTGTTGACCAAAATTAATTATATTATCTTAGCATTTAGTTTGATACCGTTTTATTACACCAAAAGGTTACCAGGGAGAGTTCATTCTAGAGGGTTTGAGCATCAAAGGGTGATAACTACAACACCTAGCTTGCAGCCTTCTCTCTGTTTGGAGATCTGAAAAGTAAATGAGAAAAAGAATAAGTCTCTGTACTGAGCACTGAGGGATATCTTGGTGTTTACTTCCCTCTTCTGGAAAACTATTAAAGATTCTCTTTAGAAAATTACAGGTCTGCTTATCCAATAACATATACAGTTCAATAGGACATTCATATTCTGCTGTTTTATCACTCTTCCTGTTCTGAATCATTCATCCTCCTTCCTTCCTGGTATTAATCTTTCCTATTATTGCTTCCTCTCCTTTTGTTACATTCCCTGCTTTCCAGGTGAATCTCTCCTCTCCTCCATTCATTCTTCCATTTTACTGCAAAAAAAATAAGTTTTTATAAAATGTAGTTATGGTGTTTTACATGTCTCCCTGACATTCCAATCTGCCCTCAACTAAGTGGGAGAACCCCTCCCCCTTTTCATAGCCTCAGAACTATCATTTTGTGTGCTTTGACTATTTTTTTCTTGCCTAAATTCCTTCTCCTTCACTATTTTCATCTCTATTAACCTTGTTTTTTTATTATGAACTCAAAAAAGTGCCTGAGACAGTGGAAACACCAACACATCCACAATGTAACGAAATAAGAAACCACAAAGGAATGGATAGCACGATAACACTGTATTAACGCACTTGTAACTAGTACACCAAAAACGCGTTTTCGTCCTTACACATAGGACTTCATCAGACCAGATCGTCTGATGAAGTCCTATGTGTAAGGACGAAAACGCGTTTTTGGTGTACTAGTTACAAGTGCGTTAATACAGTGTTATCGCGCTATCCATTCCTGTGTGGTTTCTTATTTCGTTACATTGTGGATGTGTTGGTGTTTCCACTGTCTCAGGCACTTTTTTGAGTTCATAGTAGTTTATTTAAGTGCTTCTTTGTTTTTTTATTGTTACTAGATTTCTCATGGTTTTCATTTCCTTTAATTCTATATCCTTTTTCGGCTTATATTATCCAGGTCCATCAGAACCTGCCTGAGCTCTACCCCCAATGCTTTTTATGGATTCTAGTTCCTCTGCTACAATTCCCATATTTCCTCACTATTCACCCTCAAATTGTATCCCCTCCTACCATGTGCAACCCATCGCCTCCTTCTCTACTTGGTTTTCCTTTGCGATTATTGTCCTTGTCTGTTGCTGTTATCTGTTTCCTTATATTAACTATGGTGTTTCACTGCATTTCTATTGTTTTCTCACCTTACTGCTCTCTTCTTCTAATAACTCTATCCTTAATGTGGAATTGACTGAGATGGATATGTGATATATCCTTTTTTTCTTCCCACTTCAGTTTGATTATTCAGTCAACTTCATGTGCATTACAGTCTATCGTATCTGCTCCCCCTGATCTTTACATCTTCTTGTAAATGTGCATAGCCTCTTGTCCTTGTTCCTGTCACATCAAATGTCCTGCTCTTTCTGTCTCACTTTTCAGTTTATCCTGCTTTATCTTTTGTGGCTGTTTCCATCTGCTATAACAGCCCAGCTCTTTTCTAGTACAAAATGAATTCCATGGCATTGCTTTCCCTTTATTTTGTCCTTTGTTTTGAAGAAATACTTCTGAAAGTTTTCCTTGTCCCTATTTATGTACTGCTTAATTTTAAACTTTTGTCCCTCAATGGACTCATCCCTTATTACCCATCTGCTGATCTTCTCATATTACCCATCTGATGATCGATACTTCATTCTTTCTTCCCTGTTGTAAGTGCTTTTCAAAATAAGATATTTAACCCCTTCCATTTCCCTCTAATATTATCTGCTATTTCCCTGAGAAATATTTTTCTGATCCTCTTAGATTTCCAGATCTTCAACTGGGTTTCCTATAGCATGCATGTGTCTGCGCCTTCCTTAATGTAGCTCTTGACATGTGTCTGCTCCTTCCTAAATTTAGCTCTTGACATGTGTCTGCTCCTTCCTTAATGTAGCTCTTGACATGTGTCTGCTCCATCCTTAATTTAGCTCTTGATATGTGTGTGCCCCTTCCTTAACGTAGCTCATGACACATGTGTGGTCCTTCCTTAATGTAGCTCTTGACTATCCTACTCTCATTGATAAGATTCAAAGTTCCTTGAGTCCTCTATTTTTATCTTTACTGCACATTATGTTAAGCCCAACTCAACCCACTCCCAGTCTTGCTTTGAGAGATGTCCATATTACCTGTTCCTGAATACATGTAATGGGTATAGCCAGGGTTTGGTTAGCTTCTTCACTCTATCCCCCCCCCCCCACTTTTACTGGAGGATAATGGCTATGCCCTGGAGCCACAGATGATGACACCCACCAGAAACGCACACACACATCCATGGAAGAATGCCATAATGAGGCACACAAACTAAGAACATCACAGAACATGTGTTTGGGCTTCTGAAATCAGAGTTCCAGTGTCTTGATGTATCTAGTGGAGCCCTGCAGTATACTCCATGTACATGTGCACAGATATTCACAGTATGTGCTATGCTACACAATCTGTTCCTGAGGAAACAGCTGCAACAGGATCAGCAAAGGGAAGGGATTCACAGGCTCCCATCAGTGTTTAAGTCACCACAGCCATAGTCACAGGAGGACTTGGAGGAGAAGTCCCCTGCTGATGTCCCTGTAGGCTGACGTAGACGTACTCTGTACACCCTGGCTTTGGCTAAGAGATGACACATAGCACATTCATTGACAACCTAAGGACTTAGGGACTAATACCTTACTCTTACTCACATACATATTTTAAAATTGATGCCAGCCAACTCACACATCCTGCACCTATCCATGTATTGGCTGTGTAGTCCTTGCATCAGACAGAGTCAGCCCTGAACTACAGTTGGGTCAACTGTTGCATTTTCATGGTAAGTCTATAACCTACACAGTAGTCTAGTGGACTACTATGATATGTCATTGTAGCTACAGACCTGGTATATTATGCAAGTAACTATAGTGGACCATTTGTACAGAAATTACATCCACATGGGACTACAGATAACCATTCCACTATCATGTCTCTTTTTGTAATCAGTAGGCCTCATGCATGGAATATTCATGCAATCCTACTACAACATATTACTGGTACATCATTCAAGGGAGGTGACAGAAAGTGAGGTTAACTGATAGTCAGACCAGTGTGTATCCTAGCAGAACGTGGGCTTTGTTCACCCACCCCTCAGAACAGCAGTTTCAACTTGAAACTGCCATGACAACTCATGTATGCCATATGGGCATTTCAAACAGTTAGTATGCCACACAGTCTCAGGACAGTAATACTGAATTTGATCTTACATTGTATGTGTTAGATAACTGAGGAACAGCAGTGTACATAGTTAAGCGGATTATTGTGTGATTAATGATCCCCTTTCCTTCAAGCAGGTTCAGTGGCTCAAAGGACTAAGGCAGTTAGCTTGTGGGATGGTGTTCAGGGTTCTTATCCAGATATTTTGGATGTGAAGCAGTCATAAGTACCATTTTACAGACTGTGACTCAGTGTGTGCTATACTAGTATTAACCTGTTTTAATTACACATTTGTAAGCTGCACCTCGTATTTAAGACCTGTTTAAAAAATCTTAGCCAATTTGCGCGAAGCGCAGCAGTACAGAAAGAGGTTCAGAGGTCACGCCATTGTAACAAACTTAATCCTGGTCTGCAGTACAGCAAGGTGTGAACTAGAATCAGTTTATGGAACAGTAAGTCTCTGATGTAGGCAATGCAGCTCCCATTTCTGCACTGCTTAACAATGCGTAAACAATACAAAATGCCACCACCCATGCCCATACACAAAACGCAAATCCACTGCTCCTCTCGCAATTTATTTTTAAAAAGTATATATATATATATATATATATATATATATATATATATATGTATATATTTATCTATTTATCTAACTGTCTATCTATATATATCTATATATATAGATGGATCTGGGACTATTGAATGAAAGTTCAATAGTCCGAATCCACAATCACCGAACACACTTTAACAAAAGCACTTTCACCGAAAAAGTTAGATAATGCACTTACAAAAATGTGCAATTGCATAGAATAATATTTGTTGTATTTGGAGAACTACTGGAACATTTGAATTTCATATTTCTGACAGTCTTTTCTCACGTCATGTGTAAATAATGCCACATTTGACAGCAAACCACAATTTAGTGTGAATCACACATAAATATGAGTCAAAGCTGTGTAACTGCTGCAAACATCTGAACAGTGGAGACTCATACCACATCTCCCTAATACAGCATGTGGAAACCTTGAAAATGTATAGCACAGTATATGAATATGTACATATATTGTGAAGTCATATGTTTGTATCTATGTCAACCACAACACCCACATTCACTACAGCCCCCTGTGTCTGCTGGATTTTACCACATATACATCAAGAACTGAACAAGTTGTGTAATGTACAATATTGTGCGCTCATTCATCATCAGGGCAAACTGATTTTGGCCACAGGCTTCCCCATCCAAATGCAAACAGACACATATGCCCAAAACAGGTACTGTTGTCACATAGTTAAGCTACAAAACAATTTTATGACTGTCAAGCTACTAGATGCAGATGACAGTAGGAAGCAATGTGACTCTGCAGGCCTCCCAGGCTGTTCAACACAGGGATTGTTTATGTTCTCTAGGATTACTTCACCTGCAGTCATTTATAAAACAGACTTGAGCTTTGGCCAAACAGTAGAGGTATCAGGACTGAACCCTGTGGAATACCACTGGTTACGGGTCTGCTGTTGGAGGTGGATTGCCATATTTTGACTATACAAGTTCTATCAGTGAGCCAGTTAGCAACCTATGTAATGATATAAGGGTTGATGCCTAGTTGAGTGAGTTTGTCAATGATGCCTAAATGGATGATAGTTTAAAACACCTCGGCTAAGTCCAGATAGGCTGTATGCACAGATTTTCCCCTCATCCAGGGCCTTTGTGACTATCTCAAAAAGGTCCACTAGGTTTAACAGGCATGATCTCCCTTTGACAAATCCAAACTGAGTAGGGTCAAGTGTTTCTGAGATTACCTATATCTTTATCTTTGTTGATAAGGTATTGAAACAAGTACCCAATGGTGTTGTTAATTCATGTTGGAGCCCATGTAGGATGCAGCTTGGGATGTTATCAGTTCCCATAGATGCTCTGCTTTTTGTTTAGAGAGGGCATTTATAACCTTCTCTTTAGAGATACATAGCATGTGCAATGGAAACTAGTGATGTTTTCACAGAACCTGTCAGCCAACAGGATAGCTATGTCCACTGGATCATTACATGTGGTATCATTAACTACCAGTTTGGCACAAAGCTAGGCCTTTCCTTTTAGGTTACAGATGTAACTATAGAATGCCTCGTGGTTGTCGTTTGTTGAGGAAGCTAATTTGAACTCATAGTTTGCTTTAGATGACTTCACAAGACATCTTATTTATCGTATTTGTTTGTTTAAGCTGAGGAGGGAGTGTTTCCAGTTTAGCAGGGCTCCCTCCATCTTACTCTTAGATAGCAATGTCTTCCTCTTATTGTAAAGCCTGTTAATGGCAGTCATCCACCAGGCAGGTTTGCTCTTCCTTAATGAGCTTGTTTTTGTCCTGTGAGATATGGCCAAGTCAATTCAATTATACAGGTGCTTGTATAAAGCATTGTTATACAGCTTGGCATAGTTGCCAGTTCTATCTGATGGAGGAGGTGCGGTGAAGCTATTTATTCCAAGGTGAGGACAACTTCCAGTGAGAGCAGTTTCATGTTGAGACTCCTAACATTTAGCAGCATAACCTTGAAGTTGTTTTTATGTGGGACTGTTACTTTGAGAATTTTGCCCTTGAGACACTGCTGAAAAAGGCACTATGGGGGTGGCAAGAACCTTAGCCACTAGCCAAAATCCCAGAGGTGACAGATGACAACCATGTCTGCCAAAGCATCAAGGTCTGTTGATCATGTCATCCCAGGTTGACAAATAGTGGATCCCCTTAGAATAACACCAGAAGCTAGGCATAGTGGATCCCCTTAGAATGACACCAGAAGCTAAGCCAATTATTGAAGTCAATAATTTTCTGTTTTTATTGAGGCATCATCCTAGGTGAAGTTAAAATGCTGCTTAAGGCTAGGGACATACCTGCCTCAGACACAGTGTGAGAGCTCAGTCATGCCTCTCTTCATATAGTCCAGAGAGGCTCATCTCAAGTTGTTCACACTAACATGCACTATGACAGAGTCATAACAGTAGTTGTTGTTGTTGTTGAGAGACTTGAGTGCATATGTGATATGGTGTATCCTGGCACCTGACAGATGGCTGACTGTGACCTTTTCCTTATACAGCCTGGTAAGAGGGACATCAGTGTGTCTCACAATGAAATCACCTATGACTAATATGTTTGAATTTGTGTTTTGCCTTATGGGTTTGACCTGTGAGACACCAGTGTGTAAGCAATTATGTGTAATATGTTCTGCAGAGGAAGTATTATGTGTAGCATGCTTTTGTTTGTGTTTGGGAGCTCTCTGGTGTTTAGGTATGTTTCAGTTAAGGACCTCCACATATGTAGGTATGTGTGATGTGGCTTTGGGTGGAGGAAGAGCTGAGGTGTGCACACTGGCAACCTGCTTGTTGTCATATGTACTGACTGGTGTGTGAAAGAAGATTGATTCAAGGTTCTTAATATAGTTGCATCTCTCACACATTACGTTTGTGAGAGCTAGGAGTAGAGGGTTGGGGAAGCTGTCCACATCTCTTCAACAGACATTACTAATGCCATCAGCAATAGATTATTGCTTGTGTATACATCACAACAAGCCATGGTTAGGCAGTGACCTGACAGATGCATAAATGTAAGATATTCTTACCTTTATGATGTCATTGTAAGGTAAAACAGTACCAGACAGTGTGGGTTAACATGGTGGATTGAGTATGCTGCTTTGCCAGGCATATGGCACTTGTTTGAACCATAATCCTGTTATTAGGCAGGGTCAAAATAGCATACTTGCAAATGTGATAATGTACAACTCCATCAAGATAAGGGTCCTGCTACTACACCCTTGGGGTTCACAGCCTCAAATACACTCCATCTAGGCATGGTTTACAGTGAAGATATGGATGTCTGTGCATGCGCAGAAAACTTGTTTAACTTTACAGTAAGTACTTTGGCCTTGCTATGCTACAATGCCTGTCAAACAACCAGACAGCAAATGGCTTTGGTATGAAATAATGCGGGACCACGATTTTGTGTTCCAGGACCCTAAATTTACAGTATGACATACGTAGGACATGCTAAAGGAACAGGAACATCTCCCAAAGTTGGCCACTCCTCTGCAGTAGGCCTCACATCCATGTCACTCAGATCACCTCCATTACGCTGTTGAAGGACAGCCTGCATGAATTGCTGTGAAACTGTTACCTAACATGGATCACTGCCACTGTTTACCTTACTAGACTAACCATGGATATCTATGTCACCTGACATTGACATTATATTGTGATGCAGCAGCTATGCTCCTAATCACCATCAGGTCAGTACCCTAGTAATATCCTATGAACCTTAATACCCAAGGCATAATGCAAGCAAACCTAATCAAACTGGTCTGGTTGCTATTCAAGGCATCTACCCAGAAAAGGCTATAACAAGGCTACCTTGCATCATCTGGGACAAGTGTGTGTATCAACAAACAGGCTGTTGCCTACTTCTTATCTTGTGAGTGGTGCTAACATTTTGCTTCTGGTGAGAGGAAAAGAAAAGGAGCATTGTATTCCAGCAGAGTGTGGCCCTGGTGAAACCTGCAGTAGTAGTAGCCAGGCACAAGCCATTCATATATCTCCCCTCTTTTCAGCATTCTTCACAAGGTAATTCTTTGTTATCAGTAAGTACTGTTTGATTTGTTTCTAACTTCAGAATAACTGCATAAATACCCCCATCCTTACCTTTTCAAGGTGTGTATATCAGTTTCCCCTCCAGTGTTCGGCATTGCTCTGTAAAGACTCAGACACCTTGATTGACATTTTTCCTGGGAAAGCATGATGGAATTTACTCCAATAATGAGTTGCATACAGGACAACTAGCCTGCAGTGACAAGCACCGTTCCCATAGTTGCAAAACAGATACTCGTGTCATTGATTGATATTCTCAGTACAACTGTTTAATCAATAAAAAAGGGTCTGTCACCATGGATATGAACTTTTCCACTGTGACCATTACCACATTGGTGGATATGGGCATCCTGAGGCAATGTAGAAATCACCTCATGTTTACCAACAACCAGTTCATTTTCAAACAAACTGATATGGTATGTGAGAGATGTATATACACAATGTCACTGGAGGCAAATCTCTCACATGACAGTACTCCTAATGTCAATAATGTAGTCAGCAGTACACATGCCGCACCCATCACACACAATTCAGAGCAGACATATGCTGAGGCACTGAAATTTAACCTTCATAAATCACAAAGACCTCATAGACAAACTGCAGATAACAAATATCCTCGGCAGCCCCAAATGTACTCTGTAAAAACAACACACATATCAACCCATGAAGCTACAGCTCATGGAGGCTCAAACTATAAGCCCATAAGGCAAGCCAACACACAATCCAAAATTCTAGTCATTGCAGACTCCATTGTGAGACAAACTGATGCCCCTCTCACTGAGCTGAGTAAGGAGAAAGGCACGATCAGTTAATTATCAGGGGCTAGGATCCACCACATTATGCATGCACTCATGTCATTGGACCAAAAGAAATACAAACTCTACATGTCAGAGATGCAACTATATTAACAGCCTAGAATACATGCTCTCTCACATCCCAGTCAGTACATATGACAATAAGCAGGTTGTTACCATTCACAGCTCATCTCCCACTTCACCCAAACCCACATCACACATGCCTACATATGCGGCGGTCCTCACCAGAAACATACATACACACCTGTAACCTCCCACACACAAATATAATACAGCCACTGCAGAACACAGCAAAAATAATAGTTCCCACACCAGTGTCTTACCTGTCAAGCTTAAGTGAAAACACTAAAAAAAATATTAGTCATAGGCAATTCCATTGTGAAATGCTGGGTGAGATAAGGGAGAAATGACTGCTGAGGGTACTCATAGCAGTGTGAAGAGAAAGGCATATTCCAGATGGCTGGAGAATAAGCATATTCATGCCAGTGTACAAGAACAAAGAGGACATCCACAACTGTGGGCAGTACAAATACATGAAACTCCTAAAACATTGCATGAAAGTTCTGGAGAACGTGTCTGCTAAATGGATACGCAGAGTAGTAGAATGTAAGATGAGAGATGAGAAGTTCTGTTTCTGATCAGAATGCACCACAATTGACCCAATGTTTGCAGTGAGACAGAAACTTGATAAGAAGCTAGAGATGAGGAGGGAGCCCAGTTGGGCATTCCTAGACTTGGAGAAAACATATGAAAAGATTGAAGTCCCAGAAACAATGGTAGAATTAGTCAAGCTATGTACAAGGACCCAATGACTCAAGCACAAACAGCGTTTGGCCTCACAGAGGGGTTCCCAGTGGAAGTGGGTGTACACCAAGGTTCAGGTCTGAGTCCACTGCTGTTCATACTGGTGATGTACTACATTAGCAAACAGGTTGGTGGGGACAGATCGACAAACTTGCCGTAAACAGTTGAAGTGGCATTATAGGCAGACTCGGAGCAAGAACTTCAGTAAAGGATAGGAGAATGAAATGCAAAACTGAAGGCACATGGGATGAAACTAAGCACAGCTAAGATAGTGGTAATGGCAGCAATCAGAAAAAGCTGAGAATAAAGATAGAAGACAGTGGAACAGGTAAACAGCTTTAACTATCTGGGAGGGGTGGTTGAGGAGAAGGGAAGTCTGAATGAAGAGGTCAATGCTAGAATTAGAGGGGCTGCAGCCAACTGGCATAGAGTGTCAGGTGTAGTCTATGACAGCAGATTGTCAAAGAAGCTGAAAAGTAAGGTATACAAGGCATAGATGTGACCAGTACTACTGTATAGTACAGAAATGTGGGCAGTAAAGGCAGAACAGTTAAAGAATCTACAGGTGATGGAAATGAAGTGCCTGAGAATGGTGGTAGGATGCACACTGTGGGACAGACGAAGAAATGAGGACACAAGAACAAAAGCCAAAGTAGCAACATTTGCAGAAAAGATCAAAGAGAACAGATTGCGGTGGTTTGGACACATATGCAGAAAAGCAGAAGACAATCTAGTGAGGAAGATTTGGGACAGACAGGAAGAAGGTAAAAGGAAGTGAGGACATCCAGCAAAGAGCTGGATGGATTGTGTAAAACAAGATCTGTGACAGTCAAGCATGAGTGTTGAAGAAGGCAGGAGTGTGGCACTGAATTAAGAGAGTTAGTGACAGCTAACATGATACCCTGACCGTATGTAGAAAAAATGGGAAAAATGGGGCTGATGATGATGATGATGATGATTCCATTGTGAGGCACACAGATGTCCCTCTCACCAGGCTGGATAAGCAGAAGGTCATGGTCAGCTGTCTTTCAAGTGCTAGGATCCACCACATCATACATACATACACTCACATATCTCAGAAACAGCTACTGCTGGGACTCTGTCATAGTTCATGTCAGTGTGAGTGACTTGAGACTTACATCTCTGGACTATATGAACTTAGGAGGTGCAGCACGCAGAAGGATAAAATGCACTCTCATCAAAGTAAACAAAAAAATCAGAGGACAAATGAAGTTTACCAAAGCCAGATTTGGGGTAAGTTCGGTCTCCCAGGCCGACAGCCACAAGGCATACATTAGCTATGTCCACAACCTCAAAGACAAGGCACAATTGTATGCACATCTTATTATAAATTGAACTACTTATAATGAACAAAGTATCTTCAGGCACAAACCGACAGAGAACCGAGGAGTATACTAGTTTATTGTTAAGCGCTTTTCGTCGCCCTCTATTGGGGCAACTTCTTCAGACAGAAAACAAATTAACCAAATTTTAATTTATAACCAACATCAATTCCAAAAGTAAAACAGTTAAAGTAATACACATCAATTACTAGGTCATAAAACTCTAAGCTAAATAAACTTACATAATTTAATTTAATTTAGTTTAAAATCTTACTAAGTATAATATGCTACTACAAAACCATAATGTAAAAATGTATATTTAAAAGTATATATGTATATATATAACAGTTAAAATATTATACAAGAATAAAACTAAATAAATGCACAAAGTATACATTTTTGACAGTGTCAACTACATCAAACATATTTACTTTCTATCTAAACTTTTCAACTTCAGTAAACAGAGGATATTACAGTGTTCATTTAGTCCTGGTTTGTAAAAAGAATTTGTTCTCAGTTGCCATGACAGTTCACAATCTTCTAATAAAAGATTGTACGGCCCCCCTCTAATGTCAGTTATAATCTGGTCGATGGCTGTAAATTTAAATCTGTGTCCTACATTTGTAATCATGTGTTTTGCAAAGGCATTTTCTATCTTAGCATTAGCTATCGCATAAGTATGCTCATAAACCATTTCTTTTAAACGGCGTTCTGTTTTGCCAATGTAGAACGCTGTACATAAAGTACACATAGCTACATAGACTATGAGTTTTGAATTACAATTGAATTTATATTTAATCTTGTATTTTTTGTTATTAATGATGACATTCTCTCCACTATGCATATGTTTGCACATGCTACAACTACCACAATTATTCATTCCAGTTCGATTACTAAAAGTTTTAGTTATACTTGATTCTAAAATATTTTTTATGTTTTTCCCTCTTCTAAAAACTATTGTAGGGTATTCTAAGAACTTTGAATTAATGTTTCTGTCTTGTTGTATTATTAACCAATTTTTATACAATATATTTCTCATAATACTACTTTCTATGTTAAATGTTGTAATATAACTATATTGGTATTTTTTATTTATATTATTATTATTCGCGAAGTTACCACTAGCCTGTATTCTCTCATCTATTATATGAGTATCTTTATCAAAAGCTGTTTCAAAATTATAAAATTCAACAACATGGTCATTAGTGTTATTTTTTACTTCTAAAATTGGTCCAATAGTACAGTTTTCTCTTTTACACTTGACCTCGTTTGAGATGTCTGTAATGAAATCAATAGGGTATCCTCTCTCTGTGAATAAAGTTTCTAAAAAATAACATTCAGCCAAAAAGTCACTGTGTAATGTTAACATACGGGCTGCTCTTATTAATTGCCCTTTAACTATAGCTTTCTTTTGTGTGTAGGGATGTAAACTTGTGAAGTGAAGGTAGGAATTACAAAATGTATCCTTTCTATGTATTCTAGCAATATATTGCTTATTTATTAAATCCTTAGATATATTAACGTCCAAGTAGTTTATAGATAAATCTTGGAAATCTGATGTAAATTTGAAGAAGTTTGTAGTGTTGTTTAGATGTTGTAGAAATTTATTTGCTGTTTCTTTTGAACCTTGATATAAGATAAATATACCATCAAGGAATCGAGTATAGTACTTAATATACATTATCCACTCTCTGTTATTGAAAACAAAATTGGTTTTCCAATAGACCATTACTGTGTTAGCGAAGCTGGCTCCGCATGGTGAGCCCATCTCAACTCCGCATTTTTGCAAGTACAAGTTGTTATTAAATGTAAAATAGTTGTTAGTTAAGATAATATCAAGCAGAGTTATAACTGTAAAAGTCTCACTAGTTGACGCACCTTTATTTACTAGAAAGAGGTTTACCCATTCGATTCCCTCTGAGTGAGGAATAGAGGTATACAAATCTATTACGTCTATAGTTAAAAAGTTGTTTTCTTCATCATATCTAATATCGTTAATATTTTCCAAAAATGTCCATGAGTCTTTGCAGACCTGTTTTTCTGTTTTTAAGTACTTCTTCAAGATATGATCTACTACTTTGGCAGAAGCATACGTGATGGACTTCCGTCCATCAATCAATGGTCTAAGTGGTGGATTTGTACATTTTTATGGATTTTAGGTGTTGCAAACAGTATAGGGATCTTAGGCCAATTCATGGTCATATAGTGGTAAGTATTGATGTCTATGTACCCATCCATAAATAAGTCACTGATGTAATTTTTGATCCTACTATACGCAACATTCACTTCATTGATCGAAACTTTAGCATAAGTGTCACTCTCCAATATGCATTCTACTCTGTCTATGTAGTCATAATTATCAAATATTACTAACCCTCCACCTTTGTCAGGTTTAATGGTTCTAATCTCCAGTGACTTAAATATAGAGAGGGAAAATAATTTGTCTCTAGTGATGTTGCTAGATCCAAAATCTTTATAAAAAAACCTGTTCTTATTATTAATTAAATAGCGTAAATCCAGCTCCATGACTGACTCAAAGGTGTTGAATGTAGGGTGCAATGGAGGGTTGTAATCACTTGCCACTCTGAATACACTTTCAGGTCCTGAAGAGTCCCCTAGTAAAAGGTTTAGGTTTAATTTCCTTACAAAAAGTTTCAGATCTTTGATACTTTGCACTGGATCCATATGTTTGCTAGGGACAAAAGTTTGCCCCTTAGCTAACAGTTCTACTATAACAGGGTCAATTTCTACACATGAGAAGTTGTAGATGTTAAAATCTCCTGCTTTGTTTTGAATAATAGCTGGACCATTATTGTTGCCATTTACCTCGTTGGTTGATTGTATGGGCGAAACTTGTTTTTTTGGTTCTGGTATCTCTGGTTGTTATTGTAAGGTCTCTTTGGTATAACACCCAACCTAGAGTTGTTGTATTCATTACTAGGTGCAGGTCCATTTGGATAGGGTTGATTAAAATTTCCTATTTCCAATCCACTCATCAAGATTTTTCTTGAAGAGTGCTAATGAAGAACTTTGCTTGACATAGATGGGTAGCCTGTTCCAGAGTATGGGAAGTCTCTGGGATAGGAATCAGTCCCTCCAGCATGTCCTGTTTAATGTGGTGACAAGGTTTAGGTCCCTAGAGCATGTAGCTCAGAGGGATTGGGATTTCTTTAGGTGTAGCATGCCCAACAGCTCTGGGTTTGACGTAGCTTTATATGTTAGGCAGAGATCACCTCTGAGTAGGCAATATGCTACGGAGTAAAGCTGGAGTTTTTTGAGGCGGTCAGTGTAGGGCATTTGTTTGAGTCCAGTAATCCTCTTTGTGAGGTACTTCAGTGGCCTTTCCAGCTGCTGCAGATGTCTTGTGAGGTACATTCCAAAAGGGGCATTGTACTCTATAATTGGTCTAATGAGTGATGAGTTGAGGGTAGTGATGACCTCTTTTTTCCTGGACGAGAACCCTTTTATGATGAGGTGTGCCAAGTAGAAGGACTTTCTGACTACTGTGGCGATGTGACTATCAAAGGAGCGACTACTGTCCACCTGGGTCCCAAGGTCTCTTATCACACATTCGGTGTTAAGTAGATTGCTGCCTATGTGGTAGTTCATGGGTACAGAGTTTTTACCAAAGGGGATGACAGTGCACTTTTTGGCATTGAGCTTGAGGCCATGGCTCTGACACCAGGCATCTGTCTCAGAGAGGCCCTTCTGTAGGATGTTCACATCATTTGGGGACTTGGCTATGGCTCCTAGTTTGCAGTCATCTGCAAACTTCATTAGCCAGAGGCCTTCTATGTTAGCCTGTACTTCAGAGAAGTAGATACCAAACAGGAGCGGTCCCAGGACGGAACCCTGTAGTACTCCACTTGTCTCTGGTTTCAGGTCAGATTTGGAGTCTGCAACTTTTACAATGTGGGTTCTGTCAGTGAGCCAGTTGGCAACCCATTTTGTGATGCATGGATTTATGTCTAGTTTATTGAGTTTAGCTATAATTCCAGAATGGGGGAATGGTGTCGAAAGCCTTGGCAAGGTCAAGATAGGCTGTGTGAACCACTTTACCCTCATCTACGGCTTTGGTGACTGCCTCAAAGAAGTCGAACAGGTTCAGGAGGCATGATCTGCCTTTCACAAACCCAAACTGGGTGGGATCCAGAGTTTGGAGGTTACCAATGTCTTTGTTTATGAGTTCCATGATGATATGTTCCATGGCTTTGCAGATCAGGCTCGTCAGGCTAATAGGTCTATAGTTCCCGGGATGAGTGGTGACTCCCCATTTGTGGAGTGGGATGACTGTTGCTGTGCACTATTCAGTGGGCACAAAGCCTGATGCGAGGCTATTATTGAACATGGTGCTTAAGTGGGGAGCCAGTTCATTCTGAAGTTCGTGTAAAACGCAGCCTGGGATGTTGTCCAGTCCCATGGATGCTGTGTTTTGGCTTTAGACAGTGCAGCTTTCACCTGCATAGTTGTGATTACAGGGACTCTGCATTCTTCCTGTATAGATATGGGCCCTTTAGGGGGTGGGGGGGTAAAGTTAGCACTGAACCTATCTGCCAGGATGTTGGCAATATCAGTTTGGTTCTGTAATTTTCATGGCTTAGTGCTGTAACTCAGAGCAGATCTGGGTGTTGCCATTCTTGACATAGCTATAGAAAGCTCTGTGGTTGTCCTTGGAATTAGTAGCAATTTTATTTCCGTAGCTAGCTTTGGAGGATCTTATAAGGGATCTCAGCTTCTTACTGAGGCTGACCAGGAGCTCCTCCACTCATGGGATTTTACTCTCTTTTGCAACAGTTTCTTCCTTCTGTTGTACAGTTTGTTTATGGCAGGGGACCACCAGATTGGCTTCCTTTTTTGGAGGATAGCATGTTGGTTCTGTTTGGGATAGCACGATCCATGCACTCATGTAGGTGCTTATAGAGCGCATTTGTGTAGGATTCAGCAGTTGTAACTGTATTGTCCATCTGCATGGGTGTCATGAAGTTCACTACTTCGGTCTTAAGAAGCATGAAGTTGGCTTTGGAGAAATTTCTTACTGTGGTTTCCTTAATGGGGGGGTGGGGATGGGATGTGGATATCAAGGGTGATTAGCTTATGGTCGGATTGGACCAATGGGGAGTTGACTTCAGGTGTGGAACACTGGTCACTCATGTTGGTAATGACTAGGTCTAGGATATTGTTGCCCCTGGTGGGGGTGTGGATAAGTTGATCTAGGGCATTGGAGTTTATGAATTCCAGAAAGTGCACAGGGAAACTGTAAATGGTTCATCTCCCAGGCCCCTGCTTGTAAGTGTTTCATCTCCTAAAACCCAGATTACACATATCAAGGGTATCAGACCTTGTCAGAGATTTGCGATGCATGGCTAGACTTAAAGAAGCCCTTGTGTTCAATAGACTAGTAAACACCTATGAACCTATGAAACCATGAACCTATATTGTATTACCTTTCTGATGACATTTCTCTTCTGTGCTGACATTCAATCCTGTACTCTGTCATTGATGGTTGATTGTAGATGTGTACCCATAGGTGTGTCCTACACAATCCTCAAAGTGAAACATAAACATTTCCATGAGACACATTTCATAATGTGACTCCTCAGCCCTTACAACAGCATCCATCATAATGTACATAAATTATTATGCTATACACATTATAAATGGCAACGTACAATATCTGTAAATGACCAGTATAAGTAGTTTGTCAACAGCAACAATGGATGAAACAAACTCATACTAATGTAGATAGTCACCCTGTGCATCAGACACATAGCTTTATTTCCCTGCATCCATGAGAAAGATGATAGGGATGTGGCACAGATATCATCACTTGCAGAGGGTGTTGTGTGAGGGTGCAAGAGGCCTAGGCTGATCCAATAGGTTGTCAAGTGTGTGTGTGAGTCAGGAAAGGAAGCAGGCAAGATGGACTATGTAAATGTTGCGTCTGTAGGTGCTCTCAGTGTGACAGTGGTGCATGAGTATCTGCATGAACACAGCCAAGCTCAGGCTAGCCCTACATGTCTGTATGTTAGACAGCTGTGAGCTGTGCATGGTAGAGCTATCAGGTCATCATCTCCACCCCGAACATGAGAACTGGCTCTGCCAGGAGTTACACTGGCACCTCCATGCCCAAGATCAGATGCTCTGCTACTACCTGAGGGTGACTGATTTCTGCTATGAACATGTCCTCTATGGGAATGCTCAGGACCATGATCCTATGGCCTACTACATCTTGATGTGGACAGCAGACTCCCTTCTAGAGTGCTGGCTGTGCTGCCATTATGACAGTGTGATTGTGCATGGCCACATTGACTCTCAGCACATGTAGTTGCTGACCTACTCCCATGAGGCTGATGCTCAATTCCAATCAGAAGCTCCATCACAGACATGGGTTCTAAGACAGATAGTGTGCAATCTGTCTCAGACCTAATACTTTTCACTGTCAGTCAACTATTCCAGGGTATCAGCAACACAGTGGAAGCAGTCACAGATGTCAGTCTGTGCTGCATCAATAACCCTGAACATTCATCAAGAGTTCCTTTCTGAACATGCCTGTGTCTCCATGACAGCCTTAAATATATGCTAAGTACCATGTGATGAGACACCTGAAACAGGTGGTGAAGAGACAGCAGGCCCCCTAGAAGTCCCCCTGTCAATCTTCCTGATTGTTACCTCACCAACTGTTTGGCTATGCCCAGTATCAACAGTCACTGAAGCCACAGTAGCCATGCTTCCCTGTTTATTGTCCCCACCCTCTATGACCATCTCATATAGTTGTCTGATACAGTCAGATATATCTGTATTTAGCTGCCTGGCACTAGGGAACTGACTATGCACAATGCCTTTGTATATATGGAGGTACATACTAGTGTTGTGTAAATATCTAACAGTATGAACTTCTTTTTTATAGAGTCTAGTATGTCTTGTATTATCTTTGATATATACATTTATATCCAAAAAGTTTCTGTTAGACTGTTTAGGTTAGACTGTTTATCTAAACCCTAGAAGTCAAACAGACAGAAAAATGAACTCAACAGCCAAGTAGACTGTATGATTTCTGATATTCAGTATAAAATTATTAATAAAGTTTCGAATCTTTCTAGTTTTACTCTGACTTCTTATATGTATAAAACTTTATCTAGGGACTTAAAATGCGTGCCTTCTTATAATGGTGATATCAGTCAGTAAAGTCCTTACAGATTTAAGAATGTTTGCTGGAGATCTTAAAATAAAACTTCTTTTTAAAAATAATGTTACTGCTGTAGATACACCTAAGTGTAAATGCAAACATTTTATACCTAATAGCATACCTCTCCTGAGTGTTTTTTCAATGTGTGAAAAACTATTGTATGAAATGTTTAATACAAATAACCAACATCAATTTTATAATTTAAGTAAAAATGAGAATTTAGCTCTGAATGAACTGAATGAAACAAATGAAATTATTATTAAACAAGCAGATAAAGTGGGGTATAATGGTAATGGATAAAATGTTATATAATGATAGAATGATGCTGTTGTTAAGTGTTGATAGTACTTTTGAATTGGAAGATGCATAACTAGATTTAATAAAATCTATGCAGGCATAGTGTAGAGCCTACAAGGAATGTTACCAGGTCTGCATACACAGTTCCACCTCAGCAGTTCAACATGCATATTAAACAAGGTGCATTGTCGAGGGAGAACACTGGGACAAAGTTATTGAATCAGTGTAGGGAGTGTGGTGCTAACTGTGTCTGCAGATACAGTAACACATTCCCTGCACTGTCCAAATGTATTATATCAATGCAATTTAATTTTTTTTTTAAAAAAAGGATGTTTGTCTGGGGCAGCATGGAGTGCAGCAGTACTAAGTGGCTCAGAGACGTAGAAACTGAATGTATTTAATTACTTATCCAAAGGTCATGTTTAAGTATAGCTGAGTGGGTTTGCATGGCATGGCGTGGTGCTCAGCACTGCTTAAAGTCAGCTCAGAGGTATATGTAAAGTTATAGCAAGATTTCACACATCCATGTAGCTTAGTGGTTAGAGTTATGACCTCATATGCACTAGGTGCAGGGTTTGAATACATGGATGAGAAAATTAACATTTTTGTTGGAAATATAAATTATGAAACTTATTCTTAAATACTAGCCTGCAGCACTCAGCTAAGCTCTGCTAAGACCCGTTAAGACCTGCTAAGCACTGCATAAACAAAGAACAACTGATAATGTTTATGCACTTCTTGGCACTGCTTGGCTGGTTTGCGCACTGCTAAGCAGTGTTAAGCAGACCAGGCTTTTGCAATGCTCAGCTGAGCTGTACTGGTTTATGTGATGCTAAGCTATGCGCTGCATTTTTAAATGTCACCCAATGGTGTGTAATGGCAGGAAAAAGAGCTATAGTAAGCTCAGTAGGTGGGAATACAGAATAATCCATTGGATTTCTGACTCTGAAGGGTACAATGGCAGGCGTTGGAGAGGGTTCATGCTTTTGTGTGCAGCATTGGGTCATTCAGGAGTCCAGGGTCATGGTTGGACTCCTTGTAAAAAAACATGCAGGCAGGCTGATGCAGGAAAGTTATCAAGGCTCAGTGTGCAAGACGGAGTTCTGGGACCAGCTGGAAAAAAGATCTCACCATTGTAACTGGCATCACCCTCATAGGTGAGCAGTGTCATTACCACCATGATGACCTGAAAATATGGAAGGGGACTCTCTTTGACACCTGGGTCCACAAATTTTGGGCTGGGAATGTCCCACATGTATGCAAGTACCATACCTGTGTTTCACTAATATCTAAACTTGAATGTGTGCTAAACTGGTATGCATAATTGTGTGCTTCTCTCCCAACAGGTGCAGAGGATAAGGCTCGTAACATTGAAGATCATACCAGGTGCTTGACCAGGTTGTGCTGTGAGTGTGGTGAGTACAGATGTATTTTGCTATCTATAGTCAAATAAGCAAGAAAGAGTAAAGCGTTAACTGTGATTAGGTAAATACTATAAATAATGTATTGCAATGAGTGCAGACTCATACCGGTTCTGCAAGATGTGCAGACTGCCAACTGTAATGCCATAAGCAGGGAAGAGTAAAGTATTAACTGTAATAAACTATAATATGCAATAAAACTTAGTAGTGCAATAACTGTGGAATAACAGCGGTTACAACATCTGCATAATGACAACTGTTGTGCAATAAAAACATGACTATATCAGTAACTAACTGAAGGTTTCTCTAATAAAGTCTGTTGTGTAATGACTGTAGCAGTAGGGGTGTTTTTTGAGAAATCAAGTGTTAAAACTGTTCTGCAATAAAAACATGACATAGTATCATACCTGCATGGATATGTATAATAAAGTCTGCTGTGCAATAGGGCTGTTTTACAAGAAATAAATTATTACAAGTGTTCTGCAATAAAATCACAAAATAGCAACAGCACCTGCATGAACTATCTATGGGATTCATGAAGCTTGCGCCAGGTGCAGGCTTAGCATAGGCGGTATAATGCCAAATATGGCCATCGAGCGATTCAGGTACGATCCAATTCCATGTGCAGGACAGTGGTGGGGAGGTAGGTATAGAATCGTTTAGCTGAGAGCACACATGGTGCCCGAAAGTGCATGTGTATGGGGATGAAAACGTGCCCGAAACCCAGTGACTTTTGCTTATGTCACTTATCCATGAATATTGTTGTGGACATGGGCCCTAACTGTTCAGCAGAGGTCACTCCTGAGTATGTAGTATGCAAATGTGTACAGACATGGTGTCCGTAGTTCTGCCACGTACTTCAACCATCGCAGCTCAATAAATGTCATGGCGTGTTAATGTTGTGGTATGTAAAGCCGTAGCTGTTGTGTATGGTACACCCTAAACAGGGTGTTGTACCCTTGAATGTGTGTATATGTCTGGAGTTCAGAGGTACAATGGGTGCCTATGTTCCAGCTACAAACCCAGTACAAATAAGTGTGGACACGTAGAAGGATATCCATGCTACAGTGGCAATATGATTATCAAAGGAGTGGGTGCGACATACGTGTGTACTACGAGCATGTACAATGTGACATGTATGTAGGGTCTACCACCTATGTGACAGTCAGTGGGTGGGTGAATGGTGTAATGCAAAGGGGATGTTCATGCACCTTGTGTCATGCAGCTTGAGGCCATGATATTGATATCAGGTATCTGTCACAGTGACACCCTTATGGAGGGGGTCAGTATCAGCTGGTGGATCAATCATGGTGCTTTGTATGCAGTTGTCTGTAAAGCTAGGCAGGGAAAGTCCCTCTGTGTTAGCTTGTACCTCAGGGAAGCATATACCAAACATGAGGGGCCCTATGACTGAGGACTGTGGTACACCAAGTGTAAATGAAATACAGTAGGTACTATGGTATGCTACCCTCATTGTGTGTGTCCTGTCCATGAGCCACTTTGCATAACATCCTGAGACATAGGGGTCGATGTGCAGGTGGACGTGTATGTTGTCAATACCAGAATGGAGAACGGTGCTGCAAGGCAATGAGTGGACAATGTAGGCTCTGTGGACCCCCTTACCATCATCAATTACCCTGGTAACTGTATGAAAGGAGTCCACCAGGTGTAGGAGCCATGCTCTGGCCCTAACAAGTCCAACCTTGGTGGCATCAAAGGACCGGAGCCCACCAATGTCTCTGTGAATGACTTCCATGATGATGTGCCCCATAGCCTTGCAGAACAGTCCAGTCAGGTGTGTAGGGCAATAGTCCCCCTCGTGCATTGTGGCACCACCTGTGTGGAGTGTGATAACTGTTGCTGTGTGCCATTCAGGGGCCACAATGTGATACAAGGCTATTACTGAATATGCTGGCCAAGTGGAGAGACACGTCATTCAGAGGTTTGTGTAAATCACAGCCTGGGATGTTGGATGGTCACATGGGGCCAGTGTTCCAGGCCATATAGATTGCTGGTTAGTACTGTGTAGGTGTGACCGCAGGGACACCGCAATGTTCCTGCATGGATTATGGCCCTGTTGGGAGTGAGACGGTGTAATGTTAGCATTGAATCCATCCGCCAGCATGTTGCCAACATCACCTGGTTCTGTAATGTTCCTGAGTAGCTGTTGTATGTCAGAGCAGATGTGGGTATTGCCATTGACTACTGACATACCTCCATAATGCCTTGTGGTACACCCTGGAATGTGTCGCAGTAATGCTTACATAGCTAGTTTTGGAGTATGTGATGAGGGATCCTGTAGCCCTACTGAGGCTGACCAGTGAGCTACCCCACACATGGGATTGTACTCCACTTTGCAACAGCCTCCACCTGTTCTTGTAAATTATGTCCATGAAACTGGACCCCCAGAGTGGCGTCCATTATCTGGTGGGTACCATCATGGCTCTGTATGGAATAGCATAATCCATGCAGTCATGTAAGTGCTAATGAAGTGCACTGGGGTATGTTTCAGCGTTTATATGTGCATTGTGCATCTGCACTGGTGTCATGACGTTAACTACTGCTGTCATAACATGTTTGTAGTAGGCGTTGTAGTACTCTTGTACTGTGTATGACGTGGAGGGTGTGGTGCCGGGATGTGGATAACAAGGGTGATTAGCATATGTTCGGAATCCACCAGTGAGGGGATAACCCCAGGTGTGGAACACCAGTCACATGTTGGTAGTGTCCATGTCAAGGATATTGTTGGTCTTGGAGGTGGTATGTATGGGTTGATCCAGCCGAGTGGAGGTTATGAATCCCGGACAGCGTTGGCCTAATGTGTCGGTACATGAGTGGCTATCCCAGTTAAGTGTGGGGTAGTGTCAGTATCACATCAGTAGTACCTGTCTGAGCCCTACTGTCCAGTACACCAAGAAATGAGGTCTGGTAACCATGGGGTATGTTGTTGAATCCGTAACTTGTTACAATGTGTATAGCAGTTCTGGCCACAGTTAGTTGCATGTGGAGCACCTCTGATGCATTGTGCTAAGTAACTAGCCAGGATGTGTGTACAACATACTGGAATATGGGAACACCTCAGCCGTGGCTGTGCCGGTCCAGGTTTCATGACTGAAAGGTATGGTCTGTGTATAACCTGTCATTGCAGGTGTGCTCTGCAGAGCCTAGAGGCAGGTCCCAGTCACTGCAGAGATATTGAAGTGGGCCATTATACAGAGTGCCTTGCTTTCGTGCGTCAGAGATGAAGATGTCAAGCATTGCATCACAAGACCCCATGTTTTGCTTGCCTGTTCCCGTTCTGGTGGTGAATGTTATTGGAAACTGTGCAAGACAGGCAGTATAGAAGCAGTAAGAGCCTTACATGTTATCAGTACTCCCAGGGCTGACAGGTGCAGGTCATCTGTGCCAAAGCATCGTGTGTTGTTGACCATGTCAGTCAAAGCAGACAGATACCAGATGCCTGTGGAATGACAGCAGAAGCATAGGCAACTGTTGAAGTGACACAGTCAGTCTTTGTATAGTGGTATCAGGTCCAGATGAATGCATAATGCTCCCCAGGGCTTGGCCCATACCTTCAGGGCTACAAGGCCGGTGAGCTATTGCATGTCCCTGCACACGTAGTCTGTGAAGTTGCATCTCAGGGCAGTCACACTAACATGGAGAATGACAGTCAAATTGTACCTGGTGAGGTGTGGCATTGGTGCAAAAGTTATGCTGCAGAACCAGTTACCCGACAGCAAGATGTAAGCGACTATCACCTTGTGTAGCCTGCTGAGTGGAACATCAGTGTGACTGCCTACAGAGACACCTATGACAGGTCTGTTGTGTATGTTATAACACCCTATTGGCTGTATGTGATGGGCACACATGAGTCTGTGGGCTATAAGTTATTGTTGTTGTGTTTAATGATGGGGGCTGCCTTTCATGCCTACACAGAGTATGGAGAGGTACTGCACAAGTTGTACTCGTATGTGTGGCCTGTGGTGGTTGGAGATCTCATGAGACTATGTGATGAGTGGGGTGTGTTGCGAATGTTACACATCCCCACATGATTGTCAGGTGCAGTCAGGGTTGGTGACAGCATTACCCCCAGCAGGGCTGCATATGTACATCTCCCACAGGCTGTAGTGTCGTATGTTGGGAGGTGAGCATTGACTGTGTACATGAGACAATTGCTCTATTGCCACATGTATGACATATTCATCATATAGACAGGCAATAGCACTGGTACGTGACAGTTGGACATGCCTGTATATACAACAATGTCTCACAAGATATGTGAGTTACGTGTGTACAACAGCTGTTGCACTGCAAGCAAGCTGGAAATGTAAGGACAGACAGTGTACTTGTGAGAAATGGTGTGGAATGGGTGCTATATTAATCAGTAGCTCATGAAGTGATCACAAGTTCTGAACAAGTGCTGGGCATGGAAATACAATACAGATAGGGTGTTGGATAATATCAACCCAGAAGTAGTGACGACAATCATAATAGGTGGCACCGCACTATAACCCTGCTGAGTATGGTCTGCAAGTCCATGAACCATTATCAATGTAGATGTTAGCAGTACAGATGCACATGACAGTACGGACGTTTGACTACATATACCTTCGTATGTCACAGGAGTGTTCTACCAGTGACCTGTTGACAGAATCAACACTACAAAAGGTGCCAGAGTGACATGTGCATATCACACCAGTGCCAGCTACAGTAAAACAGGGTTAATGTGTTGTACTGCACCCTCATTGTAGCCCATAGACAAATGTGAGGCATCTGTGTATGTAAGGATGTGAATGGCCATGACCTATGAGAAATAGTTGTCTCAGTGTTGTGAACAACATACAGAATGGGCTTTGTGGGTGAGGTGTGTGACATATGTGCACATTCTGATGGATGATATCAGCATTGTCACCGCTAGGTGAATATCCCTGTACCCATTAACTACCACCTAGGATGCGGTCAACATTATGGAAACTGTGTAAGGGATGGTGCTGTGCAGTTCACCTCCCTGAGTTGGTGACATCTCCAGACCCCTTAGGTAGTCATACGAGGTACCCATGTCATGACAGGGTGCCATCCATGAGCATGGAGATCATTGGACAGGCATACACAGCACTCGGGTGACCAATATTGGATCACATATCACCTTTAAGGGGTATTGGCCATGCGTGGATGGGCGATACCAGCCTTCACAATCCTCACCTCCACTATGCAGCATGCTGTCTACCTTGCATAAAGACATGTGCTACACTATGATGTTGGACGTGCTACATGTCCATATCCTGATCTGAAAGACATACGTCATGGACAGCCACCATCCTACTACTAGGATCGCCACATGCTGGACAGATCCCTGTGCCATACATGCGACTTACTCCCGCCATACCATTCAACCATGTCCATCAAAGCTGCACATGTCATCTCTGTCATGCATGGTGTGATGGCCGCATGGTAGATGTAGTATCAACTGTCTGGATCAGTAATGTGGCACTGATGCACCTCATGGTGGCAAAATGGCTGTCAGAAACAGCTAGGAAACCTTGCCCATACATGCTATAGTTGATAACCATCCCTGCAAATGACGTCCGACTAGCCATTGTCCCATGTCTATCACATGTGCAACACAGGCGATCCGTGGCAGGATGTTGAACAGTGCAGTGTAGATGTATATGGCAAAACACATGCATGTAAAGGTTTCCATGCATATGTGTGCATTGTCACTGCTCAAGTCCATTAAGGCAGTGTATGTGTTGATATGTGACATATACACAGCATCAAGGTCAACAGCATTACCGGAGACACATCCAGGCATGTGCTGATAGGGAAGAACACCAGTGCAGGCAAACAGACATGCCCACAACAAGACAGCATTCACATGGAGTATGAACAATGTAATGAGGTGACACACATATATGGTGATGATATCCAATGCATAATGGGTGTTACATGTGTGTGACACAAACATGTCAATCATGTCAGTGTCATGATGATTTGCAAAGATAACTGTGCAGATGTACTAGATTTACTAGAAATGTATGTGCAGCAGTATCTCTGTACATCTCTGATACTGTGACCTGTCACCATCATTATGTCTTACAGATAATGCCTCATACACGCCTGCCAGCGTACAGCCACCAGGAGGATGATGTCCTCATCCCGTACCTCCATCAGAACTATGAGGTGTTGTTCAGCCATGTGCCATAGCATGCCTAGCAGCATGACGACCTGTGGCAGGATCTTCGCAGGAGGGTGAATGATGTGGGTGGCCATAACTGCACCTACCAGCAGGTGCGCAGACAATGCATGGACTTGATACGACATGCAAAACAGCATGCCACTGCAATCGCCAGGGAACAAGGTGGAACAGGTGGTGAGCCACCAACCCAGCCCCCACTCACACACACTGAGGAGCTACTAGCCAGTCTGGGGACACCCTCAGAACAGCATCCACAAACACTAGCTGCCATCGTGGAGGTGGGTGTCTCCCAACCAGTGAGCCTGGAGTTGCCTGGTAAGTCACTACTGCACATATGGCTATTATATCCCATTTAGTTGCATGTGTCACTGTACATTATGTAATGTAACATCATATGCAAGGTATGTTTACACACATAAACAAGCCAAAAGTAACGTTAAATCCAAACTCCAAAAACTCCGAAAACCAGGCCAATAACCAGGAATAGCTCCAAAAAACCAAACACACTCCGAAAAATACTTTTTTAGCGCTTTCATCCACCTTTATTTACGTGGACTTCCTCAGAAATGATTAACATTTGAGAATCATTGTTTAAATACTGTCAGTACAGGAAATGATGTCAATTGTTAAAAATATTCAAATTTCTTAAGTGTTTTTTAAAAAACAATAATAAATTTAACTTACTGTAATTTCATTTGTCCTTTATATTCCTAATTGACAAAACTTATTCAGGACAAACATAAAAAATATATATATGTAAACATATCACTCTTTGTTACTAAAAACAATGAATTATATAGAGGCTATCTATATATTAAAAAGCATTTTAAATTTATTACTTCATTTAACCATGGTGTTAAATCTGCTCCAAACACCAGTTGCCAAAAGGATTCCTTGCATTCTAAAATATTGTTTAGATCTCCTGAAAACAATTCTTTCCTGACAGTGTCCAAAATGAAGAATTCAAACTTTTTGAAGTCTTTACATGTCATAGCGTGCCTAGCCAAAGCATTATTTTTATCTTTCTTTTTAATGGCTAAGGTGTGCTCGTATACTCTACGCTTGAAAATTCTTTTAGTTTTTCCTATATAGTAGTTTTTACATGTCACACAGGTCGCTAAATAAACTACTAGTTTGCTGTTACAATTAAAATATTCCTTTGCCCAAAATGTATGATTTAAATGCTCCACTGTCACAAAAGAAGAATTACTCATGTACCTACATTGCTTACAATGGGTACAACTAAAGGTACCCTTCTTGTTCGTACAGCTCCTTTCTAAACGATTGTTGCTGTCTTTACCTGTTTCTAGAATACTTTTTAAATTTGTGATTTTCTTATATGTAAATTTAGGTTTATGCCCTACTATAGATACTAAATCTCTATTTCCCATAATAACCTTCCAATTATTCTCAATAATGGATTTGATGTTCCACATTTCATTTACTATGGGCAGTGGAAAAGCTGTCACAAAATCTTTTGCCTGTCCATCATGGAAAATGTCTTCAGTACATACTGAAGGTGCCCCTACTATCATATGTTCAGAATGTAAAATAGGTTTAGCCACTCCTTTCCTTAGGGGCACTACTTCACATTCTATTTTTTCTAAAAACTTCCTTGCATAACCCCTATTCATAAAGAGGGATCTTAGAAGTGATAATTCCTTCTGAAAGATACTTTCATCAGATGTGAGTCTGCTTAGCCTAATAACATACCGCATCACCAGTGGCCATAGAGGAAGGACAGTCAGTGTCTGTTAGTGTGAAACAGGAACATGTGGTGGCTACAGAAGGTGTGTCTCCACACCATGGTGTCAGTGTAATGACTGCAGATGTGCCACACAGGCATGTGGCCGGTGCTGCTCATAGGAGGACCTCTGGCAGACATGCACCTGCAGGACAGAGCGCAGCAGCTGGTATCACCAGACGCATGTTCCAGACTGTAATAGTGGCACAGGCACATGCTGAATGGCAGAACAGAGAAGGGCAGAGGCTGCAGAGGGCTGCTATCGGTACCCTAAATTACAACATCCAGGCACTGGCAAATGTTCGACAGCAGATTGCTGATGTTCTGGACAAGTGATTGGGTGACATGGTCGGAATCCTTACCGTGGCATGGCAATCCACGAGCATGAGCTGTCTGTGCTGGAACATCTGGTAGGAGTGAGGCATAGGCCACGTGGACATAGGCCAGCTACACCACCCAGTACAGGTCAACATAAGCGTGCCACCTCACATGCCCACTCCCATAGTGCCGGTAGCAGTAGCAGTGCAGCTGGTGCTGCGCTGTCCACACCTGGACACAGCAGGCCACATGGACATGGCCCAGGACGTTCCCAGCGGGGACACGGTTCCAGTGGACATGTGTCGTTGGACATTAGCCAATCTGTACCTCTGCCTGGTAGTGCCCATGCAACCCCTGGCAGGCACAGGTCACATGGCCATGGCCAGACACAGTGAGCTGTACAACCTGGTCTGTACAATTTGGAGCTGTCAATAATACCTCTGTGTAGGCCTCACAAAATGCAGAACTGTGTGCACACATACATGCACACAGCAAACACATCTGTAGGGCACCACAACACCCACATGCATACTGAACGGACATGTCCAATCATATCACCGGCCCTTACCCACACACACATGATGTCATCCATTGGTGCAGCCTATGCCCCTGGCAAACATTATCACCCTGTGCATATGATGAAGCCTGTGCCACATCCCTGTCACACACACCATCGGTGCAGGGACATGCTCAAATGGTCTGATGCACAGGGTGAACAGAATAGTGAGAGAAGTGTATATTACATTAGTTGTGTACTGTTAACACGCACCAGACATACCATGTAGTACAGGTTTAGCAGGCATTGTTATATGTTCACAGTATGTGTCTCGGTAACAACAGTAACAGCATGTTGGTAATGATGCCGTGGTTCCCTCCTTATGGTCTACTTGCATGTGCTTACAGGTAGCTATGCTATGTACATATGTGTTGTGTGTGTGGTCCATGCACATATCCACTGCGATTACATGTATGTCATGTCCAAACGTGTGTTCTTGGGTGTACAGTGACAGTCATCTGTCACAGCTGTGTAAGACCCAGGGCCCCTGGTATGTGTAGAGCCTACCTGGTTATTACAGTGGTATCATTGCAATGCATAACACATGATGGAACCCTGTTGGTACATGTGTAGTCTGCACAGTTGCTGTAGACCTATGTACAGTCCACTGGTCATGAGTCACACAGTGTTGTGGTAATGTATGGCTGTGTATTGCTGGTCCAACTGCATGGTGATGTCTGAGGGCTACATTGTAGACTGCGGTGTGTACCTTTGTGATCTGCACCTGAGACATCTGTGATGGCTCCTGAGTGTGTACTGGTCAGTACATGTGAGTGGCCTTCATGTACGAGGGGACAGTACCACCATACTGTGCCCTTCCATGTTTAGAATCCATGTGCATGCAAGACGGCCCTTTGCAACTAAGTATGTGAGCATGCCCAGTACGCCGTTGTGTAGATGGACACACAGTGCATCCCAAACTGCGCCCTTCTGTGTTTAGAATCCGTGGGCACGCAAGACGGCCCTTTGCAACTGCTAAGTGTGTGAGCATGCCCAGTACACTGTTGTGTAGATGGACACACAGTACATCCCAAACTGCACCCTTTTGTATTTAGAACCCATGTGCACGCAGGACGGCCCTTTGCAACTGCTAAGTGTGTGAGCATGCCCAGTATGCCGTTGTGTAGATGGACACACAGTACATTCCAAACTGCGCCCTTCAGTGTTTAGAATCCATGTGCATGCAAGATGGCACTTTGCAACTGCTAAGTGTGTGAACATGCCCAGTGACACCTTGTGTCGGTGATGTGCCTCTGTGTATGGGCATGGCCATTGACATCCTGTAGAGCGATGGTGGTCATCCAGGCAGCAGATGTCCATTTACAACGTCACAATGGATGCCTATATTGAACACACTGGTTGACTGTCTTGAAGGGTGTACTGTCTGTGGCGTGCCCAGTATCTATGTAGTGTTGTTGTAGTACTCCATAGATATTTAGTTGCCCCGATCACACCACTGCCGTGTGTGTGTGTCTATGTCTACCTTGGGACAGTAATATGCTTTCAGACTGCTCACTCTCTATACATTCCCTATCGGCGTCCTTGCCTTTGTGGATGATGTCATCCACCTAGAAGTATGACTCTGGGAGTGCTGTGTTCAGTAATCTTGGTAGCACGTTCTGTAACTGCGTAATGCTGTAGTGTGATAATTAGTTAGGTGTATGTTCGACTCCCAGCCCTGCAAGATGTGTGCCTATTTGTGTGTGTGTGTGTGTGTTTCCAGCTGCCTGGGGACAGAGTAATGCTTTTAGACAATTCACACCACATACATTCCCTATCAGCGTCTTTGCCTTTGCAGATGATGTCATCCACCTAGAAGTATGCCTCTGGGAGTGCTGTGTTCAGTAATCTCAGTAGCGCGTTCTGTAACTGCATATTGCTGTAGTGTGATAAGATAGTTAGGTGTATGTTCGACTCCCAGCCATGTGTGTGTGTGTGTGTGTGTGTGTGTGTGTGTGTGTGTGTGTGTTTCCAGCTGCCTGGGGACAGAGTAATGCTTTTAGATGGCTCACACCACATACATTCCCTATCGGCGTCTTTGCCTTTGTGGATGATGTCACCAACATAGAAGTGTACCTCTGGGAATGCTGTGTTCAGTAATCTTGGTAGCCCGTTCTGTAACTGTGTATTGCTGTAGTGTGATAAGGTAGTTAGGTATATGTTCGACTCCCAGCCCTGCCAGGTGTGTGTGTGTGTGTGTGTGTTTCCAGCTGCCTGGGGACAGAGTTATGCTTTTAGACAGCTCACACCACATACATTCCCTATCGGCATCTTTGCCTTTGCGGATGATGTCATCCATCTAGAAGTATGCCTGTGGGAGTGCGGTGATGCCAGAACTCGGTAGCGCGTTCTGTTACTGCATAATGTTGTAGTGTGGTAGACTAGACAGGTAGATGCTCAATTTCAGGGAATGGCAGGTTTGTGTTTGACAGTTATACCATATGTGTTGGTATCTGTGGGTGGCTAGCTGCAGGATGTGTCCAGTTTGTTTTGTTGCTGACCTATTTAATGTCCACAGCCCACATATTCTGCCAAGACACTGGGTTGTCAACACATACAGTCGCCAATAGGTCTGGTGAGTAACTGTCAGCAGCCCTACTCTTACCCTTGCTACGGTCTGACCCGTGTGACGCAGCATAACACACGTGCCTTGATATTAACAACACTACATGATGCAGGTGGCACATGTAGTTTCCTTTTCATTCCTGTCTAATGCATTGCTGTCATGTGGTTCGCTGTTGTGACATAAATGCCATATCTACATATGAGTACATGTATATGTGTGTATGGATATATATATATATATATATATATATATATATATATATATATATATATATATATATATGTCTACAAATAATATATGTGATATTTGTAGATGTAGAGGTGGACATAGATTTGAACATATGTCTGGGGACTTCAGCACTATTGACACAGTGAGCTGTACAACCTGGACTGTACAATTTGGAGCTGTCAATAATACCCCTGTGTAGGCTCACAAAAGACAGAACTGTGTGCACACATACACACACACAGCAAACACATCTGTAGGGCACCACAACACCCACATGTATACTGAACAGATATGTCCAATCATATCACCGGCCCTTAGCCACACACATGATGTCATCCATTAGTGCAGCCTATGCCCCTGGCAAACATTTTCACCCCGTGCATATGATGAAGCCTGTGCCGCATCCCTGTCATCCACACCATTGGTGCAGGGACATGCTCAAATGGTCTGATGCACAGGGTGAACAGAATAGTGAAAGAAGTGTATATTACATTAGTTGCGCACTGTTAACATGCACCAGACATACCATGTAGTACAGGTTTAGCAGGCATTGTTATATGTTCACAGTATGTGTCTCAGTAACAACAGTAACAGCATGTTGGTAATGATGCCCTGGTTCCCTCCTTATGGTCTACTTGCATGTGCCTACAGGTAGCAGTCTTTGCAGGCTCCCATGTGTAACTGTGGAGTACTCACAGGCACGTATGGCAATATCAGCATGCTATACGTAGCCTCAACCTGACTGTTGGAAAGGCTAACATACCACAGATGTCCACACATGTACTGATCCAGAAGCATGTGGGCAGTTTAATAGGCTACAGTGGCTAGAGACATGATGTCCATACCAGGTCACATCACAGGTATGTTGACATGGTGCAGGGGTTGTACACAGCGGTCTGGCCGATGATAACGTTAGAAGCCACTTGATAGCATGAGGCCTCACTGTGTAGCAGTAATACCCTGTCACATTACAGGAACATGCCCACACTCATGGGGTCAACAACACTATAATGCACACCCCATAGTGTTGAGGTGAGGACCCCTGCCTATGTGGTCATCACCTTCACAGTACTGTGCACCCACACGATGCGACACAGAGTAAGAACATGTACAGGTAGCCAGTACGGCCAAGACTGATGGCATCAACAGGATAGTAGACTGCATCACCATGAGGGGTTAGGGATCCTGTGTGTTCTGTATGGTAGCATACACCCTCACTCCATGCACCAGACAGCCATACATACATACACACGCACACACACTGTGGAGACCACAAATGTCATACACATACGGATAGCTGATGTGTGTGATACACACACCACCACTGCCTACGTCATGCTTTCCACACTGCAGTATGTATAGATCTCTACAACAGTGTAAAGGGGTGTGTAACAATTGGGATGTATTCCCCACCATATGTGGCAGATATGATCACACAAGCAAACACACATGGCAGTACTGTGAATGATACACATGCTGCATGATGATACGTCTGACAGACATGCAGTAGTATTGGCCGCATTATGTGTACCAACGTTACGTCCAGCAATTGTGCTGCTATATGCACATGGGAGGATGTAAGTGTTATAGGTGTCAAGTGATGTACAGTCAGTAACACCTGACCACTGTGTAGGTTTTATGTCTTCACCATCAAGTAACAGTAACATAGCGTACTGTTTGCACATGTAATGGTAGGATGGCATGTGACACCTGTGAGCCATCCCCGGCAAACATCCATCTGCACAGGTGGATCACCACTTTATGTACACACATCCATCCATACGTGATGTACATCCTACCGTACTGTCAGTATGTCACCATATACAGGTGTCAATGATGGGGCTGTATTGCAACTGCATGTTGTAGTTAGGCACAGATGAGTTACATGCATCAGCTACTGCACATGCATAGTAGCTGCATGCGCACTACAAGTTGTACATGTGTGTTGGTCCTTCATGCCTGTCATGTAGCCATGTTTGTATGCATTGCAATTGGTGGACATGTGTGATGACATACATAACACATGGACTGTTGTATGATATGATGGGTGTCATGGGTAACTAGTACCTAGAGAATGTGTCCTTTGTCTACATTGCTACCTCATGTACTGTTAGCATTCAACAGCCATAGACCCAGCTTCCATTTGCGTGCGTGTGATTGCTGTAGCCACTTGTCTGCATGGAGGACAGCAAAAGCTATGCTATGTACATATGTGTTGTGTGTGTGGTCCATGCACATATCCACTGCGATTACATGTATGTCATATCCAAACATGTATTCTTGGGTGTACAGCGACAGTCATCTGTCACAGCTGTGTAAGACCCAGGGCCACTGGTATGTGTAGAGCTGACCTGGTTATTACAGTGGTATCATTGCAATGCATAACACATGATGGAACCCTGCCGGTATATGTGTAGTCTGCACAGTTGCTGTAGACCTATGTACAGTCCACTGGTCATGAGTCACACAGTGTTGCGGTAATGTATAGCTGTGTATTGCTGGTCCAATGACATGGTGATGTCTGAGGACTACATTGTAGACTGCGGTGTGTACCTCTGTGATCTGGACCTGAGACATCTGTGATGGCTCCTGAGTGTGTACTGGTCAGTACATGTGAGTGGCCTTCATGTACGTGGGGACAGTAACACCATACTGTGCCCTTCTGTGTTTAGAATCCATGTGCATGCAAGACGGCCCTTTGCAACTGCTAAGTATGTGAGCATGCCCAGTACGCCGTTGTGTAGATGGACACACAGTACATCCCAAACTGCGCCCTTCTGTGTTTAGAATCCGTGTGCACGCAAGACGGCCCTTGGCATCTGCTAAGTGTGTGAGCATGCCCAGTACACCATTGTGCAGATGGACAAACAGTACATTCCAAACTGCGCCCTTCTGTGTTTAGAATCCGTGTGCAGGCAAGATGAACCTTTGCAACTGCTAAGTGTGTCAGCATGCCCAGTACGCCGTTGTGTAGATGCGTC